>NC_044033.1:526104491-526447707 GCF_901765095.1 Microcaecilia unicolor
GGTTATTACTCCATCCTCATTCTCCTCGACCTATCCGCCGCTTTTGACACTGTCAATCACAACTTACTTCTTGACACACTGTCCTCTTTTGGGTTCCAGGGCTCTGTCCTCTCCTGGTTCTCCTCTTATCTCTCCCATCGTACCTTCAGAGTACACTCTCATGGTTCTTCCTCCACCCCTATCCCGCTCTCTGTTGGAGTCCCTCAGGGTTCTGTCCTTGGACCCCTTCTTTTCTCTATCTACACCTCTTCCCTGGGCTCCCTGATCTCGTCTCATGGCTTCCAGTATCATCTCTATGCTGACGACACCCAGCTTTATCTCTCCACACCTGACATCACTGCGGAAACCCAGGCCAAAGTATCGGCCTGCTTATCCGACATTGCTGCCTGGATGTCCAACCGCCACCTGAAACTGAACATGGCCAAGACCGAACTTCTTGTCTTCCCACCCAATCCCACTTCCCCTCTACCTCCACTCTCTATTTCGGTTGATAACATCCTCATCGTCCCCGTCTCATCTGCCCGCAACCTCGGTGTCATCTTCGACTCCTCCCTCTCCTTCTCTGCGCATATCCAGCAGATAGCCAAGACCTGTTGCTTCTTCCTCTATAACATTAGCAAAATCCGCCCTTTCCTCTCTGAGCACACCACCCGAACAGAGCACAATCATTACCTCTCGCCTTGACTACTGCAACCTACTCCTCACTGGTCTGCAACTTAGCCACCTATCCCCCCTCCAGTCCGTTCAGAACTCTGCTGCACGTCTTATCTTCCGCCTGAACCGATACACTCATACAACCCCCCTCCTCAAGTCACTTCATTGGCTTCCGATCAGGTACCGCATTCAATTCAAGCTTCTGCTACTAACCTACAAATGTACTCGATCTGCAGCCCCTCCTTACCTCTCAACCCTCATCTCCCCTTACGTTCCTACCCGTAACCTCCGCTCTCAAGACAAATCCCTCCTTTCAGTACCCTTCTCCACCACCGCTAACTCCAGGCTCCGCCCTTTCTGCCTCGCCTCACCCCACGCGTGGAACAAACTCCCCGAGCCCATACGCCAGGCCCCCTCCCTGCCCATCTTCAAATCTCTGCTTAAAACCCACCTCTTCAACGTCGCCTTCGGCACCTAACGTCTACACCTCTACCCAGGAAATCTAGTCTGCTCAACTTGACATTTCGTTCTTTAGATTGTACTCCTTTGAGCAGGGACCGTCCTTCTTTGTTTATTTTGTACAGCGCTGCGTAACCCTAGTAGCGCTCTAGAAATGTTAAGTAGTAGTAGTAGTAATAACCACATTCTAATGAGAACATTCTGATATACTAGTAAAAAAGGCCCGTTTCTGTAGGCAAGGAAATGGGCCTTAGGCAGGCAATTCCCCCCCCCCCCCCATGCTACGGCCCCCTCGAACCCCCCCTTCCGCAAACCTGCCACCACCGCCGCCGCCGTTGTTGTGCTACCTACCTTCCCTTCCCGTAGGTTCCTCAATCATCTTCTTAGAAAGTTTAACTCCGTGCGTCTGACGTCAGATGCACGGAGTTAAACTTTCTAAGAAGATGATTGAGGAACCCACCCGAAGGTAGTGCACAACAGCGGCGGGAGGGGGGGGGGTGCGGTTTTCGGCGTTCCGGGGGAGGGGGGATCGACAGGTTCGCGGGAGGGGGTGGGTTTCGAGGGGGCCATAGCGCGGGGGGGTGACAGCTGATTCCGAGGCAGTAGGAGGAGTAGGGAAGCACGCTGCGCGTGTTTCCCTACTCCTCCCCTTGCCTTGGAATCAGCTGTGTTGACGTCAGTGACGTCCGTGCGTATCTGCCTCGCAGACCACTTGCAGCCAGGGAGCCACGGTCCCAAGCATAGAACGTTGGAGGTGAGAATTATTATATAGGATTGTTTTCAATAATGTTTTTTGTAAAAGCTCAAGAAAGGAGAAAAGGTCTCAGCACTAGGGTGTTACAAACTGCACTCTTTCATGCGCAATTCATTCATAGATTAAAAAAAACCCAAAATATACGTTTTTTTTGAGCCAGAACACCTTAAAGCATTTCTTGAAATGAAAAAATTAGCCATAAAACCTAAAGAGTAATTGATGGTGTCATCTGATTATAAAGATATAACGGGATCGTAGGCCAGGCCATATAATTTTTATATTTTTTCTTTTCTTCTTGGGATCTCCTGTTATCTAATTCACCTCCTCCCCCCCCCCTTGTGTATTGTGGTCTAAAAAATTGTATAAACTTGTTTTTTTCCTGTAGGGTTCAATATATGAGCCCGACAATTCTTGCTCTTTTTTTTTTCTTTTTATGTATTCAAGTTTTACAATGTATTTCAATTGCATGTTAAGTGTGTAGAAAAAAAAGTCAAATTAATAAATAAAAAAAAACAGTTTTGGACTCTTTGATACCTGATTGGTTCAGACTTTTTGTCGTTTTAGTCAGTGGCGTAGGCAGAAGACAATTTTTGGGTGGGCCAGCGGGTTGGATGGGTGGGCACTACAACCCCCCACCCCACCCCCACCCCCACACACAGTCCAGCACATTTCAAGTTATCGGTGCTGCCTCCATTCACCTTCTCCCACCGTGGCGCTGCCTCCTCTCCTGCACTTCATGGTCTTCGTCTCCCACCCCCGCGGCAGCGCTCTATCGGCGCTGCCTGCCTGACAGCTGACAGACGCGGCGCGATGACGTCCTGCTCCGGGACCTTCCCTCTGCCGTGTGCAATCCGCCCTGCGTAAACAGGAAGTTGAATCAACGCAGCAGAGGGAAGGCCCCGGAGCAGGAGGACGTCGCGCCGCTGTCAGGCAGGCAGCGCTGATAGCAAATTGAAAGCACTGCCGCGAGGGTGGGAGACAGAGACCGTGAAGTGCAGGAGAGGAGGCAGCGCTATGGCGGGGGTGGGAGAAGGTGGGCCTGGGCCCACCCGTAGCTACGCCCCTGGTTTTAGTATAGAGCTGGTGGCCATTTATGTTAATAAGAAACGTATAGTAGGCAGCACCATTATTTGTAATCTCTTATAACTTGCTTCAAATATTATTTGTAAGAGTTTATACAAATTTGTTTATTTCACCACAATTTTTTTTTCTGTTCAGCATATTTTGTGTCTGAGTGAAACAATGGCCACCATCGGATGTAGACAGTAACTGACAGACTGCTCAAATACATTTCTTTTCTTTTTTTTTTTTGTGGCACAATTTTGGTATTGAATTTTATATTTGTATGGTCTGAAAAGAGGTTTTTTTTTTTTTGCCTATGCTTGAGTTGCACATAGATGAGGGGAGTTTGTGAGCACCCTAGCGCGCCAAGGCTTTTTCCTTCTCCTTGAGCTTTTTTGAAAAAAAAAAATATATGTATGTGTATATATATATTTATATATATACATAAATTATATAATAATTCTCACCTCCAACAGGATGTGCTTGGGACCGTGCCTGCCGGAAGTGGTCTAGGCAGGCACGCACTGACCTCAGTGACAGACAATTTGGCAAAGCAAAACAATCTGAGTGCTTGCCATTAGGACACAGGGTAGATAGGAGACTTTTAAAAGACTGAAGGAACCGAAGTGTTAAATGGGGGGGAGGGGAGAGTTCTGAATGACTGAAAGACATGAACATTTGGGAAAGGAAAACAATCTGAATGCTGGCCATTAGGACACAGGGTGCATAGGAGAGTTTTAAAAGACTGAAGGAACCAAAAGTGTTCGGCGGGGGGGGGGGGGGGGTTTGAGTTCTTTCAGTATCTCCAGATGCATGCCATCTGGTCCAGGTGATTTACTACGCTTTAATTTATCGACTTGGCTCAGTATGGAGGCATATTTTCAAAGCACTTAGCCTTCCAAAGTTCCATAGGTTTCTATGGAACTTTGGAAGGCTAAGTGCTTTGAAAATATCCCTCTATATCTTCCAGACTCGCCAAGATTTCTTTCAGTTCTTCTGCATCATCAACTTTGAAGACCTGGTAGATCTCTTACATCTTCTTCCATAAAGACTGAAGCAAAGAAATTCAGTCTCTCTGCTATGGCCTTGTCCTCTCTAGTGTCCGTTTTCCTCCTTCATGATCTATCGGTCTCATAGATTCCCTCACAGGCTTTCTGCTTTTGATGTACCTGAAAAATTTGTTACTATGAATTTTTGCCTCTGGCGGCAAATTTCTCTTCATATTCTGTTTTAGCCTTCGTTATCAGTGCTTGGCATCTAACTCGCAAGTGCTTATGTTGCTTCTGTTGGGAGGCGGGGCTGGTGGTTGGGAGGTGGGGATAGTGCTGGGCAGACCTATACGGTCTGTGCCAGAGCCGGTGGTGGGAGGCGGGGCTGGTGGTTGGGAGGCGGGGATAGTGCTGGGCAGACTTATACGGTCTGTGCCAGAGCCGGTGGTGGGAGGCGGGGATAGTGCTGGGCAGACTTATACGGACTGTGCCAGAGCTGGTGGTGGGAGGCGGGGCTGGTGGTTGGGAGACGGGGATAGTGCTGGGCAGACTTGTATAGTCTGTGCCAGAGCCGGTGGTGGGAGGCAGGACTGGTGGTTGGGAGGCGGGGATAGTGCTGGGCCGACTTATACGGTCTGTGCCAGAGCTGGTGGTGGGAGGCGGGGATAGTGCTGGGCAGACTTATACGGTCTGTGCCAGAGCTGGTGGTGGGAGGCAGGGATAGTGCTGGGCAGACTTGTACGGTCTGTGCCTTGAAAATGACAGTTACAAATCAAGATATACACAAAAAGCAGCACATATGAGTTTGTCTTGTTGGGCAGACTGGATGGACCGTGCAGGTCTTTTTCTGCTTTCATTTACTATGTTACTATTTTGGTCCTTTTTCCATTGTTTGAAGAATGTTCTTTTGGCTCTAATAGCCTCTTTTACTTCACCTTTTTAAATATATAATAAGTTTGATTCTTTTTTGGACAGAGAACAATTTGGAGTTAGAATGAGATGAACATTGTTTGTAAGGAAAGCATGGTTGATGGCGAAGAGATGTATCTTATTTCAATGGGTACAGGAAAGTCCTCCCACATTGATGTTGTGGAGAAATCAAATGCATAATTCCATTTGTATGGAGAGAATGTCAGTCAAGTGATAAGGAAAGAAAACAATTAATAGATTTATCCAGTTCCAGACCCCTTTCCTGGACTTTTTAACACCTAAATTGAGAAGCACTCACCTAAATACTTTGAGTAAACTAAGTAGTATGCTTAGGGTTAAGAATTAACATCCACTTGTAGTTTAAGGTTGTCCAATTATTTTATTTTTTGTTTTTGTTACGTTTGTACCCCGTGCTTTCCCACTCATGGCAGGCTCAATGTGGCTTACATGGGGCAATGGGGGGTTAAGTGACTTGCCCAGAGTCACAAGGAGCTGCCTGTGCCTGAAGTGGGAATCAAACCCAGTTCCTCAGGACCAAAGTCCACCACCCTAACCACTAGGCCACTCCTCTAGGCCACTAGGCCACTCCTCCACTCCACTTAGTAGCATTGTCTGGACTTGCAATAACAGGAGAAATCAGGGTGGGGGAAGAGGGAGAAACAAATGCAGTTTTTTTTCTTTTTTGGTGGGAAACAAAAAATATGTATACTATCGGCTACTGTAATAGTACCATGCTGATGTACTCTTAGGGGCCCCTTTACAAAGGTGCATTTGGCACTACACATGTGCAGTGTGTGCCAAAACGAGACTACTGCCAGGCTATGGCCCCCGCTCCCCCTGTAGTAATTTCAGATTTTGCTCGCGCCCATACCTCCTGGATGATTTATTTATTTATTTCCTCCCACACGCGTAATTTTCGGCTGTAATTGGCACTTGACGCTGATCGGTCACTGCACGTGTAGTACATGAGCGCCTACTGCTAGATCAGTGGGTGGTGTTAAGGGCTCAGGCCAGTTTTAGGTGTCCTGGTGTCATGTCCCCTACCTCAATGCAAGCGGCGTCCCCAGGCTGCGCAGTGTCCCGTCGACACGCACACTTGACTGGCACAGCCATGAGCCATGTGTGTGTAGTTCTTCTCTGGCTGCAGGCTCCTTGATTGCTTTGCTTCCACCCAACTGTGTCTGCTCTCTCTCTTTCTCACTGCCTGGCTTCCCTTGCTTCTCTCCTATTGGTCTTCCGGTTCCTCCTTCCCCTGCTCTTCTCCTATGGCTGTGCTCCATCTCCCTGCCAGTCCCTGCTGATGTCAGACGCCAGCACTTTATCAGCTGAGCTCTTCCTGGACTCCATGCTTTGGCTTCTACTTTGGTAGGTGTTACTTGCTCAGTAGTTTGCTTCTTCTCTACTTTACTACTACTACTTATCATTTCTATAGCGCTACTAGACGTACGCAGCGCTGTACACTTGAACATGAAGAGACAGTCCCTGCTCGACAGAGCTTACAATCTAATTAGGACAGACAAACAGGACAAACAAGAGATAAGGGAATATTAAAGTGAGGATGGTAAAATAAGGGTTCTCAACAAGTGAACAAGGAGTTAAAAGCAGCATCAAAAAGGTGGGCTTTTAGCTTAGATTTGAAGACGGCCAGAGATGGAGCTTGACGTACTGGTTCAGGAAGTCTATTCCAGGCAATAAGGTGCAGCAAGATAAAAGGAACGGAGTCTGGAGTTAGCAGTGGAGGACAAGGGTGCAGATAAGAGAGATTTACCCAGTGAACGGAGTTCCCGGGGAGGAATGTAGGGAGAGATGAGAATGGAGAGGTACTGAGGAGCTGCAGAGTGAATGCACTTATAGGTGCTGACTTTGCCTGTACCTGGATTACTCTCTTGCCTGCTGCCTGCCTACTGACTTTGCCTGTACCTGGATTACTCTCTTGCCTGCTGCCTGCCTATTGACTTTACCTGTGCCTGGATTACTCTCTTGCCTGCTACCTGCCTACTGACTTTGCCTGTACCTGGATTACTCTCTTGCCTGCTGCCTGCCTATTGACTTTACCTGTGCCTGGATTACTCTCTTGCCTGCTGCCTGCCTACTGACTTTGCCTGTACCTGGATTACACTCTTGACCTGCTGCCTGCCTGGCCGATATGTTCACCACCCCGCTTCCAGCTCCGTCTCGTAAACCCTGCAGGCCGCCCGCACCTAGGGGCTCAACCTCTGGGGCACGGCGGTCAGCGCAGGTGAAACCCGGGGTTGTCCGGCCACCAAGCAGAACCTGGTCCGAGTACCAGGCTCAGCAGCGCTCTACTTGGTACAAGAACTCACAAGTCTGACAGCTGGTTTCATTTTTACCGCAGGCCCTTTTCCCGGCCCATTAAAAAAAAAGCCTTTTTTTGCATATGCGGTGAAAACTGGCCTGACGCGCACCTAATACCTACACTACCACAGGCCACTTTTTGCCACAGCTTAGTAAATGGACCCCTTAGATATTTATTTCTATTGTGTGACTTTATAAAATAAGAACCAAGACCCAAACCAAATCTTAACACAAATTTACACCTGCTCTGAAGGAGATGTAAATTTGTGCATGTGCTTATGTATTTTATTAAATACACTCATACAAATTCAAGCACCACATTGCAGCAAGTGTAACTTCCAGAGAGCATCACTTTACCATATGCTGTGGGAATGTCCAGACATTAAGAAATTCTGGGATAATATTATGGAATTCTGTGAGACATTAATTCATAAGACAATTAGATTGTCACCTAAAAATCTAATCTTGGGCCCAGGGGGGAGCGGGTTAAATCTGAGGCACACAGAGGGGGCATATTCATGTATAAGGCAATAATTATAGGGAAGCAATGTATTCTGCAATTTTGGACTCAGGATATTGGGCCCTCTTTCTGGCAGTGGAGGAATTTGCTTCATACCTTGGTGCTTCTGGAGGCACGTGAGGTGCACCGAAGCCCTAGGAGTAAACAACGATTCTGGGAGATTTGGGAGCCGTACGTGCAGGCCCTATCAGGCAGAGCCCGCAGCTTACTAGTGAACTCACTCACATTGTAGCTTGTGATAGGAAGAAAGACATGTTAGAATAGGCTGACGTGGGAGGGAGGAGGGTGGGTAAGGAGATGGGAGGGAGGGGGGGATGTGTGTTTTTATGCGTAAACATATGAAAACTGATTTAAGTTAAAGAAATGTGGTTTTCGTAGTAGATTAAGAATATGCTATAGTGCTATGGCATTGATCTGTTGAGTTTACGTGTTTTTGAGGGGGAAGGGGGTTGCATAAAAAGGGGGGGGGGGAAAGAATTGTATTATATGTTATTTGATATATTGCTATGAATAGAGGATTCTGACTCTGAGAGTGATGATCTTTCTGTATCATGGCATGTGATGTTTACTAATAAAAATAATTAAAATAAAAAAAATAAAATAAATACACTCATACATTGCAGATCATATGAAAGTAGGTTAACTCTTTTTTTTTTTTTTTTTCCTATAAACATACTTTAATCATGGAAAATGTTTTATCAGATTGCCCCCTTTCCCAGTCCTCCTGCATTTTTCTTTTGTCCACAAACCTCACTTCTTACAGCCATCTTCTCTTCCGTCTTCCTGTACTTCACAGCCTTCTTAGTGCTTCTCCCTTGTTCCACATGTTTGTGATTCCCTCTTTTCTTCCGCCATCTTTCCCCAGTCTCGTGTTCTTTTTTTTTAATGTCAAATGTTTTCAATAGTAACATAGTAGATGACGGCAGAAAAAGACCTGCTCGGTCCATCCAGTCTGCCCACCAAGATAAACTCATATGTGCTACTTCTTGTGTATACCTTACCTTGATTTGTATCTGCCATTTTCAGGGCACAGACCGTAGAAGTCTTGCCCAGAACTAGCCCTACCACCCAAACACCAGCCTCACCTCCCAATCTCGGCTAAGCTTCTGTGGATCCATTCCTTCTGAACAGGATTCCTTTATGTTTATCCCACGCATGCTTGAATTCCACTACCGTTTTCATCTCCACCACCTCCCGCGGGAGGGCATTCCAAGCATCCACCACTCTCTCCGTGAAAAAATGCTTCCTGACAGTTTTCTTGAGTTTGCCCCCCTTCAATCTCATTTCATGTCCTCTCGTTCTACCGCCGTCCCATCTACGGAAAAAGGTTAGTTTGCGGATTAATACCTTTCAAATATTTGTATGTCTGTATCATATCACCCCTGTTTCTCCTTTCCTCCAGTGTATACATGTTCAGGTCAGCAAGTCTCTCCTCATACGTCTTGTAACGCAAGCACTACACAAGAAAACAGTCCAATTCCGCATCGTGGGAAAAGAGTAGAAACAAGGAAATCTTATCTTTTAACTCCTAACCACTACTCACTTGCCCTGTCCTTTTATCCCCACCTCTTTATTCCCTTGCCTCTTAGTTGTTTTGTCTGTTTACCTGTCTTATTTAGATTGTAAGCTCTTTGAGCAGGGACTGTCTTTTCGTGTATGGTGTACAGCGCTGTGTATGCCTTGTAGCGCTATAGAAATGATAAGTAGACAGATAGATAGATCTCACTTATAGCAAAATCAATAACTTACTGGAGGATGATTAAGGCATTGATAATATAAACCACTTATGATCTCATAACTTGACTTCCCTATCTATAAAAGTCTTTCCAACTGAGCTGGTTCAAACAAAAAAAAAATTAACTCATGACAAGGTAATGAAACGTTTGGAAGGAGATTTTTCACCCCTCGCTTGATACCATCTCAGTACTGTCACTCTTCTCACCCAGTAGGTACTGTTGCTCTTTCCTCCTATTTCTGCTAGAAGTACAGGGACTTTGAGTAGGGTATCCACTCCCTGGGTTGCGCCAACTGCATCTACATCTCTGCTTTTTGTCCAGGGAGTGTATATAGGGGTCAGAGCAGCCACTACAACCAGTAGTTAATATTTTGTGTCCCTGTGCTTCCAATGGCACCAATAGCAATACCAGGATCTGGGAGCTGAGAACAGCAGTAAAAGCAGCGATGGAGGAAGAAGAGAGTGGGAACATAAGAACGTAAGCGTTGCCATACTGAGACAGAGCGAAGGTCTTCTAGCCCAGCATCCTGTTTCCAACAGTGGCCAATCCAGGTTACAAGTACCTGGCAGAAACCCAAAGAGTAGCAACATTCCATGTAGAACCCCAAAGAATAGAAGGATTCTAGAATCCTAAAGAGTAACAAGAGTCCATGTAGAACCCCAAATAACAGCAAGATTCTAGAATCCTAAAGAGTAACAAGATTCCATGTAGAGCTCCAAAGAGTAGCAACATTCCATTCAGAATCCCAAGTACATAAGTATTGCCATACTGGGAAAGACCAAGGGTCCATCAAGCCCAACATTCTGTTTCCAACAGTGGCCAATCCAGGTCACAAGTACCTGGCAAGATCTCAAAACAGTACAATACATTTTATGCTGATTATCCTAGAAATAGTAACATAGTAACATAGTAGATGACGGCAGAAAAAGACCTGCACGGTCCACCCAGTCTGCCCAACAAGATAAACTCACGTGCCATTTTTTGTGTATACCTTACCTTGATTTGTACCTGTCTTTTTCAGGGCACAGACTGTATAAGTCTGCCCAGCACTATCCCCACCTCCCAATCACCAGCCCCGCCTCCCACCACCGGCTCTGGCACAGACCGTATAAGTCTGCCCAGCACTATCCTCGCCTCCCAACCACCAGCCCTGCCTCCCAACTACCGGCTCTGGCACAGACCGTATAAGTCTGCTCAGCACTATCCCCACCTCCCACCGCCGGCTAAGCTTCTGGGGATCCCTTCCTGAAGTCCATCTTAATAATGGCTTAAAAAAGGTTTGGACAATTTCTTAAAAGAAAAGTCCATAAGTCATTATTAAGATGAACTTGGGAAAATCCACTGCTGATTCCTAGACTAAGTAGCATAAAATCTGTGATACTTTTTTGGGATCTTGTCAGGTAGTTGTAACCTGGATTGGCCACACTGTATACTGGGCCTGATGGACCTTCAGTCTTTCCCAGTCTGCCAACGCTTATGTTCTTATGGGTCAGCTTTGTTTTAGGTCACCAGTCATAGCAATTTTAGGATTGCAACTGCCAGCAAAGCTAGGTAGTATTTGCATGATAAAAAGTGTGATTTGCCTTCTTTTCTGCATTGCAGTACCCTGGTGATGAAATGAACATCTTCTCCTTCCACAGGTGACCGATATTGCTGATGCTATGATCCTCAAACAGCTTTTTGAAAACCTGTTTCATAATGGAGTGGTGGTGGTAGCAACATCAAACAGGCCTCCCGAAGGTAAAAAAAAAGAAATCCCACTTTACTATGAAGCGCTACGCATTCAAGGAATAGAAAACAGAAGTTTGTTTATTTAAAAACTTGATGAATCGCCAATCTTGGCCAAGGCCAAATTGAGACAATTTGTACATGGTTAAAATATAAGAAACATGAGTTAGAACCTCCAGTAGATACAGGATAGACACAGTCGTTCAAGAAGAGAGAATTCATCCTGAAGACAAACAGTCAAACTAACTTTCACAGCTACTGCTGCCCCCTGTCCAGCACTCCAGCGTCTTCAAAGGCTATAAGAAAAAAGTGAGATTTCAAACTAGCTCTAAATTGGTTATAGGATGATTCTGATCTAGTCAAAAGAGGAAGATTGTTCCATAAACTGGGTGCCAGGACAAAAGTAAGCACTGTGTCTGAGAAACCCTTTATTACAGACTCGACACGGATCTGTGTCGAGTCTGTAATAAAGGTTTTCTCATTTTATCCTCCTGTCCCAGTCTCTGGAGTCATTGGTCCATTTCCCAGTCCTGTTTGTTTGTCCCTGTGCACTCCACCATCCTGCTGGCTATGATCTTTGCTTTTTTTAAAATATAAATCTTGTTTATTAACATCTTAAACCATTGTCACATTACAATCCACAATAAACTGTAATACATCAAGATGTTTCGAGCATTTTTCCCCTTTTTCTACCCCTTCCAAGTTTTTCATTTGATTTAATTTGACATTTATGTTCTTGCTAACCAGAAAAATCAGTTCAAGATGGATTACATTATTAAAAATATAGTCATAACAGGAGTGAAGGAAATCCAAATAAATAAGTGAATATTGTTAGTGTCACTCACACACACAAGGAGTGACATGGGTGCACATACTGCAGCGGGACATGTTTATCCACTCCTACCCTAGCTGAGATAATATTTAACCATCTCTCTGACCTCACATGCAACTTTCTTCAAATCAGTCATCTTACTTTCTAATTCTTCCTACTTTCTTACTCATCTATATGTTACAACTTTGCCTTACCCTTCACTACCAATTATAATGTTCTAGTACATACTGAGGCTCATTTTCGAAGCACTTAGACTTACAAATTTGCTTAGTAACCTATAGAACTTTGTAAGTCCAAATGCTTTGAAAACGAGCCCCACTGTGTTGTCATTGCAAGTAGAATACCATGCCATACTTTGTATTGTTTTTGAATATTTTTACTGCTGTAGTTGCCTATTGCTCATGTTTGATCTATTCTTACTGTACACCGCCTTGAGAGAACTCCTTCAAAAAGGCGGTAAATAAATCCTAATAAATAAAATAAATAAATAATGTAAATCTCTCTCTATTTTCAAATACCTAATCACAAAAGACAGACTTTAATTTTTTACCAAAATGAAGATCATTTGTTTCCTCCCTAAGCTTCAGAGGCAGGACGTTCCAAAGTCTCTAAAAAGCTCATCTTCAGTGGGGAGGTGGGTATACCTGTACTAAACCTTAAAAACATTGAAGTTTATTATAAAATGTTTTACCTGTGGTGGGAGCTTATTATTGATAACTCTTGGATGTTACAAGTTTGAAAATCGTTGCTACTGGGGGTTAGACGGTTTCCTAAAGGACAAGTCCATAAACCACTACTAAATGGACTTGGGAAAAATCCACAAATCCAGGAATAACATGTATAGAATGTTTGTACGATTGGGAAGCTTGCCAGGTGCCCTTGGCCTGGATTGGCCGCTGTCGTGGACAGGATGCTGGGCTCGATGGACCCTTGGTCTTTTCCCAGTGTGGCATTACTTATGTACTTATGTCCTCTACTTGGCTCACTTTTATTACATAGAGCAGTGATTTAACCTATTGTGATGTCATAGTGGCTCATTCCACCAATAAGAGCCAACCTCATTAGTGATGTCACAATGGCTTGATTGTATAGAATGTTTGTACGTTTGGGAAGATCGCCAGGTGCCCTTGGCCTGGATTGGCCGCTGTCGTGGACAGGATGCTGGGCTCCATGGACCCTTGGTCTTTTCCCAGTGTGGCATTACTTATGTACCGTATTTTTCGGACTATAAGACGCACCGGACCATAAGACGCACCTAGGTTTTAGAGGAGGGAAATAGGAAAAAAAAAATTTTCCTCTTTCCCTCCTCTAAAACCTAGGTGCTCCGGTGCGTCTTGCCCGGGTTTTGGACCTCCGTTGTGTACTTACAGGATTCCATGTTCCCTGCTGGTCTAGTGACGTCGGGGCAGGAAAGAGCCCCCTCTTTCCTGCCCATCGCGCTGCTCTCCGTGCTTCTCAATGCTTTCTGATGGTCTCGGCGATATTCAAAATGGCCGCCGAGAATCTCGGCGGCCATTTTGAATCTCGCCGAGACCGTCAGAAAGCATTGAGAAGCACGGAGAGCAGCGCGATGGGCAGGAAAGAGGGGGCTCTTTCCTGCCCCGACGTCACTAGACCACCAGGGAACATGGAATCCTGTAAGTACACAACGGAGGTCCAAAAACGCTACCTTCGGACTATAAGACGCACCCCCCATTTTTCTCCCAAATTTTGGGGGAAAAAAGTGCGTCTTATAGTCCGAAAAATACGGTACTTATGTCCTCTACTTGGCTCACTTTTATTACATTGAGCAGTGATTTAACCTATTGTGATGTCATAGTGGCTCATTCCACCAATAAGAGCCAACCTCATTAGTGATGTCACAATGGCTTGATTGTATAGAATGTTTGTACGTTTGGGAAGCTTGCCAGGTGCCATTGGCCTGGATTGGCTGCTATCGTGGACAGGATGCTGGGCTCGATGGACCCTTGGTCTTTTCCCAATGTGGCATTACTTATATGTACTTATGACACTCTGTAATGTGTTAACAGCTGCTTAATTGTTAGCATTTTGCCTGTTCTCCCTTACTTGAATAAAGACTTCTTTCAATTTAAAAAAAAAAGAAGTTAATCTTCAATTTGTCCTAAAAGATGTCAGTCAGTTTCAATAAAGGGCATATAAAGCTGTTTCTATGCAGTTAGAGATTTAGGTCAAATGACAAACCTGCAATCTTTAACTGTGTGAATTCAGGCACAATGAAAAATGAAACTGAGTTAAAGGATAACTCCATAGCGGAAAGAAATGGACTGGTACACTTCTGTATATCGGTAGCTGCCTGAAACTAACATACAATTTACAATAAAATGGGATGTTCCTTTTTGTTTTCTTTAGCCTACTTCTTTGAGTATAACATATTATTACAGCACAATTTACCATAACATTCCCAGTCTCATTCTCAAAGCAGATCTAAAAATACAGCTCGATAGGATCTCATTTAACGTTACAGTGGAGGAGCAGCCTACTGGTTAGAGCAGCAGGCTGAGAATCGGTGAAGTTAAGGTTCAAATGCAGCTTTTGCCACCGACGCACACTTCACCCTCTCTCGTCTCAAGTACAGCTTAAATTGAAAGCCCCCCTGGGACAGGGAAATAACCTTATTGTAACCTACCTTGAATTTGAATTTGGAAAACACAGGTCCACACCAACTTTGATAGCATTTCTACCCCCAAAGACCTCACCACTAATTAAAATGGGTACAACTGAAAATTCAGTTCATTATCTTAATAAGGCAGTAAAATGCAGACACATATGTTCAATGCATATTAACCACCAAGTCTGCTCAGTAAGGTGGTTTGGGCTGCCACTATGTACAGGCTGATTAGTGGAGATTCAGATGGTTATCCTTAACTGTGGAAAATAAGAATGGCTGTTAATTTTAATATGCTTTAATACGCTTAGTTTTGATATTTTAGTGGAGCGGAGGAGTAGCCTAGTGGTTAGTGCAGTGGACTTTGATACTGGGGAACTGGGTTCGCTTCCCACTGCAGCTCCTTGTGACTCTGGGCAAGTCACTTAACCCTCCATTGCCCCTGGTACAAAATAAGTACCTGAATATATGTAAACCGCTTCAGTCCCATTTCCCTTTCCCTCTTAATGGTTGAGTGAGTTTGCAGTTTTTTCTTTTCTTTTCTTTTGGATTGCAATTGTACACTGCTTTGACTTGCCTTTTGCAAATGAAGCGGTATAGCAAATTATAAATAAACCATATCCCTCCGTGCTCTTGTTCTGAGTTGTACCTGTTGCTCCATGCAGGATACCATCCACTGGCCTACGCCTTGTTTAAAATCTAAAGGTCATTGATTTGGTGTGATTTAATCCTCTTGCTGTATAGGGATCCTCTGTGTTCGTTATCTTTTTCTTCAGCATCATCTACATTACCTTTACAACCAGTGAACCTCTGTGTTTATCCCAAGCATTTTTGAATTCCGTCACTGTTTTTGACCTGACCGGCTCAACCGGGAGAACATTCTAGGCCTTCACCGCCCTTTCCATTAAAAAGTATTTCTCGATGTTACTTCTACGTTTACCTCCTTGCAACTTCATTTCATGTCCTCTAGTTCTACTGCTTCCCCATCTCTGGAGAAAAAAAAAGTGTATGCTAATGTTTTTCAAGTATTTATTTTTATTTATTTTATTTATTTAGATTTTGCTCACACCTTTTTCAGTTGTAGCTCAAGGTGAGTTACATTCAGGTACTCTGGATATTTCTCTGTCCCAGGAGGGCTCACAATCTAAGTTTGTACCTGAGGCAATGGAGGGTTAAGTGACTTGCCCAAATTCACAAGGAGCAGCAGTGGGATTTGACCCGGCCACCTCTGGCCAGCTACTGTTAGAAATATGCAATCTGTCCCTAAAATCGAGTGTAGTACCGGAAGACTGGAGGGTTACCAATGTTACTCCGATTTTTAAGAAGGGTTCCAGAGGAGATCCGGGAAATTATAGACCGGTGAGTCTGACGTCGGTGCCGGGCAAGATGGTGGAGGCTATTATTAAGAATAAAATTGCAGAGCATATACAAAAACATGGACTGATGAGACAAAGTCAGCACGGATTTAGTGAAGGGAAGTCTTGCCTCACCAATCTAATGCATTTTTTTGAGGGGGTAAGCAAACATGTGGACAATGGGGAGCCGGTTGACATTGTATATCTGGATTTTCAGAAGGCGTTTGACAAAGTGCCGCACGAAAGACTCCTGAAGAAATTGCAGAGTCATGGAATCGGAGGTAGGGTACTATTATGGATTAAGAACTGGTTGAAAGATAGGAAGCAGAGAGTAGGATTGCGTGGCCAGTATTCTCAGTGGAGGAGGGTAGTTAGTGGGGTCCCGCAGGGGTCTGTGCTGGGTCCGTTGCTTTTTAATGTATTTATAAATGACCTAGAGATGGGAATAACTAGTGAGGTAATTAAATTCGCCGATGACACAAAATTATTCAGGGTCGTCAAGTCGCAGGAGGAATGTGAACGATTACAGGAGGACCTTGCGAGACTGGGAGAATGGGCGTGCAAGTGGCAGATGAAGTTCAATGTTGACAAGTGCAAAGTGATGCATGTGGGTAAGAGGAACCCGAATTATAGCTACGTCTTGCAAGGTTCCGCGTTAGGAGTTACAGATCAAGAAAGGGATCTGGGTGTCGTCGTCGATGATACGCTGAAACCTTCTGCTCAGTGTGCTGCTGCGGCTAGGAAAGCGAATAGAATGTTGGGTGTTATTAGGAAGGGTATGGAGTCCAGGTGTGCGGATGTTATAATGCCGTTGTATCGCTCCATGGTGCGACCGCACCTGGAGTATTGTGTTCAGTACTGGTCTCCGTATCTCAAAAAAGATATAGTAGAATTGGAAAAGGTACAGCGAAGGGCGACGAAAATGATAGTGGGGATGGGACGACTTTCCTATGAAGAGAGGCTGAGAAGGCTAGGGCTTTTCAGCTTGGAGAAGAGACGGCTGAGGGGAGATATGATAGAAGTGTATAAAATAATGAGTGGAATGGATCGGGTGGATGTGAAGCGACTGTTCACGCTATCCAAAAATACTAGGACTAGAGGGCATGAGTTGAAGCTACAGTGTGGTAAATTTAAAACGAATCGGAGAAAAGTTTTCTTCACCCAACGTGTAATTAGACTCTGGAATTCGTTGCCGGAGAACGTGGTACGGGCGGTTAGCTTGACGGAGTTTAAAAAGGGGTTAGATAGATTCCTAAAGGACAAGTCCATAGACCGCTATTAAATGGACTTGGAAAAATTCCAAGGTATAACTTGTCTGGAATGTTTTTACGTTTGGGGAGCGTGCCAGGTGCCCTTGACCTGGATTGGCCACTGTCGGTGACAGGATGCTGGGCTAGATGGACCTTTGGTCTTTCCCAGTATGGCACTACTTATGTACTTATGTACTTATGTACTTATGCTTTAACCACTAGGCCACTCCTCTAACCCTAAGAACCTTCTTACTCTTTGGGGTTCTACATGGAATGTTGCTACACTTTGAAATCTGCATGGAATCTTGTTATTCTTTAGAATTCTAGAATCTTTATTTATTTATTTATTTAGATTTTTCTCACGCCTTTTTCAGTAGTAGCTCAAGGTGAGTTACATTCAGGTACTCTGGATATTTCTCTGTCTCAGGAGGGCTCATAATCTAAGTTTGTACCTGAGGCAATGGAGGGTTAAGTGACTCGCCCAAGATCACAAGGAGCAGCAGTGGGGATTTGAACCCCAGCCACCTCTGGTTTGCAAGACTGGTGCTCTAACCACTGGGCCACTCCTCCACCCTGGAGAAATTTGTTACTCTTTGGGGTTCTACATGGAATGTTGTGTTGTGCATGGAATCTTGTTATTCTTTAGAATTCTAGAATCTTTATTTTAGATTTGCTGACACCTTTTTCAGTAGTAGCTCAAGGTGAGTTACATTCAGGTACTCTGGATATTTCTCTGTCCCAGGAGGCCTCACAATCTAAGTTTGTACCTGAGGCAATGGAGGGTTAAGTGACTTGCCCAAATTCACAAGGAGCAGCAGTGGGATTTGAACCGGATATCAAGACCAGTGCTCTAACCACTAGGCCACTCCTTAAACATCAGTATCTCCTCTGTTCCTCCTGTCCTCAGAGTATACATAGTGTGATGAGCAAGGGAGTAGATCTCAGGAAACTGAGCTGGTTCACAAGGGATTGGGACCTATTCTGCCTCAGGACAGGCACAAAACCCATAGGACGGGGGAAACCCGGCATGTCCTTAGGAAGGGAGCCAGCCCATATCTGAAGTTCCTTCCCAAAAAAGCAGGAGTCAGTCCTCAGAGGCAGAGCCAGGACTTAGACCAAGCCCAGTATCCCTGGCTGACTAAACAGTATGTGATTTATTTTTATTGTTACATTTGTACCCCGCGCTTTCCCACTCGTGGCAGGCTCAATGCGGCGGGCAATGGAGGGTTAAGTGACTTGCCCAGAGTCACAAGGAGCTGCCTGTGCTGGGAATTGAACTCAGTTCCTCAGTTCCCCAGGACCAAAGTCCACCACCCTAACCACTAGGCCACTCCTCCACTAGGAACAGAGGGAGCCTAGGAAGGGATGGGGCTGGATTTGTCTTTCAGGGAAGACGGTGACACGGGAGAGAGCCGGAATAGATGAAGTTTATGAAGGAAGGAGAGCAACTTCCAGTTTTTATTTATTTATTTATTAGGATATATTTACTGCCTTTTTGAAGGAATTCACTCAAGGCGGTGTACAGTAAGAATAGATCAAACATGAGCAATAGGCAATTAGAGCAGTAAAAGTATTCGAACAACAATACAAAGTATGGCATGGAGGCCCTTAATTGAGCAGCAATGAGCTAAGTAGCTGTGGTTTTCTACTGTTTGTCTGTGATATATGGTAATTACAGTTATTAGATATTAGAAGCGCAGAAATGAAATGTCTAGGAGGAGGTTGGTAGAGGATCGGTGATTACATTGAGGTGACTACATTGATAACGATCTCACTGATCAGAAACTGTCACGAGTCTGAGGTCCTCTCCCCCTTCTTTATTAATATTTATATCTCACAATTTATTGTATTTTTCCAGTTGATATGGTATACTACTTGCAATGACAACACAATCAGGCATATTTTCAAAGCACTTAGCCTTCCAAAGTTCCATAGGTTTCTATGGAACTTTGGAAGGCTAAGTGCTTTGAAAATATGCCTGAAAATGTACTAGAACATTAAAATTGATAGTGAAGGGTAAGGCTAAGTTGTAATATTTAGATGAGTAAGAAAGTAGGAAGAATTAGAAAGTAAGGTGATTGATTTGAAGAAAGTTGCACGTGAGGTCAGAGAGATGGTTAAATATTATCTCAGTTGTGTAGGAGTGAATAAACATGTCCCGCTGCAGTATGTGCAGCCTGAGTCAATCCTTGTGTGTGTGTGTGTGTTTGTGTGTTTGTGTGTTTGTGTGTGTGTGTGTTTGTGTGTGTGTTTGTGTGTGTGTGTGTTTGTGTGTGTGTGTGTGTGTGTGTGTGTTTGTGTGTGTGTGTGTGTGTGTGTGTGTGTTTGTGTGTGTGTGTGTGTGTGTGTGTGTGTGTGTGTGTAACAAGTTAGTTACTTCTTCCGTTAAAGGTTTGGTTGAAGATCCAACCTTTCACCTGCTTCCTAAAGTAGAGGTAGTCTTGTGTTAAGCGGAGCCTTTCAGGCAATGCATTCCAGAGTGTGGGGGGCTACTCTGGAGAAAGCTCGCTTGCGGGTATCACATCGTGTAATGTCTTTTGGAGAGGGTGTAGTTAGTGAAAGTCCTTGGGAGGACCTTAGTGTCCTTGGCGGTGTGTGGAGGATCATCCTATTCTTCAGATACTCGGGGCCATTTCTTTTCAGGGCCTTGAAGATCAGACACAGAGTTTTAAATTTAGCCCTGTATTGTACTGGTAGCCAATGAAGTTTTTGCAAAAATGGTGTGATGTGGTCATGTCGCTTGCAATGGAAGTTGAACGGTTAGATGTGAAGTGTCTTTTCACGCTTTCCAAAAATACTAGGACTAGGGGGCATGCAATGAAGCTACAATGTAGTAAATTTAAAACGAATCGGAGAAAATGTTTCTTCACTCAACGTGTAATTAAACTCTGGAATTCGTTGCCAGAGAATGTGGTAAAGGCGGTTAGCTTAGCGGAGTTTTAAAAAGGTTTGGACGGCTTCCTAAAGGAAAAGTCCATAGATCGTTATTAAGTGGATTTGGGGAAAATCCACTATTTCTGGGATAAGCAGTATAAAATGTTTTGTACTTTTTTGGGATCTTGCCGGGTATTTGTGACCTGGATTGGCCACTGTTGGAAACAGGATGCTGGGCTTGATGGACCTTTGGTCTTTCCCAGTATGGCAATACTTATGTACTTATGCAGTAGCCGTATTTCCCTCTTCGCTTCTTTGAGTTTAATCTGGTAATCTTGTCCTTGATCCTTTAGTTGCATTCGTTTGTATTTCTTGAACTCAGCCTCTTTTGCCCTTATTTTTTCAGCCTCTTGTTTGGAGAACCATATAGGCTTCCTGTTTCTCTTGTTTCAGTTGCCATATTTATAGCAGTTTTCACCTTGGACCACTGAGCTTCCACTTCACCTATATCTACCCATTCCATCAGTTCCTTCTTCAGGTATTCCCCCATTTTACCAAAATCAGCATATCTGGAATCTAGTACTTTGAGTTTTTGCATCTGCACTCCGCTTTTACTCTTACATCAGACCATATCATATGATGATCACTATTGCCTAGGTGGGCACCTACCCGAATGTTGGAAACACTTCTTCCGTTTGTGAGCACTAGATCCAGCATCACCGTTTTCCTCGTGGGTTCCATCAGCATTTGTCTGAGCAAAGCACTTTGACAGGCATCCATGATGTCTTTGCTTCTTTCAGATTTTGAGAGTCAGACAATTCCAATCCACAACAGGAAAGGTGAAATCTCCCAGCAGCAGTGCCTCTCCTTTCATTCCACGCTTATGGATGTCTTCAATCAGATACATGTCCAGCTCCTCCATTTGTGCTGAAGGTCTGTAGATAACACCTGTGCAGATACATGTTCCATCTTCTCTTTCCAGGGCGATCAATAGAGCTTCTTCCTTTCCCCAGGTTCCTTGCGTTTCTGCCGCTCTGATATTATTTTTCACATACAGTGCCACTCCTCCATCTTTTCAACTCTCCCTAACCTTTCTAAAAAGATTATAGCCTGAAACATGTCTCTATAATGGCAACATTATCCAAGTTTTCCTCTAACATATAACGCTTTGCAAATCTTGAACCTTTTTATTTAGGCTACGAGCATTTGTGAATCTTTTCAACGCTGGGAAGCATCCGTACCGGGGCTCCAACAGTGACGTTACCCATCGTGGTAATCAGTTGTCCTGCTTGTCCTTGGAGATATCTTGTATTGATCTGCTTTCTTGCTCTCGGTCTGGATCTTGCGGATCGTCTGCTTTGCTGTTTCTTAGGACCTTCGTTGTTAGGCATAATGTCTGTCTCACCTTGGAAGGATGTTCTTAGCGGGAAGGAATTTTAAACAGATGTTCACATGATCTTATGATTTTATTAATAAAGACATGTAAAGAGATTGAACAAAAATGAAGGAGGACTTAGTGAATTGAAGCAGGACTACAAGAAAATTTTGGATCAATTCAAGAAAGAACTGAGGTTAGTGAAATATGAGAAATTTAGAAGGGATGAGATAATTATAAGAATGGCAACATACACCCTTGGAACAAAATAAAAAATTAACTAGGGAGAAATCTGAACAATAAAATAGAATTGAGAGAGATCAGCTGTCCGAATAGGACCAGAGAGAGGAAGAGACCATGTAGTAATTCAGAGGAGGTCTTTGACACCTCTACTTCACTATATACTACACCACCGTGTACCAAAGTATCAGGTTTTTCAGCTAGGCCAGCTTTGGAAACGAAAATTGACAACAGAAAATCCCCACACAGGAAGTCAGAAGGGGGTGTTCAAAAGAGGGGGAGGAGGGGCTTTTCAGTATAGAATAATTGCATCCAGAGAATAAGATGAATAATAGAGTTTATAATATTTCAAAAAGGGTATTGACAAAGACAGAAACACAAGTATTGAATAAGGGTTTTAACTTGCCCCCAACTCTGCCTATAATGCTTTTAACACCCATGTTTAACTTTTTAAGTTTGTGGGAAAGTTAAAAATTGACTACTTTTCCACTAAGATTGTCAGCAATGTTGACATGTCTGTTAGTAGATAGCAGCCACTTTGTGTTACCACCCCCCCCCCCCCCCCTTATACATACTTATGAAAGCTTGGTTCTACTACTACTACGATTTAACATTTCTAAAGCGCTACTAGGGTTACGCAGCGCTGTACAATTTAACATAGAAGGACAATCCCTGCGTATTTCAAAACTGGAAGAAAAGAGTAATAGAAGAGTCTATTCTAACATCACTAGGGAGAAAAGAGCCACAATTAATACATTATGAAAGGATGTGCGGTGGTGATTCTAGATAGAGATGCAAATATTTTGGAAATTTAAAGACAGGTGATCCCACCTTTTTTTTTTTAAATATCTGTCAAGGTATTAGAACTATTCACAGAGGGTGCCCATCAAGCGCGGTGCACCAAGTTCCAGCAGTCAATTTGATACGTACAAAACAAAACTGTGTGTCACATATCTATATATATAAAAGGCAACCCCAAAGTTCTGAAGCCTCCACGGAAGTTGAGGCGCCCGAGATATCCGGTGTGCCCTGGAGTGTCTGCACCGCCCTCGCGTCAAAACGTCATGACGTCCAGGGCGGAGCTATTGACACTCCACGGCCGAAACGGCCCACAGCGAACAAGGCAAGTAGCTTCGAGGGACGGAGGGAGGGCGAACAAGGCAAGTAGCTTCGAGGGACGGAGGAAGGGGACCCCTTGCTAGCGCCCGTTTCATTCCGCTCAGAAACGGGCATTTTTTCCTAGTCATATATACTTTACAAGAAATACGTTACCCTTGACTCATGATTTTTCGTTTTATACCCCCCCTCCCTCCCTCCCTCCCCCAGTCCGCAAGCACTTCTACCATACCTTCTCCTGTCAACTACTTTAAGTAACTCAGAGATTTGTCTTTCTCTACTGTCTCCGCAATGCACTCACCGGTGCTTCAGGCATTTTGTCAAGCAAGGGCCCATCGGCTATCTTGGACCACAGGTCTCTGTATTGTCTGGCCCCCACAGAGGTGGTGGATTTAAGAGAGGTCAGCACCCAACGAGCCATCTATTTCGTAGCACCCTTCCACACTGCTAGCTTAGGAGGTGCCTCCTCCACCCATGACCTTTTATAAGAAATTATAAGGGGATCCTTGTTCTTAAGCAAGAAATTAGTGCACTACTCAGTATAGCAAGGGACGGCCATTTCTTAGCCCATAAAGAGATTGGTTTTTTTGGATGTAAAGCACCCTGTCATTCCAATCATGTACATACTTCCCAAGATTCACAAATCCCTGCAGTCACCCCAGGGGAGACCAAGCATATCGGACTGCTTTCTGAGACCCTTTGTGCAGAGAATTTCTTCGTATACTTGGGATTCGACAAACAAAATACCCTTAAAGATGTAAAATAGGAAGTATTTTTCTTGTGACTCTCAATGTTGAATCTTTGAATACAAATATTCCACAGCAGGAAGCCATAGAAGTCATTAGACAGATAGTAAAACAGAGAGATTACTCTTTGAAAAGGGCTTTTAATTTGTTTTATTAATGTGGTGAATAAATATTTCTGGTGATGGATAATCATGTAAGCCCTGCTGCTTTCTGGTGGCAGATATCTTGTATCTATCTGCTTTCTTCTGCTGGCATTCTGGATCTTGTACATTGTCTACATTGCTGTTTCTTTGGGCCATTTGGTGTGAGGGCAAGGGCTTAGATCTTTTCCCTTGTCCTACACAAAACCTGCTCCAGTACCTTCATACCTCTCTGAGTCTGGTTTAAAAACAGCTCTGTAAAGGTTCGTCTCAGTGCAATTAGTGCTTACCATCACCATGTAGAAGGTAAGCCCATCTCTGTACAGCCTCTAATTCGATTTATGCAAGATGAGCTTCTGACAAAGCCCCGCATAAAACCTCCCACTTGTGTCATGGGACCTCAGCGTCGTCCTCACCCAGCTGATGAAAGCTCCTTTTGAGCCACTTGATTCTTACCCTGGAAGTTATTCAAAGTTGTTAAATCGTGGGAGGATTGTGAAAAATTACAAGAGGACCTTACGAGACTGGGCGTCTGAATGGCAGATGACGTTTAATGTGAGCAAGTGCAAAGTGATGCATGTGGGAAAGAGGAACCCGAATTATAGCTACATCATGCAAGGTTCCACATTAGGAGTCACAAACCAAGAAAGGGATCTAGGTATCGTCGTTGATGAAACGTTGAAACCTTCTGCTCAGTGTGCTGCAGTAGCTAAGAAAGCAAATAGAATGTTAGATATTATTAGGAAAGGAATGGAAAACAAAAATGAGAATGTTATAATGCCTTTGTATCACTCCATGGTGCGACCGCACCTCGAATATTGTGTTCAATTCTGGTCGCCGCATCTCAAAAAAGATATAGTGGAATTAGAAAAGGTGCAGAGAAGGGCGACGAAAATGATAAAGGGGATGGGACGGCTTCCCTGTGAGGAAAGGCTAAAGCGGCTAGGGCTCTTCAGCTTGGAGAAAAGGCGGCTGAGGGGAGATATGATAGAGGACTATAAAATAATGAGTGAATGGGTAGATGTGAGGCGTCTGTTCACGCTTTCCAAAAATACTAGGACTAGGGGGCATGCGATCAAGTTCAAAGTAGTAAATTTAAAATGAATTAGAGAAAATGTTTCTTTTTTTTTTGTTACATTTGTACCCCGCGCTTTCCCACTCATGGCAGGCTCAATGCGGCTTACATGGGACAATGGAGGGTTAAGTGACTTGCCCAGAGTCACAAGGAGCTGCCTGTGCCTGAAGTGGGAATTGAACTCAGTTCCTCAGGACCAAAGTCCACCACCCTAACCACTCCTCCACTCACTCAACGTGTAATTAAACAATTCGTTGCCAGAAAATGTGGTAAAGGCGGTTAGCTTAGCGGAGTTTAAAAAAGGTTTGGACAGCTTCCTAAAGGAAAAGTCCATAGACCGTTATTAAATGGACGGGGAAAATCCACTATTTCTGGGATAAGCAGTATAAAATGTTTTGTACTTTTTTGGGATCTTGCCAGGTATTTGTGACCTGGGTTGGCCACTGTTGGAAACAGGATGCTGGGCTTGATGGACCTTTGATCTGCCCAGTATGACAATACTTATGTACTTATGTCCTGCTTTTGGAGACATTCACTTCAGCTTTCAGGGTCAGTGAGCTTCAGGTCCTAGTAGCTGATCCACCTTACACTAAGTTTTACCTTAACAGAGTAGTTTTCTGCATGCATCCCAAGTTCCTCCCTAATATAGTGTTGGAGTTCCATCTTAGTCAATTGTTCTAATATAGGTGCTAGTTAAGGTGCCTATTTTAAGCCCATTCTATAAACCACCTAGTTTATAGGTGGTCTATAATTTTTTTAATAAATAAATAAAAGTAGGCCTACTACTAAACATTTCTATAGCTCTATTAGACATACACAAAGCTGTACACATTATATGCATGCAGTTCCTCTGTCCCTAGTGGGCTCACAATCTAAGATGTTATTTGTACCTGGTACAATGGAGGGTTAAGTGACTTGCCCAGGGTCACAAGGAGCAGCCGTGGGAATCGAATCCAGTTCCCCAGCTGACTACAGTATCCATTAGGCTACTCTGCTCCACTCCGTAGGCACCTATGTTTCTTTCCAGATAACTAGTACAGGAGCAGAGAACACATGGACCTCTAGGTGTGACCATTTACAGTAGTCCTGTAGCTGTTGTAAATACCCGTGTCTAGGTATATGCATGAAAACACATAAATCATAGTGTTCTGTAATTTACACACACACACTTGTGCATTCTGTTCAAACTCTGCCCTTCCAAACGCCTACCGACAAAGTATAAAACCATCAAAGTGTAAGCGTCTACTTTTCTGCTAGTCTGAATTCTGAAAGAAATAATATTCATGCATAAGAAGTAAATGACTAGAATATTGACAGTTATTACCTTCTTACTGCCTAAAAGCCAAATTGAGAAATTAAAGAGTAGTAAATCACCTGGACTGGATGGCATACATCCAAGGGTACTCAAAGAACTCAAGCATAAAATTGCAGATCTGCTGTTAGTAATATGTAACCTGTCATTAAAATCGTCCGTAGTACCTGAAGACTGGAGGGTGGACAATGTGATGCTGATTTTTAAAAAGGGTTCTAGGGGTGATCCAGGAAATTACAGACCAGTGAGTCTGACATCAGTGGCGGGCAAAAGAGTGGAAACTATTATGAAGAATAAAATTACAGAACACATAGACAAACTTGGTTTAATGGGACGGAGTCAGCATGGGTTCAGCTGAGGGAGTCTTGCCTCACTAATTTGCTTCATTTCTTTGAAGGCGCAAATAAACGTGGATAAAGGTGAGCTGGTTGATCTAGATTTTCAGAAAGCTTTTGATAAAGTTCTTCACAAGAGACTCCTGAGAAAATTAAAGAGTCATGGGATAGGAGGCAAGGTTCTGGTGTGGATTAGGAATTGGTTATTGGACAGAAAACAGAGGGTAGGGTTAAATTGGCATTTCTCTTATTGGAGGAGGGTGAACAGTGGAGTGCCACAGGGATCAGTACTGGGACCGGTGCTATTTAACATATTTATAAATGATATGGAAATCGGAACGACGAGTGAGGTGATTACATTTGCAGATGACACAAAACTATTCAAGGTTGTTAAAATACATGCGGACTTTGAAATATTGCAGGAAGACCTTAGGAAATTGGAAGACTGGGTATCCATGCGGCAAATAAAATTTAATGTGGACAAATGTAAGGTGGTACACATTGGAAAGAATAATTTGAATCATAGTTACCTGATGCTAGGGTCCACCTTGGAGGTCAGCACTCAAGAAAAAGATCTTGGTGCCATTGCAGATAATATGCTGAAATATTCTGCCCAGTGTGCGGTGGCAGCCAATAAAGCAAACAGGATGCTAGGAATTATTAGGAAAGGGATGGTGACTGACTGAAAATACTATAATGCCTTTGTATTGCTCAATAGTGGACCTCACCTTGAGTATTGCATTCAATTCTGGTCGCCGTATCTCAAAAAAATATAGAGGAATTAGAACAAAGAAGAGCGACCAAAATGATAAAGGGGATATGAGAAAAGGCTAAAGAGGTCAGGGCTCTTCAGCTTGGAAAAGAGATGGATGAGGAGAGATATGATTGAGGTCTACAAAAACCTGAGTGGTATAGAACGAGCAGAAATAAATTGATTTTTTACTCGTTTCAAAACTACAAAGTCTAGAGGACACTCAAGGAAGTTACCGTATTTTTCGGACTATAAGACGCACTTTTTTCCCCCAAAATTTGGGAGGAAAATGGGGGGTGCGTCTTATAGTCCGAAGGTAGCGTTTTTGGACCTCCGTTCCGTACTTACAGGATTCCATGTTCCCTGGTGGTCTTGTGACGTCGGGGCAGGAAAGAGCCCCCTCTTTCCTGCCCATCGCGCTGCTCTCCGTGCTTCTCAATGCTTTCTGATGGTCTCGGCGATATTCAAAATGGCCGCCGAGAATCTCGGCGGCCATTTTGAATATCGCCGAGACCATCAGAAAGCATTGAGAAGCACGGAGAGCAGCGCGATGGGCAGGAAAGAGGGGGCTCTTTCCTGCCCCGACGTCACTAGACCACCAGGGAACATGGAATCCTGTAAGTACGGGACGGAGGTCCAAAACCCGGACAAGACGCACCGGAGCACCTAGGTTTTAGAGGAGGGAAAGAGGAAAATTTTTTTTTCCTATTTCCCTCCTCTAAAACCTAGGTGCGTCTTATGGTCCGGTGCGTCTTATAGTCCGAAAAATACGGTATATGGAAATACTTTTAAAACAGATAGGGAGGAAATATTTTTTCATTCAACGAATAGTTAAGCTCTGGAACTCTTTGATGGAGGATGTGGTAACATCAGTTAGCATATCTGGGTTTAAAAAAGATTTGGACAAGTTCCTGGAGGAAAAGTCCATAGTCTGCAATTGAGACAGACATGGGGAAGCAACTGCTTGCCCCGGGATTGGTAGTATGGAATATTGCTACTAATTGGGTTTCTGCCAGTTACTTGTGACCTGGCTTGGCCACTGTTGGGTAACAGGATACTGGGCTAGGTGAACCATTGGTCTGGCCCAGTATGGCTTCTCTTATGTTCTTATGCTCTAAAACCAGGCAACTCTTTTTATAGAATTATACCCTTACCCCCAGATTCTATATAGTGCACCTAGGGATCCATGCTGAAATCTAGGCGTATTCTATAACAATGCATGCAACTTAATTGGCTTAACAAGCTAATCAGCTTCGATAACATCACTTAAGAAATAATAATCGATCACCTAAAATTCAGAAAATTATTAAAGACTCACCTATTCGGAAAGGCATATCCGACTGACCCAACTTAAATGACTCAAACCTGCAACACTTCACTATCAAAGATCGTATTGGACATTAACAAACCCTTTTACCTCAAACCCAACTTGATTGAATCTTATCTTCCCTATCCCACTACAACATTTTGTACTTATCCCGTACTGGACTTGGCGAATGCCTTCACGGTATTATGTAAGCCACATTGAGCCTGCAAATATGTGGGAAAATGTGGGATTCCTCAATCTACACTATCCTAACTGTAACGGGATAAAAAATAAATCCACATACGCGACCAGTTTCTCATACATCTGCATGCAGCTATGGAACACACTACCGAAGGCCATAAAAACAACGCAAGATTTAACCATCTTCCGAAGACTACTGAAAACAGAACTTTTCAAGAAGGCATACCTTAAACATCCATCTTAAATACTAAACAATAACACTACACACGATCTACACAAAACCAAAATCTTACCACATGACTGATTAACCTCTTCTCTATTAATGATCAAGCACATTAAACCTTAGGTCAAATATGGTCACTCTACAGTCGTTGACCCAATGTATGTTACAATCCAATGCATTACTCAAAAACCTTCATGCAATACCTTAATGTATTCTGCTTTACCATATATGTATGCACATGATATACATATATACCATGATTTGTTCCATATATGTTATGTTCCATGTATGTCCCATGTATGTATGCACCTAACACAACACCGTTTGTAATTCTGTTACCCGGAAATGGCAACCGCCATTACGGCAAATATAAGCCACATTGAGCCTGCAAATCGGTGGGAAAATGTGGGATACAAATGCTACAAATAAAATACAACTGTAACAAATAAAAATAAAATAAATAATGAGCACTAATTGGCAATAATTAGAATTTATGTGCAGAACTCGCTAAGCACATTCTGTAATGAAGTGCACCTAATTTCTAATGTGCGCAGTTCAAAAGAGATGTGGCTGTGGGCGTGGAAATGGGCATTTTGTGGGCATTCTGAAATTTACACGCGCAATTATAGGATATGGCGCAGTGTGGACAGATCTATGTGCAGGGATTTAGGCCACATTTTCATTGGCCTAAATGGACACACGCAGTTTTAGGCGCTAGGATTTGCCACCTAAGCGTATTTACTGTACCGCGCCTAAATCTAGGCACCGCATATAGAATACGCTTAGGTGGAAATCTTTACCGCACAGATTTTTTTAGTCGCCAATTATAGAATCTGGCCCTGAGTGCGTAACTTACATTAACACAGGTTAACACAAGAAGCACATTATAAGCCTTCTAGAATCAGGGAGAGATCTCTGGATCTAACTTAATCTTTGAAAAGAAAAGAGCTGAATTCAAGTAAATCAAGTCAAGTGAGTGCAATATGTAATTCAAGACAACAAAATCCCAGATATACGACTGAATGTACCATCTTTAAGCAGGGGTGTAGCCAGACTTCGGCGGGAGGGGGGTCCAGAGCCCGAGGTGAGGGGGCACATTGCCAACTTTGACGACCCCTGCCGACGACCCTCTCGATGCCACCGCCGTCGCCTACCTTTGCTGGCGGGGGACCCCAATCCCCGCCAGCCGAGGTCCTCTTCTTCCCGCGCAAGGCTTCGTTCTGTTTCTGTGAGTCTGACGTCCGTTGCTGGTCGATCTGCAAGGCTTCATTCTGTTTCTGTGAGTCTGACGTCTGTCGCTGGCTGATCTGCAAGGCTTCGTTCTGTTTCTGTGAGTCTGACGTCCGTTGCTGGCAGATCTACAAGGCTTCATTCTGTTTCTGTGAGTCTGACGTCCGTTGCTGGCAGATCTGCAAGGCTTCGTTCTGTTTCTGTGAGTCTGACGTCCGTTGCTGGCTGATCTGCAAGGCTTCGTTCTGTTTCTGTGAGTCTGACGTCCGTCGCTGGCAGATCTACAAGGCTTCATTCTGTTTCTGTGAGTCTGACGTCCGTCGCTGGCTGATCTGCAAGGCTTCGTTCTGTTTCTGTGAGTCTGACGTCCGTCGCTGGCTGATCTGCAAGGCTTCGTTCTGTTTCTGTGAGTCTGACGTCCGTTGCTGGCAGATCTACAAGGCTTCATTCTGTTTCTGTGAGTCTGACGTCCGTTGCTGGCTGATCTGCAAGGCTTCGTTCTGTTTCTGTGAGTCTGACGTCCGTTGCTGGCCGATCTGCAAGGCTTCGGTCTGTTTCTGTGAGTCTGACGTCTGTCGCTGGCTGATCTGCAAGGCTTCGTTCTGTTTCTGTGAGTCTGACGTCCGTTGCTGGCAGATCTACAAGGCTTCGTTCTGTTTCTGTGAGTCTGACGTCCATTGCTGGCTGATCTGCAAGGCTTCGTTCTGTTTCTGTGAGTCTGACGTCTGTCGCTGGCTGATCTGCAAGGCTTCGGTCTGTTTCTGTGAGTCTGACGTCCGTTGCTGGCTGATCTGCAAGGCTTCGTTCTGTTTCTGTGAGTCTGACGTCCGTTGCTGGCCGATCTGCAAGGCTTCGTTCTGTTTCTGTGAGTCTGACGTCTGTCGCTGGCTGATCTGCAAGGCTTCGTTCTGTTTCTGTGAGTCTGACGTCCGTTGCTGACTGATCTGCAAGGCTTCGTTCTGTTTCTGTGAGTCTGACGTCCGTTGCTGGCTGATCTGCAAGGCTTCGTTCTGTTTCTGTGAGTCTGACGTCCGTGGCTGGCAGATCTACAAGGCTTCATTCTGTTTCTGTGAGTCTGACGTCCTACACATACAACGTGCAGGACGTCAGAACGAAGCCTTCCCGGGAAGAAGAGCACCTCGGCTGGCAGGGATTGGGGTCCCCCGCCAGCAAAGGTAGCCCACGGCGACGGCGGGAGGGGGGGTCCAGGGCCAAATCTATGGGGGCCCAGGCCCCCGTGGCCCCACGTAGCTACACCACTGTCTGTAAGTACAAAAGAATAAGGAAGATTTCCATCTAGGATAAATATATGGATGTCTTAAGTCTTTGCTCAGATGCCATCTAGTGTTTGCCAGTGTTGGTGCAGCTTTTTGGAGGTGTCCTGTGGGGTTGTTTTTTGTAATATCCCTTCAGGGAGATTTGCTTTGATTCAGAGAGTAGTCATGTTGCTGTGAAAGGCAGGAGCGCAGTAACTATGCAGCCCAAACACTTATTTGTGTCGCCTTTTTCATGATTTTGTGTGCTGGAAACTTTTGTTGCTTTATTGATTTTGCCAACAGTTTGGGTAAACTAATAGTGTAGATGAGAAAAACAGGCCAGAACCTATATGTTGACATTTTCTTGGACTAATACAAAAATATGTTCGTGGATACTATTGCAGCTTAACTCGCCAAGTTTCATAAATCCTCTTTGTGGGCTGCTCTGAAAAATGTACCTATAAATTCCAATACCTTAAAGTAAATGCCAGCAGATAATGTGAATTTTTACTGTTTTGATGCTATATTCAAATTCATCTTATCTGTTGACTACCCCTCATCAGGGCCGCTGAGAAACTGAGCCGGGCCCTCCCCCCAGGACTGCCACGTAGCCAGACCACAAAATGGGGGCGGGGCACATTTTGCCCCACCTCCCTGCCCCTTGCCACAACTGCACATACCTTGGCTGGCCGGGGTCCCTAAGCCCCGCCAGCAAGCCTTCCTCCAGCAGTGTTCTCCGCCACATTGCCTGCCCCTCACGTTGCGGCAGCAGAGACCTCCCCCTGCCCAACCCCAACCCAGCCTCTGTGAACGCTGCCCTTAGCTGACATTAATAACAGATACTCTGGAAAGTAAAAGCAGCCTGAGCATCTTCATTGTGCAGTAAGTCCAAGAAACCCAGTAGTAAGGTTGTTGTGCTGTTTGTTTTTACACGTTGCTTATCTGTTACATTACAGCAGTCCATCTTTCAGGACAAGCTGTTCCTGCTGCTTTACTATTCAGAAGACTTCAGGACCATCTGTTTAGCTCTGTCATTTATTTGACAACCATGCTCTCTTCAGCAGCAAAATCCCCAGGCTGCTCACAACAGGAGAGATCCAACTTTGGTTCTCCTGTGAAGAAGGTGGGCAATGCAAAGCCTTCATCTTGTACCTTCGGCCTGAGGTAAATCCATCTCCCGAGAAAATGTTGGCTGTCATCCAGAAGAGTTTTGAAAATACTGTAATTATGATATTCATTTAAATGCTTTTATCTGTAGAACCACTTGGAATTTCAGGACAAACCTGACATGATTTTCAAGCTTTAGATTTATGAGACATGGCTCATCTCGTAATGCTGCTTGGCACTAGGATAATGGCATTTAAAAACGATTATCAGATTTAAACATAATGGCATTTATAAAATCATCAGACGTTGCAATCTATCTCCTTAGCCACTTGCAAACTCAAGACAGGTTAATTTTAAAGCTGAGGATTGACGTGTAAATCAGTGCCATATTGCTTTAAATGTACAAAATAATTTTCCTTCTGTCCAAGGCAGTTAAATCACTTGTCAGATTCTGAAGACCAAGAGCCATGGACGAGACTTAATCCACACATTCTATCTTGGACAATCAAGTATTGAAGCAGCAAGGTGATGACTTGCTCTCACCTTATTAAATACCCCTGAATGTTCTCCTTTAGAAGAATTGGTTCAGGATTTTTTTTTTTTCGGGGGTGAGGGAACTAGTTAACTCCATCTGATTTTGGGGTTTTTATCTCTGAAAGGTTAGTACTGATTGCTAAGCTTCTGTTCGTATACTCTTTGATTTTTTGTTCTGTTGTCATTGGTTGTCCTGTGTCTTGGTTAAAATACAGATATCAAGGCAGAGTGATCAGTAATAAAATTAAATCGGTCAAATTTTCAGCTACATAACCCCAATTCTACCAACCATACATGTGTCTTACCCACTATAATATCACCTTGTATTCATTCATAAATTGTATTTCTTCAGACCGGAACCGGCTAACGTCGTTAGCAGTTAACACGTAAGCCCCATTGAGCCTGCAAAAAGGTGGGAAAATGTGAGATACAAATGTAACAAATAAATAAATAAACAAGAAATCCTTCTGAGTACATAAGTACATAAGTATTGCCATACTGGGACAGACCAAAGGTCCATCAAGCCCAGCACCCTATTTCCAACAGTGGCCAATCCAGGTCACAGGTACCAGGCAAGATCCCAAAACAGTACAATACATTTTATACTGCTTATCCTAGAAATAAGCAGTGGATTTTCCCCCAAGTCTATTTTAATAATGGCTTATGGACTTTTCTTTTAGGAAGCTATCCAAACCTTTTTTAAACCCGGCTAAGCTAACTTCTTTTACTATGGAGGAGTAGCCTAGTGGTTAGTGCAGTGGACTTTGATCCTGGGGAACTGGGTTCAATTCCTACTGCAGCTCCTTGTGACTCTGGGCAAGTCACTTAACCCTCCATTGCCCCTGGTACAAAATAAGTACCTGAATATATGTAAACCGCTTTGAATGTAGTTGCAAAAAAACCTCAGAAAGGCAGTATGTCAAGTCCTATTTCTCTTCCCTTTCCCTATATTCTCTGCAAAGAATTCCAGAGTTTAATTACACATTGAGTGAAGGAATATTTTCTCATTCGTTTTAAATTTACTACTTTGTAGCTTCATTACGTGCCCCCCTAGTCCTAGTATTTTTGGAAAGAGTAAACAAGTGATTCACTTTTCCTGTTCCACTCCACTCAGTGTTTTATATACCTCTGTCACTGTCAGTATCTGCATAACTACGGAACTGGCCTGGCTCTGCCCCTGGTGCGTGCTCATACGGTGGCCTTAGCAGCTCTGCCTGGTTAAGTGCCACTGAATATCCTCTCCTAAGTTGCGCAGTGTGATGCAACTGGGCAGGAGCCTCTCTATCCTCATTTTGAATATTGGGCCCAGTGAGTTTAAAATGCCTTATGATCAGTGGAAGTTTCCCCAGCAAGTACAGAAAGGACTGCAAACCTGTATTAACATATTCGTGTACACCACCCCCTGCCTCTGGCACAGTTACTGAAGCTGCTTCTTAGAAGGGCGTATTGTAGAGGCTTTGAAATTAGGGGCATCTTCAGGAGGACCATCCAATGGGAAGGGGAGAGTTCTCCCCCTCCCCCCCCTGGGATAGCTGGGCAGAGGCAAAACAGGGGCCTAGAACTTTGACTCAATACCTTAGCACAGCACGGAAACAGGAAGAAGCTGCCTTGCTAACTAGAGTATAATTCAGTGTGGTTTAGGTACAAGATAAATCAAAATGAATTCATCCTATATAATAAAATGCACCTCCAACGTTCTGAAGCTGACTGTGTGGACATAAGCCTTGAGGCATTCGTGCTTCTGTATCCATCTCCTGAAGTGATGACATCTCCCACTTCCGGGTGCGTCAGCAGCAACAGTGCCCAATCACAACATAGCAGCGCGAGCCAACTCCGTCGCGTACCTGTGCTGACGGGGGACCCCAACCCCCGACAGCTTAAGTCCTCTTCTGGGCTGCCGTGTTGCTTGCTGAATGATCTGATAAAGTTTCTGTGCGTGCGTCTGACATCAGACGCACACACAGAAACTTGATCAGACCATTCAGCAAGCAATGCCGGTGCAGACGAGAAGAGGACTTCGGCTGTCGGGGGTTGGGGTCCCCCCATCAGCACAGAAACGCAACGGCGGCGGGGGAGGGTTTTCAGAGGAAGGGGGGGGGGTCGAGAGGGTCATGGCAGGGGGGTCCAGGGGTCAGTAACGCAGAGGGGGGGCGTTGAAATCGGAGGGAGGGGGGAGTCTGTAATTCGGTGGGAGGGGCGTGAGGGGGCCTTAAACTGGAAGGGAGGGAGGGGGGTCTGGAACTCGGAAGGAAAGGAGGGAGGCGTGGGTCTCGGAGGGGACAGAGCGAGACAGCGAGGGAGGGTGGGGGATTACCTTGCTAGCGCCCGTTTCATTGCCTACCGAATGGGCCGTTTTTTTACTAGTTGTTAAATAAAACCACAAAGAGAAACTGGTCCTGTTGTTTTATTAAGTACAGTAACATTCGCTGAGCGGGGAAATAGGGATGGTCATAGTTACCTATGTTAAAATGTAAGTTTTATTTCAATACAAAAGTCCATCATGGCATAAGAACGTAAGAATAGCCATACTGGGTCAGACCAGTGGTCCATCTAGCCCAATATCCTGTTTCCAAACAGTGGCCAAGCCAGGTCACAAGTACCTGGCAGAAACCCATACTACAAATCCCAGGGCAAGCAGTTGCTTCCTCTTGTCTGTCTCAATAGCAGACTATGGACTTTTCCTCCAGGAACTTGTCCAAACTGTTACTACATCCTCTGGCAAAGAGTTCCAGAGCTTAACTATTCATTCAATGCAAAAATATTTCCTCCTATTTAGTATTTCCATGTAACTTCTTTGAATGTTTGTTTATGTCTGAGGTTTAGACTGCTGTTTCAGTAGTATCATAGGTTATAAGAACAAGATGCTTTTCGTGCTTCTCACCTGTTTCCTTCAAGAGCTTGAAGTTTTTCTGTTTCTTCCTCATCTGTTTCCTTCAAGAGCTTGAAGTTTTTCTGTTTCTTCCTCATCTGTTTCCTTCAAGAGCTTGAAGTTTTTCTGTTTCTTCCTCATCTGTTTCCTTCAAGAGCTTGAAGTTTTTCTGTTTCTTCCTCACCTGTTTCCTTCAAGAGCTTGAAGTTTTTCTGTTTCTTCCTCATCTGTTTCCTTCAAGAGCTTGAAGTTTTTCTGTTTCTTCCTCACCTGTTTCCTTCAAGAGCTTGAAGTTTTTCTGTTTCTTCCTCACCTGTTTCCTTCAAGAGCTTGAAGTTTTTCTGTTTCTTCCTCACCTGTTTCCTTCAAGAGCTTGAAGTTTTTCTGTTTCTTCCTCACCTGTTTCCATCAGGAGCTTGAAGTTTTTCTGTTTCTTCCTCACCTGTTTCCTTCAAGAGCTTAAAGTTTTTCTGTTTCTTCCTCACCTGTTTCCTTCAAGAGCTTGAAGTTTTTCTGTTTTTTCCTCACCTGTTTCCTTCAAGAGCTTGAAGTTTTTCTGTTTCTTCCTCACCTGTTTCCTTCAAGAGCTTGAAGTTTTTCTGTTTCTTCCTCACCTGTTTCCTTCAAGAGCTTGAAGTTTTTCTGTTTCTACCTCACCTGTTTCCTTCAAGAGCTTGAAGTTTTTCTGTTTCTTCCTCACCTGTTTCCTTCAAGAGCTTGAAGTTTTTCTGTTTCTTCCTCACCTGTTTCCATCAGGAGCTTGAAGTTTTTCTGTTTCTTCCTCACCTGTTTCCTTCAAGAGCTTACATTTTTTCTGTTTCTTCCTCACCTGTTTCTATCAGGAGCTTAAAGTTTTTCTGTTTCTTCCTCACCTGTTTCCTTCAAGAGCTTAAATTTTTTCTGTTTCTTCCTCACCTGTTTCCATCAGGAGCTTAAAGTTTTTCTGTTTCTTCCTCACCTGTTTCCTTCAGGAGCTTGAAGTTTTTCTGTTTCTTCCTCACCTGTTTCCTTCAGGAGCTTGAAGTTTTTCTGTTTTTTCCTCACCTGTTTCCTTCAGGAGCTTGAAGTTTTTCTGTTTCTTCCTCACCTGTTTCCATCAGGAGCTTGAAGTTTTTCTGTTTCTTCCTCACCTGTTTCCTTCAAGAGCTTAAAGTTTTTCTGTTTCTTCCTCACCTGTTTCCATCAGGAGCTTAAAGTTTTTCTGTTTCTTCCTCACCTGTTTCCATCAGGAGCTTAAAGTTTTTCTGTTTCTTCCTCACCTGTTTCCTTCAGGAGCTTAAAGTTTTTCTGTTTCTTCCTCACCTGTTTCCTTCACGAGCTTGAAGTTTTTCTGTTTCTTCGATTTTTCAGTCCCTTTCAGAACCGTGTGCAAGCATTGCATCTTGACAGTTCGATAAGTAGTTATGCGAGACTGGAGCATAACGTTGTAGTATTAGTTCTCTCAAGAGGTCCAGAGTCTTGAGACTCCTATCTAGAGAAAATTAAGGCATGCATTGTCAATCTGTTGGCCTTTTTTATGGTAGACTCAGCTACCACTGATATGAGAACTGGAATCTGTTGTATCTCTCAGCTACCTGGATACGGCAGTCACAAAGTATCATTTTATGAACAGGAAATTCTCTTTCTGAATATGGGTTGGTTAAGGCCTGGCTTTATGAGCAAGCCTTTGGAGGCTAAAGAATAATGCGTTTGTTCTTGAAGTCATATTTATCTCTTTTTGGGGTCATGGTTGGCGGCTGTGATGAAGACAGAGGCTCCTTTCACAATCGGAGTGGAGCAGCAGCATGGTTAGAGACAAAAACCACAAACACAAGTCCATATGTAGGCAGAGGGAATACAGACAACCCACCTAGGGCACCAAATACTTGGGCTAATCAAGAGGCAAGAGCTTGATTCTGCTTGTTTTAAGGCCGTGCTATATGATCTTTGTGTGAGTGACGTCTCTAGCACTCTCAGTGATGTCCATGGACACCAACATCTTAAATACAGACCATAGAATTCAAGATTTAAATCTTTCTTCTCCCACCAACACTGTGGGGCTCATTTTTGAAAGAGAAAAATATTTTTAAAGCATCTGGACATTTTGCTTGCCAAAACGTTCAAATCGCTATTTTCAAAACCTATTTTGCAGATGTTTATCTATGCAGTTTGTCTAAATCACAAGGAGGCATGTTGGGGGCCGGATTAGGGTGTTCCTAACACTTGGAAATTTTTCTTCCATATTGGAACAAACCAAAAATATCCAGGACTAAAACTAAGACATTTAGAGCTAGACCTGTTTTAGTAATGACTATTGATTCACTCAAGCTCACAAATTACTAAATTACGATTAGTGCTATTGATTAAGAATGCAACGCCAGAGTTTTTGGAATTAAGGTAAGTAACCGGCAGCATAATCACATTACTAGATTGTAAAGGATTGTACACACAAAGTGCAAAACCCTTACGAGAGAAGCTACACTGGCTCCCACTCAAGGAACGCATCACTTTTAAGTATACACATTAGTCCACAAAATCATCCACGGTGAAGCCCCAGCCTACATGTCTGATTTAATAGATTTACCACCAAGAAACGCCAAAAGATCATCCCGAACTTTCCTCAACCTCCACTTCCCTAATTGCAAAGGGCTTGAAATACAAGACACTGCATGCATCAACCTTTTCCTAAATGAGCACGCAGTTCTGGAATTCACTGCCGCGCAACCCGAAAACGATCTACGAGCAAACCACCTTCCGCAAACTACTGAAGACCCATCTTTTTGAGAAAATTTACGGAAAGAACCAAAACACATAAAGCCGCACTCACTGTTCAATAATGCATCATTACAGCCACTCTGAATTCCCATCCCCCTAACCTCACCTTCGCATCTCCCGTAATCTCACCACACTCATACCTTACTCACAGAAAATGTATACCAAATGCTTTCCTGTCATTATATATTGCCCCTTTTAGTTTCCCGTTCTTTCCTTTCCAATGTCTCAATGATCTTTTCCACTGTTATATTCCTTAATGATACTAGACTTTGTCTCACATAACACCTCATAATGTAATCCATAACTGAGTTGTAACAAACTGTACTTCCAGCTTTCAGAACGTATTGTAAGCCACACTGAACCCGCAAAAAGGAGGGAAAATGTGGGATACAAATGCAATAAAATAAATAAATAAATAACACAGAAATCCTGTAATCTGTGGATACATGGATCTGTTTATTATTGACCTTTAAGACTTTTACTAATGTGGAGTTTGTTTTGGTTAGATGATGTTGCGCCGGGCCTACGCCTTATAGTCTGATAAATCTCGGGCTGGCTGGTTAGCGATACTGAAGCTTTTTTTCTCCACTTAGATCAACACTGATTGATGTGAATTGAAAGAGAGCTCTTTCCTGTATCCATTGTGTTACACAGTGAGAAGCTGTGGTTTTGAGTTTCAATTTAATAACGACTAAGCCACAAAAAAGTGCCCTAAATGACCAGATGACTGGCCCCCCCTTACTGTCCCAGTGGTCACTGCCCCTCCTCCCACCCATCCCCAAAGATATGAAAGAAACAGTACATACCAGGCGGGGCTGGTGGTTGGGAGGCGGGGATAGTGCTGGGCAGACTTATATGGTCTGTGCCCTGAAGAGCACAGGTACAAATCAAAGTAGGGTATACACAAAAAGTAGCACATATGAGTTATTACTACTACTACTATTTAGCATTTCTATAGCGCTACAAGGCATACGCAGCGCTGCACAAACATAGAAGAAAGACAGTCCCTGCTCAAAGAGCTTACAATCTAATAGACAAAAAATAAATAAAGTAATCAAATCAATTAATGTGAACGGGAAGGAAGAGAGGAGGGTAGGTGGAGGCGAGTGGTTACAAGTGGTTACGAGTCAAAAGCAATGTTAAAGAGGTGGGCTTTCAGTCTAGATTTAAAGGTGGCCAAGATTGGGGCAAGATGTAGGGGCTCAGGAAGTTTATTCCAGGCGTAGGATGCAGCGAGACAGAAGGCGCGAAGTCTGGAGTTGGCAGTAGTGGAGAAGGGAACAGATAAGGATTTATCCATGGAGCGGAGTGCACGGGAAGGGGTGTAGGGAAGGACGAGTGTGGAGAGATACTGGGGAGCAGCAGAGTGAGTACATTTATAGGTTAGTAGAAGAAGTTTGAACAGGATGCGAAAACGGATAGGGAGCCAGTGAAGGGTCTTGAGGAGAGGGGTAGTATGAGTAAAGCGACCCTGGCGGAAGATGAGACGGGCAGCAGAGTTTTGAACCGACTGGAGAGGGGAGAGGTGACTAAGTGGGAGGCCAGCAAGAAGCAGATTGCAGTAGTCTAAACGAGAGGTGACAAGGGTGTGGATGAGGGTTTTGGTAGGGTGCTCGGAAAGAAAGGGGCGGATTTTACGGATGTTGTAAAGAAAGAAACGACAGGTCTTGGCAATCTGCTGGATATGATCAGAGAAGGAGAGAGAAGAGTCAAAGATGACCCCAAGGTTTCGAGCTGAGGAGACAGGGAGAATGAGAGAGCCATCAACAGAAATAGAAAATGGGGGGAGCGGGGAGGTGGGTTTGGGGGGGAAAATGAGAAGTTCGGTTTTGGTCATATTTAATTTCAGGTGGCGTTGAGACATCCAGACAGCAATGTCAGACAAGCACGCTGAAACTTTGGTTTGGATGCAAGGTGAGATATCAGGGGTAGAAAGGTAGATTTGGGAGTCATCAGCATAGAGATGGTAAGAAAAGCCATGGGATGAGATTAATGAACCAAGGGAAGAAGTGTAGATAGAAAAGAGGAGGGGACCAAGAACAGAACCCTGAGGTACGCCGACAGGCAGAGGGATAGAAGTAGAAGAGGATCCACCAGAGTGAACACTAAAGGTGCGGAGGGAGAGGTAGGAAGAGAACCAGGAAAGGACAGAGCCCTGGAATCCAAGTGAGGACAGGGTATCGAGAAGTATGCTGTGATCGACAGTATCAAAAGCAGCGGAAAGATCAAGAAGAATGAGGAGGGAATATTGACCTCTGGATTTAGCCAGTAATAGGTCATTGGAGACTTTAGTAAGCGCAGATTCGGTTGAGTGGAGAGGGCGAAAACCAGATTGTAGTGGGTCAAGAATAGCATGTGAGTTATCTTGTTGGGCAGACTGGATGGACCGTGCAGGTCTTTTTCTGCCGTCATCTACTATGTTACTATGTTACCAGCCTCTATGACAGCCTCAGATGTTATAGCCAGTACAATTGGAGCAGCAAGCAGGTCCCTGGAGTAGCCTAGTGGTCAGTGTAGTGCATAAGGGGGTAATGGTGAGTTGTGTACCTAGGACCTTTTATGTGAAGTCCACTGCAGTACCCCCTAGTGTGCCCCACTGCTCTGCTGGGATGTCTGTATAGCCAGTCTACTAAGAATGCTGGCTCCTCCTTCATCCCAATGGCTTGATTTTGTGTGTTTTTCACTTGGATTTTTTTTTAATGGACCAAAAAGATAAACGTACAAAGCACAAAAACATTTAGCAAGTGACCATGTTTGAAAGAAGCAAGTCGATTTGCTGTTTTGAAAATTGTTATATTCGCCACTTGAGGAAAACATCCATAGTCTGATTTAGACATCATATCAAAAATGCCCCTCCATGTGACCTTGAGCAAATCACTTCACCCTTCATTGCCTCAGGTACACCTTATTCCCCTCCCCAAATGGCTCAAAATAGGAGTCATATACCTGAAAGTAACCTGCACTGAGCTTGGATATAGAAAAGGTATAGGGTGGTGGACTTTGGTCCTGGGGAACTGAGGAACTGAGTTCAATTCCCACTTCAGGCACAGGTAGCTCCTTGTGACTCTGGGCAAGTCACTTAACCCTCCATTGCCCCATGTAAGCCGCATTGAGCCTGCTATGAGTGGGAAAGCGCGGGGTACAAATGTAACAAAAAATAAAAAAAAATAATACATTTAAAATACAAATCCAACAATGTAACAGTAGACAAGGAATCACTCTACTACTACTACTACTTGACATTTCTAGAGCGCTACTAGGGTTACGCAGCGCTGTACAGTTTAACAAAGAAGGACAGTCCCTGCTCAAAGGAGCTTACAATCTAAAGGACAAAATGTCAAGTTGGGGCAGTCTAGATTTCCTGAGTAGAGGTATGGTGGTTAGGTGCCAAAGGCGACATTGAAGAGGTGGGCTTTGAGCAAAGATTTGAAGATGAGCAGGGAGGGGGCCTGGCATATGGGCTCAGTGAGTTTGTTCCAGGCGTGGGGTGAGGCGAGGCAGAAAGGGCGGAGTCTGGAGTTGGCGGTGGTGGAGAAGGGTACTGAAAGGAGGGATTTGTCTTGAGAGCAGAGGTTGCGGGTAGGAGCGTAAGGGGAGATGAGGGTAGAGAGGTAAGGAGGGGCTGCAGATCGAGTGCATTTGTAGGTGAGTAGGAGAAGCTTGAACTGTATGTGGTATCTGATCGGAAGCCAGTGAAGGGACTTGAGGAGAGGGGTGATATGAGTATATCGGTCCAGGTGGAAGATAAGACACGCAGCCAAGTTCTGAATGGACTGAAGGGGGGATAGATGGCTAAGTGGGAGGCCAGTGAGGAGTAGGTTGCAGTAGTCAAGGCGAGAGGTAATGAGAGAGTGGATGAGAGTTCGGGTGGTGTGCTCAGAGAGGAAAGGGCGAATTTTGCTCATGTTATAGAGGAAGAAGCGACAGGTCTTGGCTGTCTGCTGGATATGTGCAGAGAAGGAGAGGGAGGAGTCGAAGATGACTCTGAGGTTGCGGGCAGATGAGACAGGGACGATGAGGGTGTTATCAACTGAGATAGAGAGTGAAGGGAGAGGAGAAGTGGGCTTGGGTGGGAAGACAATAAGTTCGGTCTTGGCCATGTTCAGTTTCAGGTGGCGGTTGGACATCCAGGCAGCAATGTCGGATAAGCAGGCCGATACTTTGGCCTGGGTTTCCGCAGTGATGTCAGGTGTAGAGAGATAAAGCTGGGTGTCGTCGGCGTAAAGATGATAGTGGAAACCATGAGTTGAGATCAGGGAACCCAAGGAAGAGGTGTAGATTGAAAAAAGAAGGGGTCCAAGGACAGATCCCTGAGGAACTCCAACAGAGAGCGGGATGGGGTGGAGGAAGATCCATGAGAATGTACTCTGAAGGTACGGTGGGAGAGATAAGAGGAGAACCAGGAGAGGACAGAGCCCTGGAACCCAAATGAGGACAGTCTCATGGAAATACCATAATTGTCAGAGCCAGACAAAACACAAGGGAGAAGACAAAACAAAAAAAGCCTTTCAAAAGAACTCCATTTCTCAGGTTCGATCTCATGGTAGGAAGTAGTAAAGGAAAGATCCACAGATAGGCAATGGATGGATTTTTTATTTATTTATTATTATTTTTTTTTGTTACATTTGTACCCTGCGCTTTCCCACTCATGGCAGGCTCAATGCGGCTTACATGGTGCAATGGAGAGTTAAGTGACTTATCCAGAGTCACAAGGAGCTGCCTGTGCCTGAAGTGGGAATTGAACTCAGTTCCTCAGGACCAGAGTCCACCACCCTAACCACTAGGCCACTCCTCCCACAGGGCTCTTGCCAGTAGGGTAGGCAGAGAGTCCAATCTCTCAAATACATTTGGAGAGTTTAATGAATAGCCAGAAGGCAGTTGGAATGAGAAAGTAAATGTGAAAGGAGTGAAACATCCCTTAAAAGGCGAGAATGGAGAATGACCTGCCACAAGTTCCTGTTAAGAAAGATGAAGAAGAGATGGACAACTTAGAAGAATAATCTCTTTAAGCTGGGGGAAGGACTGTGTAATTAAGAACCAAGGGCTTAAAAGATTTGTGCTCTGCCTAAGCAATATAGAGTAGATTCTATATATCACACCTAAAAAAAAATGGTGCTGAAACGAAATACGCCTAATTTTTGGGCATATTTTATAAAATCTAAATTTCTGTGCAGGTTATAGAATATGCCGAGCACCTGCCCGTGCAACTAAATAGTCGCAGGCAGTTACGCCAAGTAAAACTTGGTGTAAATCCTGATGCCTAAATTAGGCGTGGACCGCGTGTATTCTACAATAACTAGAATAAGATTTCAGAAACACCCATTGCACGCCTACGGTCACGCCCCTTTTTCAACTATGCAACTTAGAATTTATGCACATCATGTTATACAATATGCTTAGACAATTCTGCACGTAAATTCTAATTAATGCCAATTAGTATCAATTAGTGGCAATTATTAGCGCTCATTGGCTTTTTAACTAATTAATTTGTGAACACAAATCCAGAATATGACCAGATTTGCGCACGCAACTTAAGTCACGCTATATAGAATCCAGGGGTATCTCTATAGGAGATTTATAGCAAATTGGAGTGGAGGAATGGCCTAGTGGTTAGGGTGGTGGACTTTGGTCCTGGGGAACTGAGGAACTGAGTTTGATTCCCACGTCAGGCACAGGCAGCTCCTTGTGACTCTGGGCAAGTCACTTAACCTCCATTGCCCCATGTAAGCCACACTGAGCCTGCCATGAGTGGGAAAGTGCAGGGTACAAATGTAACAAAAAAAATAAAATAGATACTATTGGAGATTCTACATGGAATGTTGCTACTGTTGGAGATTCTACATGGAATGTTGCTATTCCACTAGCAACATTCCATGTAGAAGGCTGCAGGACGTCAGACTCACAGAAGCAGAAGCCTGCGCGGCCACATTGGTGATCTGCAAGGGCCAACTTCTACATGAATCTCAAATAGTAGCAACAGTGGAGGAGTGGCCTAGTGGTTAGGGTGGTGGACTCTGGTCCTGAGGAACTGAGTTCAATTCCCACTTCAGGCACAGGCAGCTCTTTGTGACTCTGGGCAAGTCACTTAACCCTCCATTGCCCCATGTAAGCCGCATTGAGCCTGCCATGAGTGGGAAAGCGCAGGGTACAAATGTAACAAAAATAAAATAGATACTATTGGAGATTCTACATGGAATGTTGCTACTGTTGGAGATTCTACATGGAATGTTGCTATTCCACTAGCAACATTCCATGTAGAAGGCTGCGCAGGCTTCTGTTTCTGTGAGTCTGACGTCCTGCACATACGTGCAGGACGTCAGACTCACAGAAGCAGAAGCCTGCGCGGCCACATTGGTGATCTGCAAGGGCCGACTTCTAGTGGAATAGCAACATTCCAGGTAGAATCTCAAATAGTAGCAACAGTGGAGGAGTGGCCTAGTGATTAGAGTGGTGGACTTTGGTCCTGGGGAACTGAGTTCGATTCCCACTTCAGGCACAGGCAGCTCCTTGTGACTCTGGGCAAGTCACTTAACCCTCCATTGCCCCATGTAAGCCGCATTGAGCCTGCCATGAGTGGGAAAGCGCAGGGTACAAATGTAACAAAAATAAAATAGATACTATTGGAGATTCTACATGGAATGTTGCTATTCCACTAGCAACATTCCATGTAGAAGGCTGCGCGGGCTTCTGTTTCTGTGAGTCTGACGTCCTGCACGTACGTGCAGGACGTCAGACTCACAGAAGCAGAAGCCTGCGCGGCCACATTGGTGATCTGCAAGGGCCGACTTCTACATGGAATGTTGCTAGTGGAATAGCAACATTCCATGTAGAATCTCAAATAGTAGCAACAGTGGAGGAGTGGCCTAGTGGTTAGGGTGGTGGACTCTGGTCCTGAGGAACTGAGTTCAATTCCCACTTCAGGCACAGGCAGCTCTTTGTGACTCTGGGCAAGTCACTTAACCCTCCATTGCCCCATGTAAGCCGCATTGAGCCTGCCATGAGTGGGAAAGCGCAGGGTACAAATGTAACAAAAATAAAATAGATACTATTGGAGATTCTACATGGAATGTTGCTACTGTTGGAGATTCTACATGGAATGTTGCTATTCCACTAGCAACATTCCATGTAGAAGGCTGCGCAGGCTTCTGTTTCTGTGAGTCTGACGTCCTGCACATACGTGCAGGACGTCAGACTCACAGAAGCAGAAGCCTGCGCGGCCACATTGGTGATCTGCAAGGGCCGACTTCTAGTGGAATAGCAACATTCCAGGTAGAATCTCAAATAGTAGCAACAGTGGAGGAGTGGCCTAGTGATTAGAGTGGTGGACTTTGGTCCTGGGGAACTGAGTTCGATTCCCACTTCAGGCACAGGCAGCTCCTTGTGACTCTGGGCAAGTCACTTAACCCTCCATTGCCCCATGTAAGCCGCATTGAGCCTGCCATGAGTGGGGAAAGCGCGGGGTACAAATGTAACAAAAAAAAATAATTTGCAGTTTGCTGTGAGAAGCGTGGCAGTCCCATTGCTCTGGAACTGATACAAACAGCCGTTTGCATAACAAAGAATGCAGTGATTCTTACTGCTGAGGAAACTGATTTAAAATAATAGTTTACTGTGAGACTGAAACAAGCAATAATTTTCCTCAATAGCAACGCTATGATTATAGTGTTATAACATTTATGGAATTCATCATATGCTGTGAAGAATGTTACTGATGCCTTGCTTGAGAGAGACAGTGTGACTACATTATTGAGACTCCATGAACTAGAGTGTTGCCAAACATTAAGCTAATACTTCATCTCTAGAGGAAAGAGAATGTCGTTGCCACACATTATATTAAGTTTAATCAGGGCTTTTTTTCTGCCAGTATTTTATTTCTTTTTATTTCATTTGTACCCCACATTATCCCACCTATTTGCAGGCTCAATGTGGCTTACAGAGTTTTGTTAACATTGTCATTGCAAGGTGACATATACATTTAATGTTGTGTAGAGGTTAAATTAGGGTAGAAGGAGGGAAGTGATTTAGGTAGTTATAGTAGATGAGTTATCTTAATTGAGTGGATTGTCGGGTGAATTATCGTGGCTATTAGTTCTCATTGAGGGGCATAATTGAACGAAAAAGTCTGTCTCCATGGGCGTTTATCTCCGAGAACGGGTCCGTGAAGGGGCGGACCGAACCGTATTTTCGAAAAAAATAGACGTCCATGTTTTATTCGACAATTTGTGAGCTGGGCGTTTTTGTTTTTCAGCGATAATGGAAAATGAAAGCGCCCAGCTCAAAAACGAATAAATCCAAGGCATTTGTTCGTGGGAGGGGCCAGGATTCGTAGTGCATTGTCCCCCCTCACATGCCAGGACATCAACCGGGCACCCTAGGGGGCACTTTTACAAAAACAAAAAAAAAAGGTAAAAGAGCTCCCAGGTGCATAGCACCCTTCCCTTGTGTGTTGAGCCCCCCAAATCCCCCTCAAAACCCACCGCCCACAAGTCTACACCATTACTATAGCCCTAAGGGGTGAAGGTGGGCACCTACGTGTGGGTACAGTGGGTTTGGGGGGGGTTGGACGACTAAGCATTAAGCAGCACAATTGTAACAGGTAGGAGGGGGGATGGGCCTGGGTCCACCTGCCTGAAGTCCACTGCACCCCCTAACAACTGCTCCAGGGACCTGCATACTGCTGCCAGGGAGGTGGGTATGACATTTGAGGGTGAAAATAAAAAGTTGTGAAACATCATGTTTTGTGGTGGGAGGGGGTTAGTGACCACTGGGGGAGTCAGGGGAGGTCATCCCCGATTCCCTCTGGTGGTAATCTGGTCATTTAGGGCACTTTTTGGGGCCTTATTCGTGAAAAAACAGGGTCCAGGAAAAGTGCCCTAAATTCTAGCTACAAACGCATACTTTTTGTCCATTATCGGCGAAAGGCGCCCATCTCTCCTCGGCCGATAACCACACCCCAGTTCCACCTTCGCCACGCCTCCGACACGCCCCCGTCAACTTTGTACGCTTCCGCGATGGAGTGCAGTTGAAAACGTCCAAAATCGGCTTTCCATTATACCGATTTATTCGTTTTTGTGAGATAAACGTCTATCTCCCGATTTGGGTCGAAATCTAGGCGTTTTTCTCTTTCTGTTATAAGGTGGATTGTATGCCTTACTGAAGATATATGTCTTAAGAAATTTGCGGAAGATAGTTGTTTTGCTGATTGTTCTCAGGTCCGTAGGTAGTGCATTCCACACTTGCGTGCCCAGGTACAGTGTACCGGCACCTTTTTTACCTCCCATGTGGCGTGCCCGACATCCCTCTTTCCCCTCCATACTTCTCGGCTCTGGGACCGGGACGGCCCCTCTTTCTCCCACTAACACCCTGCTGCAATTCTATAAGAAGAAGAAACCGAATAGGCACAGCGCACTTACTCCCCTGAGACCATCTGCTTTGCTGCACTGACGCTGGAACTTCTCTATGCCGTGGTCTGCCCCTTCTGATGTAACTTCTTTCATCCTCAAGGGTAGGCTGCGGCAAAGGGACATTCCGGTGTCAGCACAGAGGATCCGGCCTCAGGAGAATAAAGGACTCGTTTTTTTTCTTCTTATAGAATTGCACCAGACAAGAGTGTTAGCGGGAGAGAGAGAGGTGGTGTCCCGGTCCTGAGGAGAATTGTTGGACGTGGGAGGGCAGGGGATGGAACTGCTTCCATATGAGGAAAAGCTAAAGAGGTTAGAAAAGAGACAGCCTGTGTGTGTGGATGGGGGGGGGGGGGGGGGGGGGGATATGATTGAGGTCTACAAAATCCTGAGTTGGGTGGAGATGAATTGATTTTTCACTCATTCAAAAGTATAAAGACCAGGGAACATTCAATGAAATTGCATGGACTGATATTACTCCATTCTGTTTTGGAGGGGATGAGTTTTTCATGTAGCGTAGTTTTTAGTGGTGGGTGGGGGTCCCCATTTCATCCATAGTGACTCCGTTTTTCTCTGCACATTGTTGTGTCGGGGAAAGATAGGGTTCTTCGGGGGGGGGGGGGTAGTGATTTGCATAGGGAAGCGAGGGGTGGGGTACAAAGATAGGAATAAGTGGACAACATAGTGTCATGTTCAGCAGTTCATCTTGTGTTGCTAAATTGGAAAACACTCCTTTCAGGTAGTGCTCTTCACATGGTTGGAGGTTGGGGCTCACATTGTTCTTTTATTTGCCACCTAGCATAGGACTCTTGTCTCCACATGGGTGAAAGGTGGACGTGTGTAGGCTAGGAGGACCTGGGCGAGGCTAGGCGCTTAGGTCGCAGTATATACTCATTATTTCTTTTCTCTGTTAGAAATGTGATCTAATGTCGACCCAGTTTGTTACATAGAATGTCATATCTCCTGTGAAACATACAAAACTTTTATCTGTTTGGGGTCGGTGAGGTGTTGTCTTTTGTGGGGCAGCGGAGAGGGGTAGCAGTTCTCATTCGAAAAGGTTTAGCTTGTAAAGTGGAATTATTATCTAGAGACTTGAGGGGAATTATGTGTAGTTACATCTATGGCCCTAGAATGTAGAGTTTCTCCTTTTGGTGGTTCTATGGACCCAATAAATATGATCCTACATTTTTTAAATTCTGTGGTTCAATTTTGTCTCCCTTATCACTCGCTGAAAATGCTGGTGATTGGAGATTTTAATTTAATGTGTAATCCAAATTTTGACTCGGCATTCCCACCATGGAGGGGCTCAAGCACAGGTTCTTCCCTCCTTTATGAGATCATTGAATTTAGTAGATACACGGCGTTCTCTCCACCTGGGGGAGAGAGACTTTACTCACCTTTCTTGTGCTCACGGGACACTCTCTCGTCTTGATTATACCCTGGTGGAATGTTCCATCTTTTCCACTGTGTGATAGTTCCTGAGAAGATCTCTGACCATGCAAGGGTATAGATTGATATGAAGGCCCCTACTTTCGTGGTGGCGTTTTCCCTCGTATCTTTATCATGATGTCCACTTTCATAAATGCATACAAGAAAAATGGGCAACACATACACATTATAATCAGGCTCACTCAGAACGGCCATCTCTTTTTTTGGTCAGCCACCAAGGCAGTGCTTCGAGGTGATGTTATTGCGTATGATCATGCCCGTAATAAGCGCCTGGACTTTGGGGTTCATCATTTAGAATCTTAGTTGAAGAAGGCCAGGAGGGCCTACATACGAAGACCCCTGTCAAGTTACGAGGGAACAGCTTCACACTGTGCAGGTAGTATTGAACTCCCTATAACACGAATGCACGTCTCGCTCTCTGGTGTTTCGAAAATTCCACCTTCACCGTTTTGGCAATGAGCTGGGGCACTTGCTTGCTTGACTTGTTAAATTGTGGGAAGGGTCTTGAGTGATTGCTTCTTTAAGGGACTCCCAGGGGAAAATGTTTTATAAAAAATAAAGGTATCTCTAAAATACCGACACAAATTTTTTCTCAACTCTATACGGCCGATAATCCCCCTGACACTGCTGCATTGAATACTTATTTAGAGGTGGCAGGACTACCACGTTTAACTCTTCAAGACGTTCAGTTACTTACTGACCCTGTTTCAGCTAAGGAGAGATATAGGAGGTCATCAAATCAAAACATGCATATTCCCAACACACACAGGGGTGACCCAAGGCAATCTGCTGCCTGAGGCAGGGATGAGATGCCACCCACGCCTGGTCTTGATCTGGCATCTCTCCCCCCCCCCCCCCCCTCCTTCCCTCGTCAACCCTCTTCCCCCATGTTTACCTTATTTTTTTTCTTTTCTAAAAGGCAGTACCGGCAGCGATTCCCATTGGCTGCCCTGCTGCCAGCACCAGCCTCCTCACTCTACTGTAATCCCGCCTCTGGGGAAACAAGTTACGTCAATAGGCGGCAGTAGGGAGAAGAGGCCGGCGGCAGGGCAGCCTATGGGAATCGCTGCCACTGCCGCCTTTTGGAAAAGAAAAAAAATAAGGTAAATGTGGGGAAGAGGATTGAGGAGGGAAGGGGAGAGTGCCGCCTGAGGCTCCCATCTCAGTTGGCCTAATGGTAAGGCCACCACTGAACACACAAATTACTGTCTTGATGTAAATGTGCACATTTTCAAAGCTATTTACCAAGATAAATAGTAAATTTACCTGAGTGAAATAGCTTAGCTGTAGTTTTTGCTCTCTTCTGGCCAGCTACTACTACTTAACATTTCTAAAGCGCTACTAGGGTTACGCAGCGCTGTACAATTTAACAAAGAGGGACGGTCCCTGCTCAAAGAGCTTACAATCTAAGAGACAAGTGAACGGTCGGTCCGATAGGGGCAGTCAAATTGGGGCAGTCTGGATTTACTGAAAGGTAAGAGTTAGGTGCCGAACGCAGCATTGAAGAGGTGGGTTTTAAGCAAAGACTTGGGCAGGGAGGGGGCTTGGCGTAAGGGCTCAGGAAGGTTGTTCCAAGCATAGGGTGAGGCGAGGCAGAATGAGCAGAGCCTAGAGTTGGCGGTGCTGGAGAAGGGTACTGAGAGGAGGGATTTGTCCTGTGAACGGAGGTTACGGGCGGGAACGTAAGGGGAGATGAGGGTAGAAAGGTAGTGAGGGGCAGCAGACTGAGTGCATTTGTAGGTAAGAAGGAGAAGCTTGAATTGAATGCGGTATCTGATCGGAAGCCAGTGAAGTGACCCGAGGAGAGAGGTGATATGAGTATATCGGTTCTGGCGGAATATGAGACGTGCAGCAGAGTTCTGAACAGATTGAAGGGGGGATAGATGGCTAAGTGGGAGGCCGGTGAGGAGTAAGTTGCAATAGTCAAGGCGAGAGGTAATGAGAGCGTGGACGAGAGTTCGGGTGGTGTGTTCAGAGAGGAAAGGGCGAATTTTGCTGATGTTAAAGAGGAAGAAGCGGCAGGTCTTGGCTATCTGCTGGATATGCGCAGAGAAGGAGAGGGAGGATTCAAAGATGACTCTGAGGTTGCAGGCAGATGAGACGGGAAGGATGAGGGTGTTATCAACTGAGATAGAAAGTGGAGGAAGAGGAGACGTGGGTTTTGGTGAAAAGACGATGAGCTCAGTCTTGGACATGTTCAGTTTCAGGTGGCGGTTGGACATCCAGGCGGCAATGTCGGATAAGCAGGCTGATACCTTTGCCTGGGTCTCTGCGGTGATGTCTGGTGTGGAGAGATATAGCTGGGTGTCATCGGCATAGAGATGAAACTGGAAACCATGAGATGAGATCAGGGAGCCCAGGGAAGAGGTGTAGATTGAGAAGTGAAGGGGTCCAAGGACAGACCCCTGGGGGACACCAACAGATAGGGGGATAGGGGTGGAGGAAGATCCATGAGAGTGAACTCTGAAGGTGCGGTGGGAGAGATAGGAGGAGAACCAGGAGAGGACAGAGCCCTGGAACCCAAATGAGGACAGCTAAGAGCATATATGGACTTGTATAACACTCGTATCTTTAGCTGGGTTAAAAAGAGGCATTTCTGGCAGTGTGTTTGGGTCATGAGAGGAAAACATGTGTTTCCAAACATACACATAGTATTTTATCCCCTCATTCTGACAGTTTCATAGATAGCAGAAGCAATTTCAGCACACATTTTGTGGCTGCTAGTTTGCAAAGGGAAAGATGCGTGGTTTCCCTTTGAAAATCCACCGTCCGTGTACATTGCAATCAGTGTGGGCCGTTCAGTGCTTCCACCCCTTCCTCTCATCTTAAACTCTGGAATTTGTTGCAGGAGAAAGTGGTGAAGGCGGTTAGCTTAGCAGAGTTTAAAAAGGGGTTGGACGGTTTCCTAAAGGACAAGTCCATAAACCGCTACTAAACGGACTTGGAAAACTCCAAAATTCCAGGAATAACATGTATAGAATGTTTGTACGTTTGGGAAGCTTGCCAGGTGCCCTTGGCCTGGATTGGCCGCCGTCGTGGACAGGATGCTGGGCTCGATGGACCCTTGGTCTTTTCCCAGTATGGCATTACTTATATATATATGTACTTATGAATATTAGCCATGCGCACTTTGAAATCAGCCTGTGAGCACCGGTCAGTGTACACATTTGCAGAGATAGACATCAAACAAGTCCCCTAACCTTCCTGTGCTCAGCTTTTTGGGGCTGGGACCCTTTGAATTATCTTGCACAGAGCTGTTTACACTAATGGTGCTGTAAATAAATATTGTTGCTGCTTTGATTTTGTATTTCTTGTAGTGGCTTCTCGTGTACCCATCTCATATTATATGGCAAAGCATTAATGTAGAGCCCTGTTGTCTAACACAGAGTATCTTTTTTTTTCCATGTATGCTTTTGTCTTGAAGTAGTATTATAGTTAAGACTGTTTAAAGTGGCTTTGTAGACAATGCTAATGCCCAGGCACTCTGATCCGACAAAGTGTGTGTCTGGCACTGCTTGGAAAATGCAATTAAAAGAGAGTGTATTACAGAAGGACTTCATTATGATCTTTCTCAGTCTTCAGCAAAATAATGGGATTTGGAGAGACACGGTATGAAAACCTAGAAGTTTGGGCAATTTAAAAAAAAAAAAAAAAATCTGCAAAGAGTTTACAAACTAATCTTAAGATGTCTTCGTAGCCAAATCAGATTCTGGAAACGCATTGTACATTACCACATTAATTAGCATCATATTTGAATTTAAAAAAAGAAATGCTTCAGCTTAATGAATACTGTCTTTCTGCTTGAGTGTCATCGAAATACGGAGGGCTTTCAAGCTAAATGAATTCTCTCCGCAGAGCTCGGCTGCTTGTTGAAAGCACGTTTGATAAAATTAGGGGGTTCCCTCCTCCCCACTGCCTTGGCTGAAGAGACTGGAAATCTGATACATGATTGCTATGGTTCGTCCTTACATGAGAAATGAAGATTATGGTTTTGCTACAAGTTGTAGGAATGAATTAGAGCCAAGACCTGAAGGAAAGCATAGGGAAAGAAGACGATGAAACGGCAACTTTTGAAAAAAGAAAATTACATATTACACTTATCACCATATATGCTTTTACTTCAAAACCTGCTATTTTGGTCTGTTTTCTTTTATTTAATTTCTTTATTAAAAAGTATTTTGGTGGGTAATTGTGTACATCATCTAGGTGGGGAAATGGATGTTTTGGTCTTAGAAGCGGAAACCTATTATAAAATATTGATAGCGCTTCCAAAAAGTACATGTATTTGGGTCTACACAGAAGACATAATTAACACCAGGGCTTTTTTTGAGGGGGTACTCGGGCGTACTGAGTACCGGCACCTTTTCCAGTGTCACCTAAAATTGACCCATGGACCACATGTTTTAATGAAAGAGCTTAGGCTCTACACACCAATTCTGCCTTGTCAGAGATTCTGTGACTGGTTGCAGGGGGCCTGGCTATTGTGGGGTGGGTCCCTCAGTGATCACCCCACCCCTGAAGGGTGGCCTGGCATTTGAGTACCGGCACCTTTTTTGCTAGAAAAATTGCACTGATTAACACATTCAAAAACAAAGCAGAATCATTAGGGTGGTTTCCAACATACCATTTGTCACATGATTCGTCAAGGTGCATTGTAAACATAATTCGCTTTATTTACTTCTTAACACATGTTAAACAGAAATAATACATGTGATATTACTGTAATGCACATTAATATCAGTTACTGCAAACTACACAGTTATGAGATGTAAAACATGTAGATGCATGCAGATCTTCATGTTCATGATTTTTTCTGTCAGGGATAATCAAGTGACTAAGCCAGTGGTTCCCAAATATTTTCGGTTCACAGCACTCTTAGTGTCTGAGCAATTTTTCGCAGCCCCCCTTAGCCACTTAGGCCTCCGCACACCCCCAGGTCTTCACTCCCCCCTCCACCACATAGGTCTCCCTTTCCCTGCAGCTTCCTCCTCTCACTCCAGCACACCTCTCCATTCCCTGCAGCTCCTCTCTTCCCATAAGTTCAGCACACCTCTCCCTTCACTGCAGCCCCCCTCCTCCCAGAAAGTTCAGCACACCTCTCCCTTCCCTGCAGCCCCCCTCCTCCCAGAAAGTTCAGCATACCTCTCCCTTCCCTGCAGCCCCCCTCCTCCCAGAAAGTCCAACACACATCTCCATTCCTTGCAGCCCCCCCCTCCTCCCAGAAAGTCCAACACACATCTCCATTCCTTGCAGACCCCCTTCTCCCAGAAAGTCCAACACATCTCTCCCTTCCCTGCAGCCCCCTCCTCCCAGAGAATCCAGCACATCTCCCTTCCCTGCAGCCCCCCTCCTTCCATAAGTCCAGCACACCTCTGCCTTCCCCAAATCCAGCATCGCTCGGTACCTTCCTTACCGCAGGTCCAGGATCGCTGCCGCTTCCTTCTCCCGCCACTGCTGCAGTACTTGCAGCTTACATTTTCGGGCCATCCGCAATTCACACAGGCACTCCGGGGCCTGCCGCGTCTGGCCCTCTCTGATACAATTTCCTGTTGCGAGGGCTGGACACGGCAGAGGGAAGTCCCCCTAGTGCCTGTGGGAATCGCGAACGGCCCGAAAATGTAAGCTGCAAGCACTGCAGCGGCAGCAGAGGAAGAAGGAGGAAGCGGCAGATTCCGGACCTTCGGGAGGGGTAAGTAGGGAGCGATGCTGGATTGTGGGCAGCGGGAGGGAGGTCAAGATTTGCTGTGGCACCCCTGAGAGTTTGCTGCGGTGCACCAGGTTGCCACGGCGCACAATTTGGGAACCACAGGACTAAGCCATGGCCCAGTGCTCCTGGGCTGCATCTTAAAGAGGCTGGGCATTAGTTTGTACCCCCTGTCCCCTCCCCCCATATCAAATCTGTTCCTTGAAAGTCCCCCTTCCACCCACCAGGTGTTGATGCCCCTGTACAGGTTGTCGGTGAAGCCCTACTTGGAGTATTCTGTTCAGTTTTGGAGGCCCTACCTTGCTAAGGATGTAAAAAGAAGCAATTCAGAGAAAAGAGATGAAAATGGTATGGGGTTTGTGCCACAGGATATTGAGAAGAGACTTAGGGGTTTGTTTTACAAAGCCGTGCTAGCGATTCCTGCGTGGCAAATAAGAGGAAGCCCATAGGAATTGAATGAGCTTCCTCTCATTTGCCGCATCGAGAATCGGTAGCGTCTTTGTAAAAGAGGCCCATAAATGACCTGAAGATGTATACCATAGAGGAAAGGAGAGACAGGGGTGATATGATACAGACATTCAAATATTTGAAAGGTATTAATCTACAAACAAACCTTTTCTAGAGATGGGAAGGTGGTAGAACTAGGGGACGTAAATTTAGGTTGCAAAGGGACTGACTCAGGAATAACATCAGGAAGTACTTTTTCACGGAGAGGGTGGTAGATGTCTGGAAGGCCCTCCCACGGGAGGTAATAGAGATGAAACTGGTTAACAATTCAGAAATGCGTGGGAACAACACAAAGGAATCCTATAGGGAAAGAGAAGGGAACCAAACAACTTAGCGGTGTTTAGGTGGCAGCTCTGGTAATTGAGAAGCAAGGCCAGTCCCGGCCAGACTTCTACCATCTGTACGCTGATCACGACTGGACGGATTTGGATGGGCTGGAGTGTTGCTTCAATGACAGCTTCAGTAGTTGGAGAAGAAGGCCAGTGCCAGGCAGACGTCTATGGTCTGTACGCTGATCACGACTGGACGGATTTGCATGGGCTGGAGTGTTGCTTCGATGACAGCTTCAGTAGTTGGAGAAGAAAGCCAGTGCCAGGCAGACTTCTGCGGTCTGTACGCTGATCACGACTGGACAGATTTGGATGGGCTGGAGTGTTGCTTCGATGACAGCTTCAGTAGTTGGAGAAGAAGGCCAGTGCCAGGCAGACTTCTACGGTCTGTACGCTGATCACGACTGGACAGATTTGGATGGGCTGGAGTGTTGCTTCGATGACAGCTTCAGTAGTTGGAGAAGAAGGCCAGTGCCAGGCAGACGTCTATGGTCTGTACGCTGATCACGACTGGACGGATTTGGATGGGCTGGAGTGTTGCTTCGATGACAGCTTCAGTAGTTGGAGAAGAAAGCCAGTGCCAGGCAGACTTCTGCGGTCTGTACGTTGATCACGACTGGACAGATTTGGATGGGCTGGAGTGTTGCTTCGATGACAGCTTCAGTAGTTGGAGAAGAAGGCCAGTGCCAGGCAGACTTCTACGGTCTGTACGCTGATCACGACTGGACAGATTTGGATGGGCTGGAGTGTTGCTTCGATGACAGCTTCAGTAGTTGGAGAAGAAGGCCAGTGCCAGGCAGACTTCTACGGTCTGTACGCTGATCACGACTGGACAGATTTGGATGGGCTGGAGTGTTGCTTCGATGACAGCTTCAGTAGTTGGAGAAGAAGGCCAGTGCCAGGCAGACTTCTACGGTCTGTACGCTGATCACGACTGGACAGATTTGGATGGGCTGGAGTGTTGCTTCGATGACAGCTTCAGTAGTTGGAGAAGAAGGCCAGTGCCAGGCAGACTTCTACGGTCTGTACGCTGATCACGACTGGACAGATTTGGATGGGCTGGAGTGTTGCTTCGATGACAGCTTCAGTAGTTGGAGAAGAAGGCCAGTGCCAGGCAGACTTCTACGGTCTGTACGCTGATCACGACTGGACAGATTTGGATGGGCTGGAGTGTTGCTTCGATGACAGCTTCAGTAGTTGGAGAAGAAGGCCAGTGCCAGGCAGACTTCTACGGTCTTGCCTTGAAAATGGCAAGGACAAATCAAGATCAAGTATACATATGAAGTATCGCGTCATACCTTATGCTATGAGTTCATCTTGTTGGGAAGACTGGATGGATTGCACAGGTCTTTATCCGCCGTAATCTACTATGTTACCGTGTACGCTACCCTCCCCCAAACCAGGGCCTATCTTTACTAATCCCTGGAGTCTAATAGGTAAGCTGTGTAGTTCATATACCATTGGAGTGACTAATGTGCAGTATCGAGATACCACAGGTTAGTCACTGTTATGGGAAATTAAGGGGCAATGAAAAGCCAACATTTACTAGACTTTAATATCTATCCCCCATCGTTCTGTAAGCAGCAGATATTGAAAAACATACATGTCTGTGGGCAGCTGATTAAGGGGTCAAGCTATGACACTCAATCATTTAGTAAAAAAGTGGTTTTCAATGCACACACTGCCTCCGACTTGGAATACATTCCTCTCAGCTCAGCAATAATCTGTCCCACACCTTCCGAAGCCATTCAGTCTGCGAGGAGAGAGGGGATTGAGCTCCTTCAGCACCTTGCTGTGATGCTGCTTGATGCCAAGTATAAAAAGATAGTAGTTGTCTCTCTTTTGTAGATAATGAGTTGCACGAATAAAAATACAAAGGCAGAAAAAGACGCCTTCTTGCCGACAGTGAGTGAGGCAGTTGCCCTTACACCTTCCCAGAACAACTACACCAAGCGATGCTACTAGTACTACTACTATTTAGCATTTCTATAGCACTACAAGGCGTACGCAGCACTGCACAAACATAGAAGAAAGACAGTCCCTGCTCAAAGAGCTTACAATCTAATAGACAAAAAATAAAGTAATCAAATCAATTAATGTGTACGGGAAGGAAGAGAGAAGGGTAGATGGAGGCGAGTGGTTACAAGTAGTTACGAGTCAAAAGCAATGTTAAGAGGTGGGCTTTCAGTCTAGATTTAAAGGTGGCCAAGGATGGGGCAAGACGTAGGGGCTCAGGAAGTTTATTCCAGGCGTAGGGTGCAGTGAGACAGAAGGCGCGAAGTCTGGAGTTGGCAGTAGTGGAGAAGGGAACAGATAAGAAGGATTTATCCATGGAGCGGAGTGCACGGGAAGGGGTGTAGGGAAGGACGAGTGTGGAGAGATACTGGGGAGCAGCAGAGTGAGTACATTTATAGGTTAGTAGAAGAAGTTTGAACAGGATGCGAAAACGGATAGGGGTGGGATAGCTCCCACCAAGCTGATAAATTGGAGTTTCACTCAATTATTCTGTAAGGAATAAAATACATCCTCATCATTGGGTAGTATGCAAAGCAGAGAATAAAAAGCAATTATATGTATTATCCCAAATCAACCTCCAGAAGGGATCTGCAGCCTGAGGAACAAAATGAGCTTCCCATCTCTAGATTTATTAATGGTGTGGAGACGAGAGTTCTGAGCAGCTTCATACAGGTGAGAGAGAATACCTTTCATATGACCTTTCTCAAAAAGTATAATCTCAAAATCTTTCTTTGATTTAAAAAAAATGGCCACACAATCAGATGACACCACAAGGTGATGGAATTGGAAATATACTACTACTACTACTACTACTATTTAGCATTTCTATAGCGCTACAAGGCATACGCAGCGCTGCACAAACATAGAAGAAAGACAGTCCCTGCTCAAAGAGCTTACAATCTAATAGACGACATCCTCCCCAAAGCTTCGTTCAGATCCCCCCTCTCCAAAAATACATCTTTAACAAAATTTATAGCCCGCACAACTATAACATCTGAGCGGGTTAGAATAAAACAAACATAATCATGATCTCAAACGTCATTAGAAAAGAACTGGGAAAAATTCCATTGGTAGAGTGCCAAACTGCCACCCCTATCTCTTTAGAAAATCTCTGAGCCAAAAGAGTGAAAGAAGTCGTTGAGCTGTAAGGTCAGTACTGGGTGGACTTCTATGATCTGTATCCCAGAAATGGCAAAGACCAGGATTAACCTGAATTGATAATGAGTGTGACTGTTGGGCAGACTGGATGGACCGTACAGGTCGTTATCTGCCATCATCTACTGTGTTACTATGAGAGAGCCATGAGGAAACACCACCTTTTGGCAAACCATCTCTCACACTTCAAAAATGTGAGAATAAAGGGGATGTTGCACAACTAAAGTTGGTCTTTCTTGAGGACTAAGAAAGATAAGATCAAAGAGCAGCCAAAGCTGCAGCACCAGCACGTTTAACTTTATCCATTGAGTTACCGCTACTGGGCTGCTCCACTGGAAAATAGCTTTTAAACAAACATACCAATAATTAACTTGAAAGCCCAGTAAGAGTCACTGACACATTATAATTCACTCTAGCGTTCTTGCCGTTCCACAAAACACATCAGGCACCTTTGCAGAGCAAAAGAAAAAAAAAGTGGTAAGACCAGCATCTTAATTTAATCTTACCTAACCAAGATATGGCCTTATCTGTTCACCAGGCCAAAAGCTAAGTTGCTGATAATAACAGCCCACAGATATTTAAGCTTAGAATCCACCCTAAGGCCAAACCTTCCTAATTATTATTTCCTGCATTTGTATCCCACATTTTCCCACCTATTTGCAGGCTCAATGTGGCTTACAATGTTCCGCATTTGCCATTCCAGAGTAAAAAGGTACAATTGATATTGCATAGTGAACATGGATGACATAGTAGATTATGTGGATAACATGATAGATCATCATTTCAGAGTAGAAGATACAATTGGTATTACATAAAGAATATTGATGCCATAGTAGATTATACAGATAAAATAATAGAATGTCTTTTCAGAGTAAAGATGCAATATCCCATTGTCTAGAGGCTCAAGAAAAACAGGACATAAGAGTACATTTTGCAAAATTAACAGAAAACCCAGACACCTGGCCAAAGTCTTCGATCACCTGGTAAGGAGGATGCAGGATCTGAGAATAAAATAAGGGTGTCATCGGCTTACAATAAGAGAGAACTTGGTTTCTCCTGTAATAAGCACTTTTGGGGCAAATGGGGCATTATGCACTGCAATTGCAAAAGGCTCGTTTGCCAAACCAAATAGAAGGGAAGAGAGAAGTGCCGCTGGGTTCCTCTTGCAAGAACCATCCATTCACCTTTACTGTCACAACTGGGTCTGCATGTCAAAACCAAGTACGGACAGCACACCAAATTAATAAGCAGGGCTAGTCAATGTCATTGCAAATTCAAAAGTTATACAAGATATTATTGTAAAGTGTTTTGATACTGTGCTAATAGCTGGTATATAAAAGTAACATAGTCAAATCAACCTACATTATCAGAACCATACCTGCACTTTTTGAAAGCTGCTTAATCTGGGTGTACGGTATCTGAAATGAAAGGTTCAATTTGAAGGCCTAATATTTTTGCAAAGATTTTATATTGGACATTCAACAAGGAAATGGGGCAGTAACTGGAGCAATCCTGAAAAGAAGCCCACTCTTCAATAAAATCTTGACACTATAAATCACTTTGATTTTGTATAGGAGAAGAGATATTGCAAATTTTTAACAATAAACAATACCTTTCAATAAAATATAAAAATGATAAAGGGGCTGGGATGATTTCCCTATGAGGAAAGGCTGAAGCGTCTACGGCTCTTCAGCTTGGAGAATAGATGGCTGAGGGGAGATATGAAAGAAGTCTATAAAATAATGAGTGGAGTGGAACGGGTACGCGTGAATCGTTTGTTTACTCTTTCCAAGAATACTAGGACTAGGGGGCATGCGATGAAGCTACAAAGTAGTAAATTTAATACGAATCGGAGAAAGGTTTTCTTCACTCAACGTGTAATTAAACTCTGGAATTTGTTGCCAGATAATGTGGTAACGGCGGTTAGCTTAGCGGGGCTTAAAAAAGGTCTGGACAGCTTCCTAAAGGAAAAGTCCATAGACCATTCTTTATTTGTTGCATTTGTATCCCACATTTTCCCACCATTTTGCAGGCTCAATGTGGCTTACAGTATGCCGTAGTGGCGATCGCCATTTCCGGAATGAGAAATACAAAGTGGTATTGCGTTAAGTACGTAGATGGTAGAGTGAATTATAGATTAAATTAGGTGATCAGTTCATTTCAGCTTGAGAAATAAGGTGGTGGTGTATTAATGTTCGTTAGTGACAAAGTTACTGAAGCAGTCTGGTATAGAGAGTTCGGTTTTGTCTAGTTCTGGAAGAGTTTCGTTGTCTGGTATTCTTAAATTGACTTGGGGAAAATCCACTGCTATTTCTGGGATAAGCAACATAAAATGTAACAACTTCAGCTGAAACAGGGATAAATCCTTTAGCTATAGTTTTATAAAGTTGAAGGTCTTTGTTTTTGAGCTTTTTATAGCTGTTAGTACCTCAACAACAGAAAACAATTTATCAATAAGCTGCTGGAGTAACTTCAGATGCTTCAACCACTGGACAATATCAACAGGGCCAGCTGTGAGCTCTGTAAAAGGGCTGCTTTGCTAACTTTTTTTCAGAGTGGCGGGAAGCCCAACGCGGGTTTACCGCAAGCTAATCTGGAACTACAGCTTGCTGAACGCGGGCGCCAGCGGTAGTTCCAGCCCCAGCATGCACCATTTGCCGCACTACGGAAAATAGCTATTTTCCAGCACGGCGGTAATCAGGCAGTGGTACGTGCTACCCAGTTTTTACCTTTTTATCTGCTTCGGTAAAAAGGCCCCCCGCCGCTTGCACAGCGCGTTTTTTAACACAGCTTGGTAAAAGGACCCCAAAGTTTGTAGCCATCCAGCTAGAGGTCATAAACTGATATCATAGAATTTATAGAGACTTAAGATAGAGGACGAGAGGGAGGGAGGGGTGAAGGGGATGGGGAGGGAAGATGTCTGGGGGGGGGAGGGGTTAAAGGGGTAGGTAAGGAGAGAGATGGGAGAGGGGGTTGGCGAAAGGGGGGAAGGGATTTTGAAAGAGTTGAATAGATTAATACAAGTTATGTTGTGAAGTGGCATTATAAATTATTGAATATATCAAGTTAACAGTAGGTGGCATAGGGAGGGAGGAGGGGAGAAAATGAAAATGCGAAGAATCTCTGCAGTAGTACTTTACCTACTGGGTTTAGTTTCTCGAATGACTTTTGGTTTTATACACTATGTTGACAATTGTCTCAAAATTTATATCGTTGTTTACCAATAAAAAGATTTAAACATAAACTGATATCATAAACCACTTAGACCTGTTCTTCGGATTAGGCAGCATTTCAAATATATATTAAACATAAACATCCCTTGCCAGGAGTGGAGGAGTGGCCTAGTGGTTAAGGTGGTGGACTTTGGTCCTGAGGAACTGAGTTCGATTCCCACTTCAGGCACAGGCAGCTCCTTGTGACGCTGGGTAAGTCACTTAACCCTCCATTGCCCCATGTAAGCCGCATTGAGCCTGCCATGAGTGGGAAAGCGCGGGGTACAAATATAGAAAAAAAAAAAAAGTTGAATTGCTCTTCTCAGCTTTATGCTGTTGAGCAGCTGTAAAAGCAGCTCAAATGGTTTGTTAGCATGATTCTAAAAAATCTCACTTGGTAAGCTGTATGCAGTAGGCCATGTGTGAGCTTTTCACCCTGTTTAACTCTCCTCTAACTTTCAATAATTTGTGCAAGCCATTATCAATCTTCAATTTTCATTGTCTGATAGTGCCAAAGAGGCCTGTGTGTGATCTAACTTCAACATAGAGCCTACATCACACGCCTGTAAGGTGCTGAGTAAGCATGAAGAAATAAACCAGAAATCAATACAGGTGTATGTTTTATGAACTGAAGAATAAAAATAAGAGTCTGAAGTGTCGCAGGAATGCAGCTTGTACAAGAAGAGTTAAGAAGTTTGCAGGGAGGAGGGATCAAAGAGCACACAATTGAAATCCCCACTCAACAAATAGTCTCCTTCAGTACAGAAAACAAAGAGGAGAAAAAAAAACACTGGAGATCGGGTTTAGGAGTATGAACATTCAATAATGTAAGAGGCAAAGAATCCAGTCAGAAAGTCCATAGTTATTATGTACAAATGTCCATGTGATTGATGTATTTCCAGAAGTCAGTGTCGCTCTCTGGTATGGGGAAGGCGCTGTAGGCACACAGTTGCAGTAGAGTGTATACGGTCAGGGTTACACATGGGAAATGGCATGCAGGTTCTGGAAAAGATTAATCTATAACAGTACTCAAAAGAATAAAATAGTTAAAAGCAGAAGAAAAGAGGGTCTAAATTAAGGCTTCCATGTTGTGACACTCTCATGCAGCAGAATGAGGAACGGGCGTGAGTGGGAAAGAACAGAGTGGCATCGTTTAGCAACAGTGTGGTCACAGATGTTCTTGGAAAACAGAACAAAGATGGCTTCTCAGGAAAATGACTTAGATTTCCAGTAAAAGCTAGTCTATTGTTGACCTTTCCAGTAAATATTAACCAACTCATTACCATAGCCAATCAGCGTTAACCATTATAGTAGCATAGATCCAATAAGATGTGATTACTGTCATATTACCTGTATCCTGAATGGACATATAAAAATGAGCGTACTTCCTACTTCAAGCCAGAGAGACAGCCAAGCTGCTCTCTCCTATGAGAAACCAATGAATTGTATCTGAATTGGCAAGTAATCTGATTGCTTTCTCATAAGTAACCAAGAGTCTTTTATATCTACTAATTGGCTTTGAGTGTTAAAATATAACATTAAAGCCTCAGACCCAGAAAACACCTATGTGTAGCTGGGGTACAATATTCCCATAACCAAGTGATTGTACATGTTGCTTGTATATTCTTTGGAGTCTTAGATATATAGAGGTAATTACATGTAGCAATATTCTGTACTCTCAGTGAGATATCACTGATCTGTTAATTGTACAAATACTCAATGAGGTATCTAATAAAGAGCAATCTGGGAAGTATTCAGATACTGTATTAACTGATTGAGTCACAAGTCTGAGTTTCCTATGAGAAATCCTATGCTTATATTGCTTTTCCTATTGATCCTGTATTGCATTTATTTGGTGAGTAATAAAAACTTTATAACTGGGATTATTTATCATATCTGTAGTTTTCTGTTACTTAGTTTCTGTATTACTCAGAGTGTGTGCACTGTTCTGCTGAATCAGAAGTCTAGGTATCACAGAGAAATAGATGTAATTCCCCATAATAAAGGACACATTAAGGCAGCCTTTGGTGTATTGTTCCTTCTAAGCTATTGTGGCTGAACCACAGAGCTGGGAGGGATAGATACACCCTAAAATAATTATACAAGCTTGGTCACTTGTTTTTTTATGTTCTGTCCAAAAATACAAGGACTAGAGGGCATGCATTGAAGCTACTGTAGTTGTTGCAGGAATTACCACTATTGTTAGCAGAGTCTGTGGTACTTCAGGAGTCAAACACCAACACACCAGAATGAGAGAGAAATCTTCTTTATTTGCCAGCAAACAAAGTAGGACATCAGCTCTAGCTCTCTCTGTGTCCTGTCCTTCTGTGTCTCTTCTTCTGAGCTCTCTCTGTGTCTCCTGTCTTCTCCTGTCTGTTGTCTCTCCCCTTTCAGCTCCTTCTTCTCTTCTCAGCTCCTTCTCTTCTTCTAACGTAAGCTGCTTCTGCTCCCAGTTATATAGGGTCCTACACCTCTCTAGCCCCCCTTTCTCACCAGATGGTAAAGAATAGATTGATTACCCTGTCTTGAACTAATTATTACTTACACATTACTTAAAAATATCAGTTACATAGGTTTCAGATATTTCCTAAACTGACCTATGACCTGGGGCCTCTCAAACTAGACAATGTGGCACCTATCTCCTGAATTTTATTATTATTATTAAATTCTCATATTCCCAATCAACTTCATAACTTAAGTTCATTGAGGGGCTAAGTCTTGCTTAATGGCACACAGACATGGTTTGTTATTACTTTCAGAAGACCAGTCCTACACTTAGCTATATCAATCAAGGAGAAGAGAGTTGACTTGTCCTGACCTCTTTCACCTAGCTAAGACTGTGGATAATTCAAACCAGATGATGACCTCTTAAACTGCAGACAAAGCTCACTTGAAAAGTCAGACACTGAATTGAAAAGATATTCTACATAGAAATAGAACTTATTAATTAAACAGAATAAAACATATTCTAAAATAAGCAGAAATCAGAATTCCTTATAAGACAAAATCTAAATCATCTAGAATTATTTAAACAGCATTCAGCCTACTCTTTTAAAACTGCAGTATGCCTTGCTTGCTGATCCCCTCGAGATTGAATGGCATCCAGATGTGGTAAATATGAACAATCCATCACTCAAAAAGGGACAAAGAAAGTTTCATTTCTCACTGACCTTTCTAACCTCTAGTCTAGCAAAAGCTAGACTTTTGAGCAAATTAAACCCAGATGGCATTCTTCCATCACTTGCAGGACTGAACCAAATTTAAACAGAATTAACAAATATAATTTCTCTGCCCAGGCTGCCTCATAGTGAGTAATAAATTTAAAACAAACTCAGAAAATATTTCTTCACTCAACATGTAATTAAACTCTGGAATTCATTGCTAGAGAATGTGGTAAAAGCAGTTAGTTTAGCAGGGTTTAAAAAAGATTTGGACGCATTCCTAAAAGAAAAGTCCATAAGCCATTATGAAGATGGACTTGGGAAAATCTACTGCTTATACCTGAGATAAGTAGCATAAAATCTGTTTTACTCTTTTAGGATCTTGCCAGGAACTTGTGATCTGGATTGGCCACTGTTAAGATACTGGGCTTGATGGACCTTCAGGATGTCCCAGTATGGCGATGCTTATATTTTTTCTCTGCCATCCTTAAGCATAGACAATACCTTATTTAATCCAGCACTCTGCCTTGGTCCTACTCCATCAGTCTCCATGGCTGGAACTTCTGTGCTAGAACTTTTGAATATGTCCCGTACTCTTTACGAGCCAGATTGAAGGCCAGAACAAAGTAAGGCAACAAGTCTAAGTCAGTACGCTTGCAGAATTTTCAAATAGCTCAACTGAACTTCCTGCAGTGTTTGAAGTGGAAAAAACTGTCACAGCCTTTATTAAATAAGTTCTGGAAAAGAAGTGCATGCTATCAGAGGATCTCTCCCTGCTTGCTTGGGAAGAGCACTTTCCATCTCTACACACTGGTTTCCATATTAAATCCAGGCTGAAATTCTGCTTGACTGTCACTAGATATATTCATTGAATTCTGTGCTTTTTAAAATTAATCATAGTATTTTCTGCCTTACTCAAATATAGAAACGCTATTGCGTTCAGTTCTGGTTGCCATATGTCAAAAAAGATTTAGCGGAATTAGAAAAGGTTAAAAGAAGAGCCACTAAAATGATAAAGGGAATGGAACTCCTCTCGTATGAGGAAAGGCTAAAGAGGTTAGGGCTCTTCAGCTTGGAAAAGAGACGGATGAGGGGAGATATGATTGAGGTCTACACAATCCTGAATGGTGTAGAACGAGTAGAAGTAAATCAATTTTTTTAACTTGTTCCAAAAGTGCAAAGACCAGGGGATACTTGAGGAAGTTACATGGAAATACTTTTAAAACAAACAGTGACCAAGCCAGGTCACAAGTACCTGGCAGAAACCCAAGTTGTGGCAACACTCCATACTACAAATTCCATAGTACATACTCCAATAGCAGACTATGGACTTTTCCTCCAGGAATTTGTCCAAACCTTTTTTTTAAACCCAGATACGCTAACTACTTTTACCACATCCTCCAGCAAAGAGTTCCAGAACTTAACTATTCGTTGAGTGAAAAAATATTTCCTCCTATTTGTTTTAGAAGTATTTCCTTGTAACTTCCTCGAGTGTCCCCTAGTCTTTGTACTTCTTGAACGAGTAAAAAATCGATTTACTTCTGCTCATTCTACACCACTCAGGATTTTGTAGAACTCAATCATATCTCCCCTCATCCGTCTCTTTTCCAAGCTGAAGAGCTCTAATCTGTTTAGCTTTTCCTCATACGAGAGTTCCATCCCCTTTATCATTTTGGTTGCTCTTCTTTGAACCTTTTCTAATTCCACTATATCTTTTTTGAGATATGGTGACCAGAACTGAACGCAGTACTCAAGGTGCGGATGCACCATGGAGCGATACTTACCTTTACATATGAAAAATTATTTATAATCTCTTTAAAGGGCAAAAATGGACTTGTTAAATTCAGAATCTTCACTTTTCCACTTGGTGCACGCAGGGGCCTGATTTATCAGAAAATTTCTCCCATTATTTAACTCTCAGATATAAAGGCCAGCAAACAAGTTTCATTGGGTTAAAATAGTTCACATTTCATGAGCTTTTTGAAAGGTAGACACTCGCCATCCGGTTTGTGAAAAAGTTGACTTGATCCTATTGGAAAAACCATGAGGCCCACAGCAGCACTGGTACTGCATGGAGAGCTTGGTTCCTGTTGTTGGGCTGGCAGTGATTGCAGAGCAGTGTTCACAAGTCTTAGGAGGTCTACAGAATCCTTATATTCTGCCAGTGTTGCTATGCTCATATTAGCCCTCTTCTCAAGTCACTATCCGTTTCCGCATACAGTTCAATAAGAGGAGTTTGAACTGTATGTTCACTCTACAGCTCCTCAGTACCTCTCCACTCTCATCTCTCCCTACACTCCTCCCCTGGAACTCCGTTCACTGGGTAAATCTCTCTTATCTGCACCCTTCTCCTCCACTGCTAACTCCAGACTCCGTTCCTTTTATCTTGCTGCACCATATGCCTGGAATAGACTTCCTGAGCCGGTACGTCAAGCTCCATCTCTGGCCGTCTTCAAATTTAGGCTAAAAGCCCACCTTTTTGATGTTGCTTTTAACTCCTAACCCTTATTCACTTGTTCAGTACCCATATTTTATCACCCCACCTTAGTAATTCCCGTATCTCTTATTTGTCCTCTTTGTCCTAATTAGATTGTAAGCTCTGTCGAGCAGGGACTGTCTCTTCATGTTCAAGTGTACAGCGCTGCGTACGTCTAGTAGCGCTTTAGAAATGATAAGTAGTAGTAGTAGTCCTTGGGATTCTGGAATCTTGCTATTATTTGGGATTCTGGAATCTTGCTACCCTTTGTCCTTATCCCTTGTTTGTCCTGTTTGTCTTGATTAGATTGTAAGCTCTGTCGAGCAGGGACTGTCTCTTCATGTTCAAGTGTACAGCGCTGCGTACGTCTAGTAGTGCTATAGAAATGATAAGTAGTAGTAGTCTTTGGGATTCCGGAATCTTGCTACTCTTTGGGATTCTGGAATCTTGCTACTCTTTGTCCTTATTATCCCTTGTTTGTCCTGTTTGTCTGTCCTAATTAGATTGTAAGCTCTGTCGAGCAGGGACTGTCTCTTCATGTTCAAGTGTACAGCGCTGCGTATGTCTAGTAGCGCTTTAGAAATGATAAGTAGTAGTAGTAATCCTTGGGATTCTGGAATCTTGCTATTATTTGGGATTCTGGAATCTTGCTACCCTTTGTCCTTATCCCTTGTTTGTCCTGTTTGTCTTGATTAGATTGTAAGCTCTGTCGAGCAGGGACTGTCTCTTCATGTTCAAGTGTACAGCGCTGTGTACGTCTAGTAGCGCTATAGAAATGATAAGTAGTAGTAGTCTTTGGGATTCCAGAATCTTGCTACCCTTTGTCCTTATCCCTTATTTGTCCTGTTTGTCTGTCCTAATTAGATTGTAAGCTCTGTCGAGCAGGGACTGTCTCTTCATGTTCAAGTGTACAGCGCTGCGTACGTCTAGTAGCACTTTAGAAATGATAAGTAGTAGTCCTTGGGATTCTGGAATCTTGCTACTCTTTGGGATTCCAGAATCTTGCTACCCTTTGTCCTTATCCCTTATTTGTCCTGTTTGTCTGTCCTAATTAGATTGTAAGCTCTGTCGAGCAGGGACTGTCTTTTCATGTTCAAGTGTACAGCGCTGCGTACGTCTAGTAGCGCTATAGAAATGATAAGTAGTAGTATTTAGGAGGGAGGGAGGGAGAGAGCGCTCAGGATGGTTATGGGAACTGGTTACTCCTCTGAGAACAGTAGCTGCAATTGCTGGGTTAGATAGGGTGGGATCAGAAAAGGTTGTAAAAATGTGGAGAAATCACCAGGTAATTGCCAATGAAAGCTTTATGTATTTGTAGTTTTTATAAGGACACTAGGAAAAAATGCCCGTTTCTGAGCGGAATGAAACGGGCGCTAGCAAGGGGCCCCCTCTCTCCGTCCCTCCGAGCTACTTACCTTGTTCGCTGTGGCGTTTCCGTTTCGGCCCTCGTCGAGTGTCATAGCTCCGCCCTCGACGTCATGACGTTTTGACGTGAGGGCGGTGCAGACACTCCAGTGCACACCGGATATCTCGGGCGCCTCAACTTCCGTGGAGGCTTCAGAACGTTGGGGTTGCCTTTTATATAGAGAGAAGATGTTCTGATTAAGCCAGAAGACTACAGAAGTGGAGGAAATCAGTCTCGGGCTCCCTTGTTGAGTACCATCAAAGTGTATTATTTTGAGTTATCAGTAGGGTCCCCATTGACTTCTCTAAATATTTCAAATAGTTAGACATGTGCTATCATGCAGTTTACTACTCCACAGGTGTAATTTTATTTATTTATTCAAAACTTTCTATGCTGCTCACAACAAAATCATCTTACATTGATCAGAACACTAAAAAATCATCCCCACACTTTTACAAAGAGGTGCATCTTCAACATCCATCTGACAGTATATGTGAGATGGCCAAAATAATGAGCTCATTCCATCATATTATTGTAAATTCAGATATAAAAGCAGTGTTGAACCCTGATAAGAACCCACAGCACATCCTTGATGTTTTACTGTGTCCGAATGCTTTTCTAACTCTGCTCTATTGCATTCTGCAGAACAAGGGCTGTACCACACTGAGACTTCAAGAAGTCATTACTAGAGAATGACATGGGGACAAAGTTTGTCCCCGTCCCCGTGGGTTCTGTCTCTGTCCCCATCCCTATGGGCTTTGTCCTCATCTGCAGAAGCCTCGAACAATTATGATTTTATATTTAAATCTTTTTATTAAAGCAGAAAAAGGAACAATATGCTGTGCAACTGTTGTGTATAAATTGCAAATAGAAAAAAATAATAACAATGAGCAACTATAATAAACCGTCCCACTACAACTCTCTACCCATCCAGCCCCAACAATAGCTGACTTCTACTGCCCCAAGGAATCCTAATCCACCCTGTTAAAATGTCCAGAGGTACAAAATACAGCCGGTTCTCTATGCCCAAGAGGGGAGAAATATGCTCTGTGAAGCATTGTTACGATTTTTTAATCTGTGGATGAATAAGAAGTCATCAACTATCTCAGGATTCAGTCTAGCTCTCCCGTCTTCCACAGTCCTTCCTGCAATGGAAGTTGTCTTCTTAGAAGATGTGCTGGTAGCAGGATGTACAGGATCCCCCATGCAAATTTTGCTAGTTGTGGCCAGTATGTTTGCTTGTTTATCCAAAAAATCAAAATATCATTGTACCACTCAAACATTAAATAACAATCCAGTTCATTAACCGGCTTCAAAGTAGAAAATGACAAAGGGACAAAGTTTGTCCCCGTCCCCGTGGGATCTGTCCCTGCCCCGTCCCCACAAGCTCTGTCCCTGTCCCTGCAGTTACTGCAGGTCTCTGTCCCCGTGTCATCCTCTAGTCATTACACAACCAAAATTTTCTACAGAATCGGGCCTAAAAGTTATTTTCCATGGTTACTACCACCATTTATATATTATTTGCCTTTAAATTTCTTGTCTTTGAGAAGAAACTGTAATTCCTTCTTTTGAGAAAGATGATTGGAGGACAAAAAGAGCATTCTCCGAGGACAAGCAGGCTGCTTGTTCTCACGACTGGGTTGACGTCCGCGGCAGCCCCCACCAACCGGAAGAAGCTTCGCGGGACGGTCGGCACGCAGGCCACGCCCACCGCGCATGCGCGGCCGCCTTCCCGCCCGTGCGCGACCGCTCCCGCCAGTTACTTTTTTCCCGCGACTGAGAGAGTGGTGCGTTTGCCTCTCTCTCTGTTCAGCCGCCGGATTTTCGACCGCGTTTACGCGGATCGTCGCTTGGACCGTTCGGTTCCCTCTGTTTTTGTTTGTATTGTTTTAAAAAAAAAAAAAAAAAAAAGAAATTTTTTTTTGCGCGTGTGGAGCACGCGCTCCCCTTTTTCCCTCGCTTTCTAGCGGGGACGCCACGTTGCGACCTAGTGGCCGCTCGGTCGGTTGATTTTTTCGTGGTGTGATTTTAGCCACCATTGCCGACTTTGACTTCGCCGACGCGATTTTTCCGTCGATGTCCTCGAAGGTCCCGAGTGGATTTAAGAAGTGTGGTCGCTGCGGCCGGCCGATCTCGCAGACCGACACCCACGCTTGGTGCCTCCAGTGCCTCGGGCCGGAGCACAATCTCAAGTCGTGCGCTTTGTGTCTCGGTCTCCGGAAACGGACTCAGGTTGCGAGGCAAGTTCTGCGGGACCGTCTTTTGGAACTTGCGCCGGCCCCTCGACGTCGACCTCGACGGCATCGGTATCGAAGGCCGGTTCTTCGGTACCGGTATCGATGCCCGAGACATCGGCACCGATGGCAGCGACCCCAGGAGAACAGGTCCCGTTGGCCCGCCGGTCCGCCGGTGAGAGTGGGGTTGAGAGGCCGCGTGGGCAGTCGGCCCCGGTCACTCCCTCAACTCGTGAGCCACGGGACCGAACCCTGTCGGACCCGGTACCTCGAGACCGAGGGGGATCGACCTCCTCCTCCTCCATGCCCTCCGGCACCGGTGACGTGCACCGGAAAAAAGATAAGAAGCGCCGTCACCGGGAGCCCTCGGTGCACCCTGAAGAGGAGTCGACGCCGAAGCGTCATCGCAGAGAGGAGAGATCTCCGTCGGTGGTGGAGGTACCGACGCGTCGGGGTTCCGGCACCTCGGTGCCGTCTCCTGGCCCCCAGCAGCTTCTGGCACCGACACCCTTACCGGCCCCACCGCCTTTCCCGGCAGCGGGCCTGGACGAGTGCCTCAGAGCCATCCTTCCGGGGATCCTGGAAGGGCTGATGCGCCAGGCTGTGCCGGCGTCGGGGGTGCTTGCGCCCCCGGCGCCGATGACTGTGGCGCCGGCGAGCTCTAGCCCGGCGCCGGGGCTGTCGACACCGCCGCCGCTTGCGGTGCCGGTCTCGACCGCCACGCAGGTGGAGTCCCCGTCGACGTCGATGGAGGGAGCTCCGTCCCCGCCGGCGCGGGAGTCCACCGCTCGACGACACCGAGACCTTGGTGCCTCGACGTCGAGCCGGGCCCGGTACCGGACTCAGCTACATGAGCTAATGTCCGATACCGAGGATGAGGACTCGTGGGGGGAAGAGGAGGACCCGAGATATTTCTCCTCAGAGGAGTCTACGGGCCTTCCCTCGGACCCCACGCCGTCACCGGAGAGGAAGCTCTCACCTCCTGAGAGTCTCTCCTTTGCCTCCTTTGTGCGGGATATGTCTATAAGCATTCCCTTTCCCGTGGTCTCTGTGGAAGAGCCGAGGGCCGAGATGCTCGAGGTCCTCGACTATCCATCACCACCTAGAGAGTCCTCCACGGTACCGCTGCACAATGTCCTGAAGGAGACGCTGCTTCGGAACTGGGTGCGACCACTAACTAACCCCACCATTCCCAAGAAAGCAGAGTCCCAGTACAGGATCCACTCTGACCCAGAGCTCATGCGGCCCCAGTTGCCCCATGACTCAGCGGTCGTGGATTCTGCTCTCAAGAGGGCACGGAGTTCGAGGGATACCGCCTCGGCGCCCCCGGGGCGGGAGTCTCGCACTCTGGACTCATTTGGGAGGAAGGCCTACCAATCCTCCATGCTCGTGACCCGCATCCAATCTTACCTGCTCTATATGAGCATCCACATGCGGACCAATGTGCAACAGCTGGCGGACCTGGTCGATAAGCTCCCGCCGGAGCAGTCCAGGCCTTATCAGGAGGTGGTCAGGCAGCTGAAGGCGTGCAGAAAGTTCCTGTCCAGGGGGATTTTTGACACCTGTGACGTGGCATCTCGTGCTGCGGCCCAAGGTATAGTGATGCGCAGGCTCTCATGGCTGCGTGCCTCTGACCTGGACAACCGCACCCAGCAGAGACTGGCTGACGTCCCTTGCCGGGGGGATAATATTTTTGGCGAGAAGGTCGAGCAGATGGTTGACCAACTGCATCAGCGGGAAACCGCTCTCGACAAGCTCTCCCACCGGGCGCCTTCAGCACCCGCCCCCGCGGGCGGGCGTTTTTCCCGGGCACGGCAGGCTGCACCCTATTCTTTTGCGAAGCGTAGGTACAACCAGCCGGCCCGAAGGCCTCGTCAGGCACAGGGACAGCCCCAGCGCGCTCGTTCCCGTCAACAGCGTGCGCCTAAGCAGCCCCCTGCGCCTCCACAGCAAAAGCCGGGGACGGGCTTTTGACTGGATCCATGGGAACATAGCCGCCCTACAAGTGTCCGTACCGGACGACCTGCCGGTCGGAGGGAGGTTAAAATTCTTTCACCAAAGGTGGCCTCTCATAACCTCCGACCAGTGGTTCTCCAAATAGTGCGGTACGGATACGCCCTGAATTTGGCCTCCCTGCCTCCAAATTGTCCTCCGGGAGCTCAGTCTTTCAGCTCCCATCACAAGCAGGTACTTGCAGAGGAACTCTCCGCCCTTCTCAGCGCCAATGCGGTCGAGCCCGTACCACCCGGGCAGGAAGGGCAGGGATTCTATTCCAGGTACTTCCTTGTGGAAAAGAAAACAGAGGGGATGCGTCCCATCCTAGACCTGAGAGGCCTGAACAAATTCCTGGTCAAAGAAAAGTTCAGGATGCTTTCCTTGGGCACCCTTCTGCCAATGATTCAGAAAAACGATTGGCTATGTTCCCTGGATTTAAAGGACGCATACACTGACATCCCGATACTGCCAGCTCACAGACAGTATCTCAGATTTCGCCTGGGCGCACGGCACTTTCAGTATTGTGTGCTGCCCTTTGGGCTCGCCTCTGCCCCACGAGTGTTTACAAAGTGCCTCGTGGTGGTAGCGGCCTACCTACGCAAGCTGGGAGTGCACGTGTTCCCATATCTCGACGATTGGCTGGTCAAGAACACCTCGGAGGCCGGAGCCCTCCGGTCCATGCAGTGCACTATTCAACTTCTGGAGCTGCTGGGGTTTGTGATAAATTACCCAAAGTCCCATCTCCAGCCAACTCAGTCTCTGGAATTCATAGGAGCGCTGCTGAATTCCCAGACGGCTCAGGCCTACCTTCCCGAAGCGAGGGCCACCAATCTCTTGGCCCTGGCTTCGCAGACCAGAGCGTCTCAGCAGATCACAGCTCGGCAGATGTTGAGACTTCTGGGTCATATGGCCTCCACAGTTCATGTGACTCCCATGGCTCGTCTTCACATGAGATCTGCTCAATGGACCCTAGCTTCCCAGTGGTTCCAAGCCACCGGGAATCTAGAGGATGTCATCCGCCTCTCCACCAGTTGCCGCACTTCACTGCTCTGGTGGACCATACGGACCAATTTGACCCTGGGACGTCCATTCCAAATTCCGCAGCCCACGAAAGTGCTGACGACGGATGCATCTCGCCTGGGGTGGGGAGCCCATGTCAATGGGCTTCACACCCAGGGTCTGTGGTCCCTCCAGGAAAAGGATCTGCAGATCAACCTCCTGGAGCTCCGAGCGATCTGGAACGCACTGAAGGCTTTCAGAGATCGGCTGTCCTGCCAAATTATCCAAATTCGGACAGACAATCAGGTTGCAATGTATTACGTCAACAAGCAGGGGGGCACCGGATCTCGCCCCCTGTGTCAGGAAGCCGTCGGTATGTGGCGTTGGGCGTGTCGGTTCGGCATGCTTCTCCAAGCCACGTACCTGGCAGGCGTAAACAACAGTCTGGCCGACAGACTGAGCAGAGTCATGCAACCGCACGAGTGGTCGCTCCATTCCAGAGTGGTACGCAAGATCTTCCGAGAGTGGGGCACCCCCTCGATGGATCTTTTCGCCTCTCAGACCAACCACAAGCTGCCTCTGTTCTGTTCCAGACTTCAGACACACGGCAGGCTAGCGTCAGATGCCTTTCTCCTTCATTGGGGGACCGGCCTTCTGTATGCTTATCCTCCCATACCTTTGGTGGGGAAGACCTTACTGAAGCTCAAGCAAGACCGCGGCACCATGATTCTGATAGCGCCCTTTTGGCCCCGTCAGATCTGGTTCCCTCTTCTTCTGGAGTTGTCCTCCGAAGAACCGTGGAGATTGGAGTGTTTTCCGACTCTCATTTCGCAGAACGACGGAGCGTTGCTGCACCCCAACCTTCAATCCCTGGCTCTCACGGCCTGGATGTTGAGGGCGTAGACTTCGCTGCGTTGGGTCTGTCTGAGGGTGTCTCCCGGGTCTTGCTTGCCTCTAGGAAGGATTCCACTAAAAAGAGTTACTTTTTCAAGTGGAGGAGGTTTGTCGTTTGGTGTGAGAGCAAGGCCCTAGAACCTCGTTCTTGCCCTGCACAGAACCTGCTTGAATACCTTCTGCACTTATCAGAGTCTGGCCTCAAGACCAACTCAGTAAGGAATCACCTTAGTGCGATTAGTGCTTACCATTATCGTGTGGAAGGTAAAGCCATCTCTGGAGAGCCTTTAGTCGTTCGATTCATGAGAGGCTTGCTTTTGTCAAAGCCCCCTATCAAGCCTCCTACTGTGTCATGGGATCTCAACGTCGTCCTCACCCAGCTGATGAAACCTCCTTTTGAGCCACTGAATACCTGCCATCTGAAGTACTTGACCTGGAAGGTCATTTTCTTGGTGGCAGTTACTTCAGCTCGTAGGGTCAGTGAGCTTCAAGCCCTAGTAGCTCATGCTCCATATACTAAATTTCATCACAACAGAGTAGTGCTCCGCACTCACCCAAAGTTTCTGCCGAAGGTGGTGTCGGAGTTCCATCTTAACCAGTCAATTGTCTTGCCAACATTCTTCCCCAGGCCGCATACCCGCCCTGCTGAACGTCAGTTGCACACATTGGACTGCAAGAGAGCATTGGCCTTCTACTTGGAGCGGACACAGCCCAACAGACAGTCCGCCCAATTGTTTATTTCTTTCGACCCTAACAGGCTAGGGGTCGCTGTCGGGAAACGCACCATCTCCAATTGGCTAGCAGATTGCATTTCCTTCACTTACGCCCAGGCTGGGCTGGCTCTTGAGGGTCATGTCACGGCTCATAGTGTCAGAGCCATGGCAGCGTCGGTGGCCCACTTGAAGTCAGCCACTATTGAAGAGATCTGCAAGGCTGCGACGTGGTCATCTGTCCACACATTCACATCTCATTACTGCCTCCAGCAGGATACCCGACGCGACAGTCGGTTCGGGCAGTCGGTGTTGCAGAATCTGTTTGGGGTGTAAATCCAACTCCACCCTCCAGGACCCGAATTTATTCTGGTCAGGCTGCACTCTCAGTTAGTTGTTCTTCGTAGGTCAATTTCTGTTGTACCCTCGCCGTTGCGAGGTTCAATTGACCTGGGTTATTGTTTTGAGTGAGCCTGAGAGCTAGGGATACCCCAGTCGTGAGAACAAGCAGCCTGCTTGTCCTCGGAGAAAGGGTATGATACATACCTGTAGCAGTTGTTCTCCGAGGACAGCAGGCTGATTGTTCTCACCTACCCTCCCTCCTCCCCTTTGGAGTTGTGTGTTTCATATTTTATTGCTTGTCATTCAACTGGCGGGAGCGGTCGCGCACGGGCGGGAAGGCGGCCGCGCATGCGCGGTGGGCGTGGCCTGCGTGCCGACCGTCCCGCGAAGCTTCTTCCGGTTGGTGGGGGCTGCCGCGGACGTCAACCCAGTCGTGAGAACAATCAGCCTGCTGTCCTCGGAGAACAACTGCTACAGGTATGTATCATACCCTACCTCTTAACATGAAAGTAAATATTACCAGCAAGGGATGGGGGAACCTGATCCATGTGTGGGGAAGAGGGAAGTGGATTATCAGAGTTGAGGTAGTGTATATTTTTAAAGATTATATAATTTCTTAGAGATTTGGGGAATTGTATAAATGAAAATAAATAAATACAGGCCTCAAATTAAACTCAAACCATTGACAGCTGGACTGGACTCACTATATTTCCCTGGTTCAAATCTTTTCCACCTCGTTTGGATGTGAACATTCACCCATAGATTATTAATAATTTAAGGTTTAGACTCTCGTTTCTTTCAATAGGTCAACGCGGAAAACACACTTTTCCCGACCAGTCGGAGTAGATTAGCATTTTGTTTCTATAAGAACTGGAATGGAGCAATTCCAGTCACCTGAATAAATTCCAATTTGATATTTCGGACACCCTAAAAATTCTCGGAGTCACCATTGACCGACACCTAACACTTGAGAATCATGCGAAAAACATAACTAAAAAGATGTTTCACTCAATGTGGAAATTAAAAAGAGTCAGACTATTTTTCCCAAGGAATGTCTTCCGCAACCTGGTACAATCATTGGTACTTAGTCATCTGGACTACTGTAACTCACTCTACGCCGGCTGCAAAGAGCAAATACTCAAAAAACTCCAGACAGCCCAGAACACAGCAGCCAGACTTATATTCGGCAAACCAAAATACGAAAGCGCAAAACCCCTACACGAAAAACTACACTGGCTCCCACTCAAAGAACGCATCACGTTCAAACTCTGTACCTTGGTCCATAAAATCATCCATGGTGACGCCCCCAGCCTACATGTCAGACCTAATAGAACTACCACCCAGAAACGCGAAAAAATCCTCTCGCACATTCCCCAATCTTCAGACTCCCATGTGTAAAGGCTTGAAATACAAATTAATGCATGCATCAACTTTCTCCTATACAAGCACACAGTTCTGGAACGCGCTGCCACGCAGCCTGAAAACGGTCTATGAAATGACCAACTTCCGCAAACTGCTGAATACTTATCTCTTCGACAGAATATACCACAAAGATCAACACGTGTAACTGTTCATTCTTTAAGATATCCAGATATGTTCTTTATGCTCTTTAATGTCTTTGCTCTAACACTATCATGTATTTCACCATCATGTACCCAAAGCTTTCTGTAAAACCAGTGGCGTAGCCAAGGGTGGGCTTGGGTGGGCCCAGGCCCACCCACTTTGGGTTCAGGCCCACCCAGTAGCAGCATACTTATGATGTGGCTGGCAGGGATCTCCAAGCCCCACCAGCTGAAAACTCCCAACAAGTGTCCCCCCTGCATACCTTGTAAGTAGCAGATCTTCTCCTGCAGTGAGCAGTGACAAACATACTGCTCACACCGGCCCCACAGCCTTCCCTCTGATGTATTTCTGCCTAGGCGGAAACAGGAAGTTGCATCAGAGGGAAGGGTGTGGGGCCGACCGGAGCAGTGTGTATTAGTTGCTGCTCGCTGCTGGTGAAAATCTGCTATTTAAAAGGTATACGGGAGAGGGGGGATGTTTGAGAGATCATATGGCATGCAGGCGAGAGAAGGAGAGACCAAATCACCTGTGGAACGGGGCGAGGTTCTTCTGCCCACCCATCTTGGGCCCAGGCCCACCCAAAATTGGGTGTCTGGCTACGCCCCTGTAAACCAAATGTTTACTCTTCTATTTCCAGTATCCACGATGAATTGTAAGCCACATTGAGCCTGCAAAGAGGTGGGATAATGTGGGATACAAATGTAATAAATAATAATAATAACAATTCTCAGATTAAAACCTAGCTCCTGCGCCTGTGTTCTCGGGCTTCGTTATTCTGACATTTCGTTATACACAGCTATATTGAACTAATGTTTTATTTTTTGTTTCTGTTAGATTTTCCATACGAGCAAATAAAGCATATTTCCTAGACAGAGCAGTGAAATAATCATATAAAAGTGTTTGTCTCGTGTTAAAATTACTCTTAGCTTCTCATTACAGAGTTAAGTATTGGGTCATTCAGTGCCTTCTAATGTACCTTCCTTTCTGCCACTGGCTAAGGTTGCAAATGAATGGAAATCAATTTCAGTTCATCTTTTCTTCTTCTCCTTTATCCTTTTATCAGCCCCAGGGCTTTATTTGCTGGGACTAACAGACTAGCTAGCATTCTTAGCAACGCTGAGCAGCCAAGCTAATACTCATTTTCTCTTTCAGACCTGTATAAAAATGGGCTCCAGAGGTCTAACTTTGTACCGTTCATTGCTGTGCTGAAGGTAAGGAAAGTGACTTTCTGAATGCTTCTCCTATTTGGTCTTTCATATTGCTAATCAGAGCCTGTGTAGGATCGCTTTGATCTTGTCTCCAAGAAGAATTGCATCCTTTTAATTACTGTAGGGCCACAGCAAATGGAACTAGAGTGGAGGGGAAAAATCTAACTTTTTTTTTAAAACATCTTTTATGCTCAAACGTCAGTGAACAAGCTAAATAAGGTGCAACATCTGATAACCTCTGAAAAGGAAAATGCATAGAAAATGGCTTTCTGAAATGCGTTATTTGAAATCACTTTACTCTGGTTTCTTTTTTTTTTTTGTAGTGCGTAATTGAATGCATTTAATTTAATTCCTGTGTGCCAGAGGTTTATGGCTCAGTGCCTGCAGGTTTTACCTATATGTAAACTCGCTGTCCCTTCCTTCAGTGGTTTCTCTATAGTGTTGTTGCTGATCACACAGCGACCAGGAGAAAAACGTGCGTGTTAGGACAAAACTGCTAGAACAGATTAATTTCATTGTAGGCAAGGCCCACATTCTTCTGTGGCAATGTTTTTTTGAAATTCAGCAGCGTTTCAGGAGCACATTTGTATACATTTGAATAAATGAAAGCTAATCTGAATTATTCTTTTAGAACCCAATGTCAAATACTTTTATCAGCTGTTCCTTTGAACTGTAATCAATTTTTATTATTTTTCTATTTTCTCTCTATATTGGAGGTCGTCCCTCTCCCCCTCCCCCTTTTTTTAACATTCTTAATTACTTTTTTTGTTTTCCTTCTTGTAATTTTTTGTTATTTGAGACTGAAGGGAGAGCAGGAAAGCACGCAAAACTTAGCTAGTTGCATTGCCCATGCAAAAAGGGATTGCTGGTGCCCCTCAATAAAAACAATGTGGGATCATCAAGATTGCAGCTTGTGAAAAGCAACCAGGACAAGCACTTGTAGACATTCTGAGCGGTCAGTGATTTGGAGGGGGGACAAGCACACATCTTTTTGCAGATGACGATATTCAATTCTTGACTTTATATAGTTTAAATGTTGAAAGAGTTTATCTGAAATTTGTGTTCTTGGGTTTTCATTTTGTGGCTTCTATAAAAATAGACAGAACATATTTAGCTCCAGTTTAGATAAGTTTATTGCTCATGTTTGATTTCTTCTTGCTGTACACCACCTTGAGTGAATTCCTTCCAAAAAGGTGGTCAATACATTCTAATAAAGAAAGACAGTTGTAGGAATTGAGATGTGCAGGTCAGTTTGTCTCAAGTTTCACCAGTATTTTCGAACAGAATCTGCTGACGTAGAACATGTTCTAAAATACGGAGAAATGGATAGGGGGATGGGATTTGCAGCATAAACATCCATTTTAGAAAAATAAACACATATAATATTGACTTTTTTCAGGCTGGCGCATAATCAGCTATCTTTGTGATCTTAGAAACATAAATGAGGGCTGAACAACAACAACAACAACAATCATTTCTAAAGCGCTACTAGGGTTACGCAGCGCTGTACAATTCAAACATAGAAGGACAGTCCCTGCTCAAAGAGCTTACAATCTAAACGACAAGAGAACAAACTAAGGACAAGTGAACAATCTAGAGGACGAGTGAACAGTTAATCTGATAGGGTGGATAGATTGAGGTATTTTATATTTCTCGAGCGGTTAGGCGCCGAAGGCAGCATTGAAGAGGTGAGTTTTAAGCAGAGATTTGAAGATGGGTAGGGAGGGGGCCTGGCGTATGGGTAAAGGAAGATTATTCCAGGCATAGGGTGAGGCAAGGCAGAATGAGCGGAGCCTGGAGTTGGCAGTAGTGGAGAAGGGTACTGAGAGAAGGGCTTTGTCCTGTGAGCGGAGGTTGCGGGCGGGAACATAGGGGGAGATGAGGGTGGAGAGGTAGTGAGGAGCCGCGGCCTGAGTGCATTTGTAGGTAAGGAGGAGGAGCTTGAATTGTATGCGATATCTGATCGGAAGCCAATGAAGTGATTTGAGGAGAGGGGTGGTGTGAGTATAACGGTTTTGGCGGAATATAAGACGTGCAGCAGCGTTCTGAATGGATTGAAGGGGGGATAGATGGCAGAGTGGGAGGCCGGTGGTATGCTCAGAGAGGAAAGGGCGAATTTTGCTGATATTGAGGAGGAAGAAGCGACAGGTCTTGGCAGTCTGTTGGATATGCGCAGAGAAGGAGAGGGAGGAGTCGAAGGTGACTCCGAGGTTGCGGGCAGATGGGACGGGGAGGATGAGGGTGTTATCAACAGAGAAAGAGAATGGAGGAAGAGAAGAAGTGGGTTTAGGAGGAAAGACAAGGAGCTCGGTCTTGGACATGTTCAGCTTCAGGTGGCGGTTGGACATCCATGTCGCAATGTCGGATAAACAGGCCGATACCTTGGCCTGAGTCTCCGCAGTGATGTCAGGTGTGGAGAGGTATAGCTGGGTGTCATCAGCATAAAGCATCAGCATAAAGATGATACTGAAAACCATGAGACGAGATCAGCGAGCCCAGTGAAGAGGTGTAGATTGAGAAGAGAAGGGGTCCAAGGACAGAACCCTGGGGAACTCCAACAGATAGTGGGATGGGAGTGGAGGAAGATCCATGGGAGTGTGCCCTGAAGGTGCGGTGGGAGAGATAAGAGGAGAACCATGAGAGGACAGGGCCTTGGAACCCAAAAGAGGACAGCGTGGCAAGAAGTAAGTCATGATTGACAGTGTCAAACGCGGCGGAAAGATCGAGGAGGATGAGGATGGAGTAGTGACCTCTGGATTTGGCCAGGAGCAGGTCATTGCAAAGTTTAGAGAGTGCCGTTTCAGTCGAGTGCAGAGGGCGAAAACCGGATTGAAGTGGATCGAGGATGGCGTGAGAGGAGAGAAAATCAAGGCAGCGGCTATGAACGGCGCACTCAAGTATTTTTGAAAGGAAGGGTAAAAGAGAAATGGGGCGGTAGTTGGAGGGGGAGGTAGGGTCAAGTGAAGGTTTTTTGAGGAGAGGTGTGACAACGGCGTGCTTGAAGGTGTCGGGGACAGTTGCAGTGGAGAGAGAGAGGTTGAGGATGCGACAGATGGCGGGGGTGACGGTATGGGAGATGGTGTTGAGTAGGTTGGTGGGGATGGGATCAGAGGAACAGGTGGTGCATTTCGAGGAGGAAAGAAGGCGGGAAGTTTCATCCTCGGTGATCTCAGGGAAGGAGGAGAAAGAGACCTGGGTAGGTTGGATGGGGGAGAGGGTTAGAGGGTGAAGAGGAGGTGGTGGCTTGGTCGTGAACTCAAGGTTGATTTTTTGCACTTTGTCGCGGAAGTAGTCGGCCAGTGATTGAGGAGAGAGAGTGGGGGGAGTAGGAGCGGGGGGGCACTTTTAGGAGGGAGTTAAGGGTGGTGAAGAGACGACGAGGGTTGGAGCTGAGAGAATTGGTCAATTGGGTGTAATAGTCCTGTTTTGCACGGAATAGGGAGGAGTGGAGGGAGGATAGCATGAATTTGTAGTGGAGGAAGTCTGGAAGGGTACGAGATTTCCTCCAGAGGCGCTCAGCGGATCGGGTGCAGGAGCGAAGGTGACGGATGCAAGGAGTCAGCCAGGGCTGGGGATTGGTGCGTTTTGTGGGACGGGAGATTGAAGGTGCGAGGGTATCCAATGCAGAGGAGAGAGCGGTATTGTAAGCGGAGACCGCTTTGTCGACAGTTGCGGAGGACGTGATGGAGGGGAGGAGATTAGAGATAGTAGATGATAAGGTGGAGGGGTCACTAGCCTGGAGGTTCCTGGAGGTGGTGGTTAAAGTTGGACGGGGTGAAGGGGGGGGGGTGAAGAAGTGTGAATGTGATCAGGTGATGGTCGGAGAGAGGAAGAGCTGAGACGTGGAAATTGGAGGGTGAGCCGGAGGAGGAGAGGACGAGGTCAAGACAATGGCCGTCACGGTGAGTAGGGGTGGTGGAGCACAGCTGGAGGTTGAAGGAGGATGTTAGGGTGAGGAACTTAGAAGCATGGGGGTCGGATAGGTCATCAGCATGTACGTTAAAGTCTCCGAGAATGAGGGACGGAGATGAGGGGTCAAGAAAGACAGAGAGCCAAGCATCGAAGTCGGTAAGGAAGGAAGGGAAGGATTTATCAGGGGGGCGGTAAATGACTGCCACTCTGAGTGGTAATGGGTGGAATAGCCGGATGGAATGGGCTTCAAAGGATGAGAAGCAGTGAGACTGCGGAAGGTGGAGGGGTTGGAAACTACAGGAGGGTGAGAGTAATAGCCCAACACCTCCGCCGTGGCCAACTGGGCGGGGCGTGTGGGAGAAGAGATAGCCCCCATGGCAGAGGGCTGCAACTGAGGCAGAGTCTTCCGGGGAGATCCAGGTTTCGGTTAGGGCGAGCAGTTGAAGGGAGCGAGAGATAAAGAGATCGTGGGTGAGAGGCAGTTTGTTGCAGACTGAGTGGGCATTCCACAAAGCGCATGAGAAGGGGAGGGAGGAGGGGGGAAGGAGGGGAATAGAGACGAGATTGGAGACGTCCCGGGATCGTTCGCAGGGATAGGACGGGGACAGGTGAGGGGGACCTAGATTAGGGTTGATGTCTCCCGCGGATAGCAGGAGGAGGAGCAAGAGAGTACGGAGGAGGGTGGGGGAGGTCGGGCGACGGAGGCGACGAAGATGGGGTGTACTTAGGAGGAAAGGGGATGGGTTAATGGCAGGAAGGAAGTGCCGAAGGTTGAGAGCTAGAAAGGAGGATGGGGACAAGAGGGATGGTGAGGTGAGGGACGGAGGTGAATAGGGTATTGCGGTGGCGGGCAGGCTGGGAGGGCAGCAGGTAGTTCTAATGGTAGACAGTGGGAGTGGGGGGGAAAGAAGATTAGGAAGGGACAGGGCAAGGAAGAGAACATGGACAGGGGTCATAGGTGGTGAGTGAGGTGTAACAGGTGACTGTATGGTGAATGAGGTGTTAAGCAGTTAACAGGTGTTAATGGGTGCCTATGTAATGAATGAGATGTTAAGCAGATAGATAGGGCTTGACGCTAGGTTTTGGGTTGGTGATTAGGTAAGTCAATGGCTGATAGGCTAGCAGGTAGGTAGGTAAGTCAATGGCTGCGAGGCTCGCAAGCAGGCAGGCAGGCTACTTGATTTGTTAACAGGCAGATGGTTTGGAGCAAGCAGGAACAAGCCGAGGCAAGCAGGAACAAGCCGGAGTAGGCAGGAACAGATGATGGGCAGGCTGGCAAGCTGATGCAAGCAGGAACAAGCCGGAATAGGCAGGAACAGATGGGCAGGCTGGAACGAGCAGGAACAGATGAACTGAGTCAGGATGAGCAGACGGACAAGCTGGGCTCAGGAAGACTGGAACGAGCTGGAACACGCTGGAGCAGAAGGATCGGAGTAAGCAAGGAGAGGCTGGGTCAGGCAGGCTGGAACACACTGGAGTTGATGGACAGCAGGGGGAAGGCTGGATCGGCGGCTGGAACTAGCTGGACACGCTGGATCCGGTGGACTGGGGCAAGACGGAAGAGGCTGAATCGGGCAGACTGGAACACACTGGAGCCGATAGACTGGAGGGATCAGGCGGGCTGGAACGAGCTGGGCTCAGGAGAACTGGAACGAGCTGGAACACGCTGGCTGGATCAGGCGGGCTGGAACACGCTGGAGCCGATGAACTGGAACAGGCGGGCTGGACACGCTGGAGCCGATGGACTGGAACAAGCGGGGGGAGCTGAGTCAGGCGAATTGGAACAAACTGGGACACCAGGAAGAGCGGATTGACTGGAGCAAGCAGGGAGAAGTTGGATCAGGCGGACTGGAACAAACTGGGATCAGGAGGACTGGAACAAGCTTGAACACGCTGGAGCGGAATGACTGGAGCAAGCAGGGAGAAGCTGGTCAGGCGGACCGGGACACGCTGGAGCCGATGGACTGGAACAGGCAGGGGGAAGGCTGGAACGGCGGACTGGAACAAGGTGGATCAGGAGCACTGGAATGAGCTGGATCCTGCTGGAGCCAGTGGACTGGAGCAAACAGTGAGAAGCTGGATCAGGCGGACTTGAACACAGTGGAGCTGATAGTCGGAACACGCTGGAGTCGATGGACTGGAACACGCTGGATCTGCAGACTGGAACACACTGGAGTCGAAGGACTGGGACACGCAGGGAGAAAGCTGGATCAGCGGACTGGACAGCAGAGGGAAGGCTGGATCTGTGGACTGGGACAAGCTGGGATCAGATGGATGGAACAAGCTGGAACACGCTGGTGAAGATGGACAGCAGCAGGCAAGGAGCATCAGGCGGGCTGGAAGGCACTGGAGCAGATGAGCAGCCCGGAGCCAGCAGGGGAAAAGCTGGAGCCGGTGGACTGGAGCAGCAAGCAGGGAGAAGCCGGGGAGGGTGGACTGGGGCAAACTGGAGTAGCTGGGCAGCCGCACTCAGAAGCAGAGCAGTAAGGCGCATGGGCCGTGGAGCGCAGTACCCCGCCCCGAGGACCCCGCGATGGGGGGAGGCCGCGGGAGGACGGGCAGCGTGGGCGTCGGGCCGCCGGAAGATTGAGAGATCCTCGGCCAGTGCAAGCAGCGCCAGAGGCAACCCCGGACCAGGCCCGCAGCCTGCATCCACAGTCGCCAGAAGCGCCGCGGTGGGCCCCTTGGAGTCTGGACCGCCGGTTGGGTCGGGCCGCGCCACGAGTTCGGGTGCGCACCACGAGGCCACGGGCGAGCTTGCTCAGCTCACCCGGGTCACACAGTGCTCTCACCCGACACGGCCCGGGCAGTTCCTGCCGGGGAACGGGCGGCCGGACTCGCCCCGGACTCGGCGAACTCGGTGCCCGACCGCACGCGGCCGCCTCACAGCCGCAGCCAAGCCGCAACGATGGAGAGCCCAAACCGTCCCCCGACGCGGCTCCCGGAGTCGGCAAACCCGACGCGGCTCCCGGAGTCGGCTGAGAAGTTTATGGGTCTTTTCCCAGTCTTTTCCCAGTGTGGCATTACTTATGTACTTATAACATTTAAGTGCCGGGAGCAAGATGGCCGACAGAGAGAATGCATGAGAAACCGCTTTACTTGGCCTTTTTCCTTTGTCATTATGCCACTGAAGCATAAAAGAAAGGTTAGAGTCTTTCTTCCTGAGGCCTCCTCGACCCTTCTAGCTCATTCTTTCGTGCTCTGTAAACAGGCGAGCACAGAGTCGGGAAACCCCCGCTGGATGGGAGACACAGGGAGAGTCCCCGTCATTGGGGGAAATATCTCTGTCACCCTCTAATCAAATACCTCTGCCGCTTCGCCTACTGGAGCCCTCAGTGGTGGCACCTGAGATGCCAAGAGAAAATGTGGTAGCCCCTTCTGCTGAGGAGAGGGATGCCAAAGACTCAAGCTTGGCATTTGGAATAGCAGCACAGTCAGTAGAATGGACCTGCTCTGTGTCTTCCCTTTTGACCCATCCCGCCCCCTCTGATGCAGCTTCCTGTTTCTGCAAGGGCAGAATGAGTCAGAAGAGAAGCTCTGGAGCAAGTTGTAGGCAGCGTCCCTGTATCGCTGCTCTGCTGCTTCCCTCTAAAAGGCCTGTTTTAAAGTATGGCCAAGAGAGAGGGTGAGATGCCGAACCACGAGTGGTCAGGAGAAGAGGAGGAAGAAATACTGGACTGGTCACACGGGGGGGGGGGGGGGTGAGAGGTACTGGACAATGGGAGGGGAAGGTAAGATGGAAGGGGAGCGATGTTGGACGGAGGTGCAGGGGATAGAAAGAGAGAAGCTAGACAATGGAAGAAATAGAAGGAAGAGAGATGGAAACATGTTATACCCAGAGTGGGGAGCCAGAGGGGAGGGAGGAAAAAGAGAGGAAGCAGTGTTGGACCTAGAGCGGAGTGAAGAAACAGATGCTAGACAGCAAGAGGAGGGAGGGAGAAGGGATAAGGAGAGATGTTGGCCCTGGGGGAGTTGGTGGGAAGAGGACAGTGCAAGAGGGAGGGAGGGAGAGATACTGATCCTTCAAATCTTGCGATTAATCATAGTTAATAATTTTTAATCGCGCAGTTAAAATTTTTGATTGAAATGCAGCCCTAATTTTATTATGTATGTATATTGTAAATTGCCTTGAATGTTTACCAAGAAGGTAGTGTATAGTGTATAAACGTATAGGTTTACCATTGCCTTCCTCAGCCACCTTCCCACCCCCCCCCCACCCCCACTAGGGCCAGGTACTCACTGACTAAAAGTGACCAGAGGCTGGCTACACAACAGATAAGTTCTAGAAATTACTCTGGCTCCTCCCATGCGCCACTCCACCGTCTCATCATCCACATAGCTCAGAGACAATCTGTAGGGATATTCAGAAGCAATATCCGGATAGTGCTTCTGAATATACCAGTCAGTAGCAGTTATCCGGATAGTAGGTGCGGTTATATGGATAAGGGCTTTTGAATATTGACCATTAAATGTCTGTGTTTCTGGTCTAGGTTGCATGAGAATATTTCTATAGCTTTCTTACCTTTCTAATGACAATTTATGCGCACTTTAGATTTCTTAAATGTTTCTCTTATTTACACAGATGTATTTCATCTCCTCAAGTGTCTTATTAATTCCCAGCCAGCCTCTGCCATGCCATTTGATTTTCTAAATGTTTTGAATAAAAGATTTTCTTTTCTTTTTGTAATAATTCTATTTCTTGATTCAGGTCCTAATTACTTTGCACTATTTCTCCAAGGACAAACGGGACAGTAAATCCTCACAAATGGGTGATGTCACCTGACAGAGCCTGGTGCGATAAAGCTCTCTCTACCTTTGCAAGTCAGAAGAATACATTTTCCACGCTGCAATATTGTGCAGGGTTGCCTCCGCTCTCGTTGGTCAGTGGAGCCAGTCAAATACACGCCTGTCTCATTCATAGTAGCTAATCTTTTGAAAAAATTTTATTACATGGGAATTGCCAGCTTTCTTCGGTTTTTTTTGTTTTGTTTTTTAGAGTGTAATTTATCAAAACAATTTCTGCATGGAAAGCGTGTTTTACACATGGAAAATGGCTATGATCAAACTGTGCAGCCAAATTTTTATGCCAAGAATGGGGCACATGACTGTGCTGCTACGCTTAGGCCTTAAGTGGCGAATTCTATAATTCAGTGCCCAACATTTGGTATGAAAACGCATTCCAATGGATGCTAGGCACGGAAACGAGGTTCAAACGGCAGATTGGTGTGGAAATTTATTTATTTATTTGTTGTATTTGTATCCCACATTTTCCCACCTATTTGTAGGCTCAATGTGACTTACATTGTTCTGTCATGGCGATCGCCATTTCCGGAGTGAGAGATACAAGTGGTATTACATTAAAGATCATGATTGACATAGTAGATTAAGCAGTCAAGTATAAAGAGTACATATTCGGAATGAGAGATAAAGTGGTATTGCGTTAAAGTTCATGCGGGAAGAATAGTCCTTGGTAGTCGAGTATAGAGAATTAGGTTTTATCCTGTTCTGGCTTGAGTTTCGTTGTCTGGTATTAGGATGGATCAATGTGGTATGCCTTGTTGAACAGGCTGGTCTTCAGTGATCTCCGAAAGTTAGTTAGGTCGTGTATTTTTTTCACGGCGAGTGGTAATGCATTCCATAGCTGCGTGCTTATGCAGGAGAAGCTGGATGCATATGTTAATTTATATTAACATATACACTTACACGCCCAGTTATAGGATAGCACACAACTGCAAAGGGGGCGTTCCCATGGGAGGGGTACGGGCGGATCAGTGGCATTCGGGGAAATTGCGAGCAATATTATAGAATACTGCAGATATGTGTCCAACTTGTGTGCCAGGATTTACACCTGGTTTCAGTTAGTGTATGTCCTCACAGATCATGAAGATCATGTTTTGCAGCGTTGCGTACGCCTTGTAGCGCTATAGAAATGCTAAATAGTAGTAGCAGTAAGGATCAAAAGGGGTACTCAGGGATGACAAGGCCATAGTGGAGAAACAGTGAATTCTTTGCTTCGGTCTTTACATAAGAAGATGTTGTTATTTACGTGATAATGTTGTTCAATCATAATTGATAATGAATGTGACTGTTGGTCAGATTGGCTGGACCACGCATGTCTTTTCTGTCATCATTTACTATGTTACTGTGCGCTTCTTAGCATTTAGTGTACACTAAATCCATTAGCACACCTTAGTAAAAGGAGCCCCTAGTAACATATTAACATAATAACATCCTATATAATAATTCTCACCTCCAACATTCTGACTTGCTGCCTGGGACCATGGCTCATTCCGAGTTGGTCTGCTAGGCTCTGTAGATCAGGCTGACATCACCATAGCCATTATGATGTCAACTTCAGAACCTGGGGGAAAAAAACATGCCTCACAGCTGATCCATGTCCAGAGGAGGGTCGCTGGACATGGGTAGCTGGAGGGGGGGCAGGGGAGAGAGGAGGGTCGCTGGACATGGGTGGCTGGAGGGGGGGCAGGAGAGAGAGGAGGGTCACTGGACATGGGTGGTAGGAGGGGGGCAGGGGAGAGAGGAGGTTTGCTGGACATGGGTGGCTGCAGTGGGCGCAGGGGGAGAGGAGGGTCGCTGGACATGGGTGGCTACAGGGGGAGAGGAGGGTCGCTGGACATGGGTGGCTGCAGAGGAGCCGAGGAAAACCTTGCTAGCGCCCGTTTCATTTGTGTCAGAAACGGGCCTTTTTGACTAGTGGTAAATAAATGATGACAGATAAAGACCTGCATGGTTCATCCAGTCTGACCAACAGTCACATTCATTATCAATTTATGATTGAAAATGCTATATGGCATATATCTTTCAGAAAACAATTCTCTACATACTACTACTACTACTTATCATTTCTATAGCGCTACTAGATGTACGCAGCACTGTACACTTGAACATGAAGAGACAGTCCCTGCTCGACAGAGCTTACAATCTAATTAGGACAGACAAACAGGACAAACAAGAGATAAGGGAATATTAAAGTGAGGATGATAAAATAAGGGTTCTGAACAAGTGAGTAAGGGTTAGGAGTTAAAAGCAGTATCAAAAAGGTGGGCTTTTAGCTTACATTTGAAGACGGCCAGAGTTGGAGCTTGATGTATCAGCTCAGGAAGTCTATTCCAGGTATATGGTGCAGATAAAAGGAACGGAGTCTGGAGTTAGTGGTGGAGGAGAAGGGTGCAGATAAGAGAGATTTACCCCGTGAACGGAGTTCACGGGGAGGAATGTAGGGAGAGATGAGAGTGGAGAGGTACTGAGGAGCTGCAGAGTGAATGCACTTATAGGTCGATAAGAGGAGTTTGAACTGTATGCGGAAACGGATAGGAAGCCAGTGAAGTGACTTGAGGAGAGGGCTAATATGAGCATAGCGACACTGGCGGAATATTCGTCGTGCAGCATAATTTTGAACAGATTGAAGAGGAGAGAGATGGCTAAGTGGAAGACCTGTGAGAAGCAAGTTGCAATAGTCTAAGCGAGAGGTGATAAGAGTGTGGATGAAGGTTCTAGTAGTGTGCTCAGAAAGGAAAGGGCGAATTTTGCTGATATTATAGAGAAAGAAAGGACAGGTTTTAGCAGTCTGCTGAATATGTGCAGAGAAGGAGAGGGAGGAGTCGAAGATGACCCCAAGGTTACGAGCTGATGAGACAGGAAGGATGCGAGTGTTATCCACAGAAGTAGAGAATGAGGGAGGAGGAGAGGTTGGTTTAGGGGGAAAGATAAGAAGCTCAGTCTTGGTCATGTTTAGTTTCAGATGGCGCGGAGACATCCAGGCAGCAATGTCAGACAGGCAGGCTGATACTTTGGCCTGGATTTTGGCTGAGATTTCTGGTGTGGAGAGGTAGATCTGGGCGTCATCAGCGTAAAGACGATACTGAAAACTATGGGATGAGATCAGAGTACCAAGGGGAGAAGTATAGATGGAGAAAAGAAGAGGTCCCAGGACAGATCCCTGAGGTACACCAACTGACAGTGGGACAGAAGTAGAGGAGGATCCACTAGAGTATACACTAAAGGTACGCTGGGAGAGATAAGAAGAAAGCCAGGAAAGAACAGAGCCCTGAAATCCAAGTGAGTGTATCAAAGAGCAGGCTGTGATCAACAGTGTTAAAAATCAGCAGATAGATCGAGAAGGATGAGGATAGACCTTTGGATCTTGCCAGGAACAGATCATTGGAGACTTTTGCAAGCGCTTTTTCAGTTGAATGAAGGGGGCGAAAGCCAGATTGAAGTGGATCAAGAATAGCTTGAGATGAAAGAAAGTCAGGGCAATGGCGGTGAACAGCACGTTCAAGTATCTTGGATAGAAAAGGGAGGAGGGAGATGGGGCGATAGTTGGAAGGACAGGTAGGTTTTTTTAAGGAGTGGTGTGACTACGGCATGTTTGAAGGCATCAGGAACAGTCGCAATGAAAAGTGAAAGATTGAGGATATGACAGATAAAAGGGATGAGAGTAGGAGAGATAGTGTTAAGTAGATGGGTGGGAATAGGATCAGAGGAACAGGTAGTTGATTTCGAGGAGGAAAGAAGATGTGTAGTTTCCTCTTCAGTGATTTCAGAAAAGGAAGAAAAGGGTGCAGGGGTTGGAGGGTTGAGAGAATGGACTAAGGGAAGGAGAGGTGGAGGTGACCTGGTTGAGAATTCAAGTTTAATCTTGTGAACCTTATCATGAAAGTATGTGTATTAGCAAGTTTGACTGATTTTACTTCACTTATTGGAAGGAGGAAAAGACCTCAGATGCTCAGCTTGTTGTCATTATCACTTCAACAAAAATGCAGTGCGAACGTCCTCACAGGTCTAAAAAAACCTCTTCATAGCTTATTTTTTCAGAAAGAATTTTGGTAAATTGGTTAATCCTTTTCTTTACTTTAAATTCTGATCATTATTCCCTATTGGGGACCTTAAGACTTGAAGGACACTTTTCTGCTTCAGAGGAAATTCTTCTCTTCTCGGTTTGCTCAACAGAGTGCCTCCGTTTCACTGTGTGCTTCCTTGGTAGACAAACCGCCAGCTTTTTATTCGTAGTGTCCCGTCCACAAGAGAACAGACGAGTAAAATCAAGATCTACGTGAACTTTATACTTCAGCTATTTGCTTGCTATTTTAATGACAGTGTTTATTTTTACCTAATAGTAACATACATGGAGGGGCATAATCGAACGAAAACGTCTATCTCCATGGGCGTTTATCTCCGAGAACGGGTCCGTGAAGGGGCGGACCGAGCCGTATTTTGGAAAAAAATAGACGTCCATGTTTTATTCGACAATTTGTGAGCTGGGCGTTTTTGTTTTTCAGCGATAATGGAAAATGAAAGTGCCCAGCTCAAAAACAAATAAATCCAAGGCATTTGTTCGTGGGAGGGGCCAGGATTCATAGTGCACTGGTCCCCCTACATGCCGGGGCACTTTTACAAAAAAAAAAAAAAAAAGGTAAAAGAGCTCCCAGGTGCATAGCACCCTTCCCTTGTGTGTTGAGCCCCCCAAATCCCCCTCAAAACCCACTGCCCACAAGTCTACACCATTACTATAGCCCTAAGGGGTGAAGGGGGGCACCTACATGTGGGTACAGTGGATTTGGGGGGGTTGGACGACTAAGCATTAAGCAGCACAATTGTAACAGGTAGGGGGGGGATGGGCCTGGGTCCATCTGCCTGAAGTCCACTGCACCCCCTAACAACTGCTCCAGGGACCTGCATACTGCTGCCAGGGAGGTGGGTATGACATTTGAGGGTGAAAATAAAAAGTTGTGAAACATCATTTTTTGTGGTGGGAGGGGGTTAGTGACCACTGGGGGAGTCAGGGGAGGTCATCCCCAATTCCCTTTGGGGGTAATCTGGTCATTTAGGGCACTTTTTAGGGCCTTATTCGTGAAAAAACAGGGTCCAGGAAAAGTGCCCTAAATTCTAGCTACAAACGCATACTTTTTTTCCATTATCGGCGAAAGGCGCCCATCTCTGTTTGGGTGATAACCATGCCCCAGTCCCACCTTCACCACGCCTTCGACATGCCCCCATCAACTTTGTACGCTTCCGCGATGGAGTGCAGTTGAAAACGTCCAAGTTCAGCTTTCGATTATACCGCGTTATTCGTTTTTGTGAGATAAACGTCCATCTCCCGATTTAGGTTGGAACTTGGGCGTTTTTCTCGTTCGATTATAAGCAGGATAGTTACATAGTAGATGACGGCAGAAAAAGATCTGCACGGTCCATCCAGTCTGCCCAACAAGATAACTCATATTTGCTGCTTTTTGTGTATACCCTACTTTGATTTGTACCTGTGCTCTTCAGGGCACAGACCGTATAAGTCTGCCCAGCACTATCCTCACCTCCCAACCACCAGCCCTGCCTCCCAACCATCGGCTCTGGCACAGACCGTACAAGTCTGTCCAGCACTATCCCCGCCTCCCAACCACCAGTCCCGCTGCCCACCACCGGCTCTGGCACAGACCGTATAAGTCTGCCCAGCACTATCCCCGCCTCCCAACCACCAGCCCCGCCTCCCGATCTTGACTAAGTGTTCCTGCATTTGTGTTAACGAATTTGAAGATGGCGTCCACCTTTTTTAAAAGGACGCTGACACAGGCTGCAGCAGCTGAGCATATGGAGGAGGGACAAGGATGTTAAGATTAAAGAGAGTTATATGATAAAGTTGCTAGGGAAAAGTGGAAATATTATCAAAAATGGATTAATGAATCCTTGAACCGACCTAAGGAGTTGTTTTCTGTGGTTCAGTCATTGACTATGACAGTAGAACCTTTCTCATGTGATTCTGGGTTCACTGCTGGTGAGTTTGCTGATTTTTGTTTTTAATTGAAGGAGTCAAAATTAGTACAGGCTTTTCCAGTTGATGTGATTGCTTGTAAGCATGTTTGGGTGAATGACAATTGCTGGGACACATTTATGTCGGTGTCTGAAAGAGAGGTGTTGACTCATTTGAGTTCTTGTCGTCCAACACGATTGGTTGTGGATCCCTGCAGACCATATGTTATCAGGAGTATGTCTGCTTCAGTTGTACCTGTGTTGACGGTGATGACTAGCAAGTCTCTGGGGAGTAGTCATGTACTGGATGTTTTGAAAGCGTCCACTGTTACTCCTAAGGTTAAGAATCCTGCTTTGGGGACCACTGTACTTAGCATTTTTCAACTGGTTGCTTTGATACATATGTTGGCAAAGATTGTTGAGAGGGTGGTATTCCAACAGCTTGAGGAACATCTGTTGCAAGGGCAATGTCTTGATCCATTCCAATATGGATTCCATGGGGTGCACAGCATGGAGGGGTTGATAGCAGCCACACTGGTTGAAGCTCGTCAAGGGTTGGATAAACGTATTTTATTTTACGGTGTTCCTTGATGTGTCAGATATATTTGACAGTAATAGCAAAGGAGTGGGAAATAGACCAGGCTAACCAGAGACAAACGAGGAGACTTCAGTCGATTGTAGATAGTTTATTGGTGAAGACTCGACACAGTACCGTGTTTCGGCTGGTAGCCTGCATCAGGAGTCTAATAAAATAACATTAAGTTGCTATCAAGTATAAACTGTGATAAGATTTTTGTTATATTTTGTTATATTAATCTTATCACTTTATACTTGTTGTAGCAACTTATTATATTTTATTAGACTCCTTATTCAGGCTACCAGCCGAAACACGGTACTGTGTCGAGTCTTCACCAATAAACTATCTACAATCGACTGAAGTCTCCTCATTTGTCTCTGGTTAGCCTGGTCTATTTCCCGCTCTTTTGTTATTTCTGTTGTTGAGTGGGATCTCAATGTTCCTCCGCCTTTGCGGACTGTCACCAGCTGCACTTGACACTGATAACCATCGGCCTGTGGCGTTGCGGTATCTGTGCTGGAATTGTTCAAGTCATACTTTTCAATTTGAGTGGGTACTAAACTTTCTGCAATGCAGATGTCCACTGGAGTACCTCAGGGCTTGTCTCTGTCTGGTATATTGTTTAATATGTATTTGGCACCAATTTGCCAGGTATTGTGATCTCATGGGCTGAGTTACCGCATTTATGTAGATGAAATACAGTTGTTTATGTATGCCATTGACAGAGCCAGTTCCTGTTATGGTCGGTCGATTTGCAAATGATTTTGGATGAGTTGAATCATTGGATGTTTGAGAATCAAATTCGGAAAGGGAAAATAGGACGATATACTGCCTTTCTGTGGTTTTTGCAACTACATTCAAAGTGATTTGCATAGTATATACAGGTACTTATTTGTACCTGGGGCAATGGAGATTAACTCTCAATATGTCAAAAACTGTGATTTTGATGGTAACCAATGATTCTCCTAGCCACTTTCTTTCTGAGGTGGTAGGATCTGATACCACAATTAAGATTTCATCTGTGGTAAAGTATCTGGGGGTATGTTTTGATACTGCACTGTCTTTTTCAGCTCAGATTCAATCTGTGGTAAAGACTCCTTTTTTAAGTTGCATTTGCTCAGTAAGCTGCGTCCACTCATTCCTCAAAGTGACTTTCAACAGGTTTTGCAGAGTCTAATTTTGTTAGGGTTAGATTACTGTAGTCTGTTATGTTGTTTTACCTGCTGTACATGTTCAAGTTTTGAAAGTTGTGATGAATTCTGCTGTTATGTGGTTTATCGAAACATGACCATATTACCCCCTTTCTTCAGCAGTTGCGCTGGCTATTTGTGCAGGACAGGATTAAGTCTAAGCTTATGATGATGGTCCATCATGAAACATCTCAGTATTTGTTGGACTGTCTTTGTTGGTATCATCTGAAGCAGATGCTTCATTCTGACCAATCAGTAGTGCCCGATTTTCGACTTTTGCATCTGGAATGCACTAGAAAGAGAATTTTCTTTTTTTGTGTAGCAGGTCCTACAGATTGGAACAAACTCCCTGGTACCCTGAGGAGTGTTGTGAATTGGGGGGTCCCGAGCCCCCCAAGAAGGCTGGAGTGACCTTAATCTGACTCCATCTCTAAATAACACTAGTACTGGGGTAATCAAGGAGTTATGAAGTTCTAAAAGGAATTGCCACTGAGAGAGACGTTAGGTCTAAGGGACCCGCATTAGTCCGCCTCTCAGCACTGGCAAGGAATAGATACCAGCCTTATGACAAACTGGATTTAGGCTACAGGTTATACAATGCAGCGAATGATAGCCTGATACAGCAAAAGCATTTATACTTACAGCCTTTCATCATTAAGTGAAGCCCACAAATCATCATTTGGAATGAGGAGTTTATTTGCCAAGGTACAAGTCAAATCAGTGATTGACAACAGGCATGTACAATAAATTAATTATAGAAATATAATAAGCTGCAAACAGGTGTTAATTATTTGCTAATCTTTTATAATTTCTTTTACCAATTAGAGGTTTTACAAGGGAAAGCAATTAGGTAATTTGTCAATTCTGCTGGACACATTGGTTTCCCTTGGAGAGAGAGTGGCAACCCTTTTCTCTCTAGCTTAAACCAGGAAAAACCCTGATTTTTATAGGCGCCCTCAGGATATGGATAATATGACAGTAGATATACCTGATTGGATCTATGCTAATGTCATGGTTGTCACTGATTGGCTCATGCTAATGAGTAGCTTCTATCTTGCTAACATGGTTTTGTCTCTAGCTCGCTTGACCACAAATCTTAAGCAAGACCCTGCATCCAGCTACGCCTTCCCTGCTCACAGGAAAGTCTCCCTCCTCTCTTGGACAGCTAGTTCCCTATTTTCTTTGCACCTGGTATGACTCACTCATTTCTCAACTTGTTTTTCTAACTTACATTAGAGAAAATTCCACTTTGTAACAGATACGGGCTTCCATTTTGTGCTGAAATCCTCCATTTTGTTTCCATATCTATTGCCCTAACTTTTAGGCCTCAATCCGGGCTACAAACTAGGCCATACTTTTCCAGTAAGCTCCCAGTTATGTCAGCCATCAGATTTCTGACTCAGCCAAGGTCTGTAATGGCCTGAGCTCTATGACTGGGCCCGCCACCATTCCGGTGGGGGGGTCTCTGGCTGTACCATAATTATACAGGAGCCAGAACTGGACTCAAAAAAAAACTGTTGAAGCATAATTTTTAGATGTAAGCTGAAATATGACTTCAATATAACAAGGACACAGCACAGTGATGAGTTTGTATTATTTGTTTGGATATGTTAGTTACTATTTTTGTGTTGTTTTCTTTTTATTGTTTATGTTGATTTTATATCCTGCTCTGGATGAGCGGTTTATAAATGACAATAAATGAAATGTAACTCCCTTAGCATGCCTCAATTTGAGGCAAACTCAATGGATCCTGTCTACCCACTAGACACAAGCCATGGGTTGGCTTTGGGATGTCATATTTGTCACACTGTGTGCACTGGTATCCATACCCATCTGGATTGGTTTGTTTTATTCGTTTCTTGACATGATTATTTTATACATTCTTTTTAATGTTTCCATCTTTTATTTGTATTTAATGTTTTAATAGTTTTTGTCCTATGAGTTTTGTCCAACCATTGTAATTTTTGATGCATTTACTTCTTGGTTACCTTTTTATATATTTTTTTTTGCTTTTATAGTTGATTATATACATACTAGGATAAAAGGCCCGTTTCTGAAACCAATGAAACGGGTGCTAGCAAGGTATTGCCTTTCTGCAATTAATGTTTTGAAAGGGATTGTTAGGCTAAATGTGTTCTCACCCTCCCTCCCTCCCTCCCTCCGAGTTGCAGGGCCATGTCCCCCCTCCGTGCCTCCCTGCGTCCGAGTTCCAGGGTCGTCCCCTCCCTCCCAGTTCCTCTTCAATGTCGCCTTTGGCACCTAACCACTATACTTCTATTCAGGAAATCTAGACTGCCCCAACTTGACATTTCGTCCTTTAGATTGTAAGCTCCTTTGAGCAGGGACTGTCCTTCTTTGTTAAACTGTACAGCGCTGCGTAACCCTAGTAGCGCTCTAGAAATGTTTAGTAGTAGTAAATTGGGTTATGCAGCAAGACAATGATCAAAAAAACAAAAGCAAGTCTGCATCTGAACAGCTGAGGAGAAACAAAGTTCAAGTGTTAGATTGGCCTGATGAGCCCAATAGAGATGCTGTGGCACGACCTAAATCTATGTGTGTCTGAATTAAAACAGTTCTGCAAAGAAGAGTTGGCTAAGATTACTCAAAAGACTGATACCAAATTGTAAGGAGCACTTGGTTGCAATTATTGCTGCTAAAGGTGGTGCAGCCAATTATTAAGTTTAGGGGCAGGTACGTTTTCACATGGGTGATGCAGATGTTGGATAACTTTGTTCCTTGAATGAAGTAGTAACTTAAAAACTGTGTTATCCATTTACTCAGGTTTCCTTTGTCAAATATTGCATTTTGTTTAAAGATCAAAATCATTCAGAGTGACATATGCAGTAAGAGGGGAAATGAGGAGGGGGCAAAAACGTTTTTCACATCACTGAAGATTTACATAGAGAGAGAGAGATACTCTTATATATATATACTAGTAGAACCATGCCCGTTTCCTCAACTATGAAACGGGCCCTAGGAAGGCTGTCATGTAAGCTTTTTTGTTCTCTCTCTCTCCTCTGCCCTCCATGTCTAGCAATTCTTCCCTCCCCCTCCCCTCCATGTCCAGCGATTCTCCTCTTCCCTGCCCTCCCATCCGTGTCCCACGATTCTCTCCTCTACTGTCCTCCCATCCCATGATTGTCCATCAATTCTCCTCTGCCCTGCCCTCCCCTTCCCTTCCTCCCTCCCCTCGATGTCCCGCGATTTTCTCCTCCCCTCGATTTGTACCTGAACGTTCTCCGGCTGGCTGGCACTGGCTTCCGTTCCGTTCATAACATCCCTCCTGACATCAGCTCGCCTCCAGTGTTCCCTTCCCTCTCACTGTACCGCCCTCTGACGTCATTACGTCTTGATGCAAGGGTGAGACAGTGAGGGGGAATGGAACGCTGGAGGCTGGCTCACATCAGGAGATGTTACGAACCCAGGCAGCCAGACATGGAACGTTGGAGGTGCAAATTATTGTATAGGATATATGTGTGTGTGTGTGTGTGTGTGTGTGTGTGTGTGTTTGCGTGTATTATATATATAAAATATTGTTGTCCTTGGAAACCCCATGTTACAGTAAAATAAATTTATTTTGAATAATGATGTTAAATTCTTGGCCAAAGTGCGAGCCAGTGGGTCAAATGATATTCTACCCTACCTAATACATTGAGACTACACAGGCTTCATAAAGGGGAGGCAAGGCTCAGCCAATGTACCAGTAGGTTGAAGCGGTTTACAATGAAAAATTACATACAATTATTAGAAACAAAGTCAGATAACAAAATTTCCAAGTTTGCAATTAATCAAGAGGACCCTTCTAAATATTTAACAAATAACTGTGCTTTCAGTACTTCTATGGAATCTCATGTAACTGTATTCTGAGCATAATAGAGCAGGATAACACATTCCAGCATTCAGGGGAAACTCCATTAATGACCTGTTAAATAAAGTGGCGTATTTCAAAGCATTTAGGGGCCATTTTAATAAGCTACCTAGGCACGTACGTTTGTCTTACACTCGTCAGTTTTGAATTACCGCGTGGCCCGGGCAATAATTTCATTTTCTACTCGCCCCGGAAAATTTCTGGTGCACGGCGCTAACCTACGTATAAGCACATAACACATACGTATAAGCACATAGCACATAAGCACCGCTGCGCTGGGAAAAGACCCAAGGTCCATCAAGCCCAGCACTCCATCTCCGACAGCGGCCAATGCAGGCCCCAAGAACCTGGCAAAAGCCCAAAATTTAATAACGATCAATGGACTTTTCCTTCAGGAATCTATCCAGACCCCCTTTAAACTCAGCAAGGCCAGCTGCCGTCACTACCTTCTCCGGCAATGAGTTCCAGAGTCTAACTACGCGCTGAGTAAAGAAAAACTTTCTCAGATTCGTTTTAAACCTACCACATTCTAATTTCATCTTGTGTCCCCTGGTTTTATTATTGTTAGAAAGTGTAAACAAACGCTTCACATCTGTCCACTCTACCCCACTCATTATTTTGTAGACCACTATCATATAGCCGCCTTTTCTCCAGGCTAAAGAGTCCTAGCCGTCTTAACCTCTCCTCATAAGGTAGTCATCCCATCCCTTTTATCATTTTTGTCGCCCTTCTCTGCACCTTCTCCAATTCATTTATATCTTTTTTGAGATGAGGCGACCATTGTACGCGAGCTGATGATTACTGCCCAGTTAACGTGTGAGACTTTACTGCTAGGTCAATGGGTGGCGGTAAGGTCTCAGGCCCAAAATGGACGCACGCCAATGTTTATTTTGCTGCGTGTCCATTTTTGGCTAAAAATTTAAAAAGGCCTTTTTTGCAGGTGTTCTGAAAAATGGACCTGCGCGCTCCCAATACACATGCCTACATCAGCGCAGACCATTTTTCAGCGCACCTTAGTAAAAGGACCCCTTAGACTTACAAAGTTACGTGGAGGGATGTTTTTGATATGACGTCTAAATCTGACTTTGGATGTTTTGCTGAAAATGTCCAAAAATCAAATAGTGAAAATGGCTGTTTTCAAACCACTAAAACATCTATCTTTTTTCTTTGAAAATGACCATTTCCTAGGTGTCGTGCTTAGTATGTCTATCTTTATGGACCATTCCCCCCCCCCCCCCAAGTGAAAAACACACAAAATCAAGCCATTGAGACGTAGGAGGTCAGCTTTCCCAGTAGGCTGGCCACACAGGCAGAGCAGTGGGTCACCTTAGGGGGCACTGCAGTGGACTTAACATAAAAGGTCCTAGGTACATATCTCATCATTACCCCCTTATATTGTAAAGGGAGTCCTTCAAAACCCACAAAAAAAACTTGCTGTACCCATCTATAAACCACTACAATAGCCCTTATGGCTGCAGGTGTCATGACATCAGCTCACCCCCTCTCAATTGACACTTTCCACCACAAGTGTAATAGAGTGGATTGTGGGCCTGGGTCACCTTCTCTGAGCCTTGCCATCCCTTTGTGAAGCCTGTCAAGCTACTCCAGGAACCTGGTTGATACTCTATTAAGACTGGCCATAATATCTGAAGCTGTTATAGAGGTTCTTTCATTTCCATCCTTGTGGGGATGGAGGGGGGGTCAGTGACCACTGAAAGAGTAAGGGGGTGTCATTCTTTTATTCCTGCAGTAGTCATCTGGTCACTTAGGGCACTTTTTTGTGGCTTATTTGTTAATAAAACAGGTCTAGACCAACTTACAGCCCTGGATGTTTTTGTTTTGTTCCATTATGGCAGAAAAACTTCCAAGTGTTAGGAACACCAAGATCCTGCCCTTAACACGCCCCTTTTGTGATTTGAACACACTTCTGATGGACCATAGAAAAATGTCTAAAAAGAATGGGACTTGGGGGTGATTGTATCAGATGATCTTAAGGTAGGCAGATAGGTAGAAAAGGTGATGGTTAAAGCCTGAAGGATGCTCGGGGTACATAGAGAGGAATGACCAGTAGGAAAAAAGAGGTGATGGTGCCCTTGTATAAGTCTCTTTGTGCAGTTCTGGAGACCACACTTCCAAAAATAAACAGGATGCAGTCGGTCCACAGGACAACTACAAAATTGGTCATTGTTCTCTGTCATAAAGATTATGGGGACAGACTTCTGGACCTCAAAATGTATGGGGGGGGGGGGGGGGAAGACAGCAGAGAGGGGATATAGAGACATTTAAGTATCTCTGTGGCATTAATGTAGAGGAGGTGAGCCTTTTCAAATGCAGGAAAACTGCCTGGAATGAGAGGGCATAGGATGAAGTTGAGAGGTTAAAGGCTCAGGAGTAATCTAAGGAAATACTTTTTATGGAAAAAGGGGGTGGATGCGTTGGAATAGCCTCCCCCAGTGGAGGTGGTGGAGACACTGTGTCTGAATTCAAGAAAGCGTGGGACAGGCATGTGGAGGTATTGAATTCTGCAGATGGGCAGACTGGAAGGGGCATTTGGCCTTTATCTGCCGTCCTGTTTCTATATCTATAATTGGTTTTGAAAATACCAATTTGGATATTTTTGTGAGAAAAACATCCAAATGCAGATTTGTGTCACTTTGTGGATGTATTTCTCTTTTGAAAATGAGCCCCATAGTAACCTGTTGTCAAATCTGCTACCAGAAATAGTGAGTCCTTGAGCCAAACAATGTTCGGCGGCCAAACAGCTCTGGCCTTACCTGCGGTAGGAGATGAAGAGCAGGGCACTGGAAGCTGGAGACGGAACTAGGCAAGGTCTCTAGGCAAGCGGTAAGCAGAAGCTGTAGTCAGGTCCAGGCAAAGTCTCTAGGCAGGCAGCAAGCAAAAGCAGAAGTCAGGTCCAGGCAACGTCTCTAGGCAGGCGGCAAGCAAAAGCAGTAGTAAGGTCCAGGCAAAGGTCTGATCAGGACGGGCAAGAAGCAGTAGATGAAGGTCACCAGAGCACTAGCAGGGAGACAGAGATCAGCTGGTAGAGAGAGCACCGACAGGTCGGCTTGCAGGAGGAGGCGGAGTCCAGGCCCGATTGGCCAATCCGGAAATCGGAGGCTTGGCTACAGTTCCCGGACCCCGCACCCGGAAGAGAGTAGCTTCCCAGGAATGCCGGCGCGGACAAGTTGGCCGGCGTTCCGAATGGCTGCCAGAGCAAGGTGCCAACCCTACTCCGTCAGCCGAGGAGCCAGAGGATCGGGGAGAGAGGCGTCGGCCTGGTCAGCATGGCTGACGCTCGCCTTCACTAAGGCGGAGCCGAGGAGCGGGCCGATCGGGAGGAGCACCAAACGGAAACTGGTGAGGGACACAACACCTGTAGAACCTTGTAAGACTAAGTGCTTTGAAAATGAGCTTCATAGTCTTTAAAATCAGTAACCACTAGAAGCTCAACATTATTAATGTAAGTAGATAGAACACAGTGAAAAATATTTTTAACTTCAAATAAGAGGATAAATAGCCTGGACTGTAACCACATAAAAATTTATATGAGGTACAAAGCAATTTTAACTCTATTCTAGCTGCAGTTGGGCGATAATATCACTGTTTCAATAGAGGAGTAATTATCAGATTTCATCTTAAATAAAATAGGTTTTGTATCTATATTTTGAAGAATTTGAATTGACACTAGGGGTCTTCCTAGGCCGGCCTAAAATATAAGATGTTACAGTATTCCAAACAAAACAGAATAGTAGCTTGGGCTATTTTTTACAAATCGTCTAAAGAAGTTGCAAACAGATCGAAGCATCCATAACTGATCAAAAACAGAGTTCACTATCTTTGCAATCTATAAATTCATATCAAAATTGGAATGTATTATTACACCAAGACTCTGTATTAAGTTCTGCAAAAGGAGAACCTTTCTACTGATCGTCTGGTCAGTCTCTGAAATTGGTATTCTTTGACTGTCCACCCAAAACTGTCTTTTCTGTGTTGAGCTTAAGGGGATGAGCATTCATCCAGTTTAAAATCATACTGAAACATCTTATTAAACAGTCATAAGGTCTCTGATAAAGATGGTGACATGTAAAATCAAAGCAGATTTGATGAAAGGAGAGGACCTCTAAGAAGCGTAGAGTTCTAGAGGACATGTAGGGAATCGAGAGGTGCGATAAGAATAATGGAAAGCAAATAGTTTTTTATTTTATGTATCAGAGTTAATATTTTGAAGGGAATCCTAAATGCAACTGGTAACCAGAGTCCCTTAAATAGTCATATGGTCCCATTTTTCCCCCAGTTATAAGCTTGATTATGGTATTTTGAGTCAATTGTAAACTTTCAAGATCAGCAATACGGAAGCCTTGGAAAAGAGTGTTTCAGTCATTAAGTGAGTGAACTAGAAAGCAGAGGCTAATTGAACAATTCATTTTAAGTTTGAAGAAACATTTCTTTACTAGTAAAACATGGCCGTTTCTTGCGGCAATGAAACGGGCGCTAGCACGGTTTCCTTCCGGACCTCCCCCCCATCGCTACTCACCCCGTCGGCGACGGCGTTCGTCCGCCATTGTTGCGGACCTCGGCACCACCTTCAATGTGCTGACATAGCTCCGCCCTCGACGTCATCACATTTGACGCAAGGGCGGGGCCCCAGCACATTGTTTTCTGTGGCTTCACCACCACGAAGGCTTCAAACTGGAAGGAAGTGCCCGGAGGACCTGACAGTGACGTCAGTGTCCTCAGAACATTGAGGGTGAGTTTTATTATATAGGATAAGATTAGTAGGGTAATGTTTGATTGGTAGGTTAACTTGTCTCTAGTGATCCCTAGGATTTTCAGGGAGTCAAAAATATCCATCTTAGTGCCAGATAGTGATAGGGAACTAGAAAGACTGTTCTCGTAGAAAAGATAAGAGCTCAGAGGCCGTTTTAATAAGCCGCGTAGGTGCCTATGCGCACCCAACGCATGTCAATTTGGAGTTACCGCCTGGCTACCGTGTGGCCCTTGCGGTAATTTCATTTTTGATGTGCGTCCGCTACGCGCGCCCGTTTTACTACTACTACTACTACTACTTACCATTTCTAAAGCGCTACTAGACGTATGCAGTGCTGTAAGCATTGGTATTTGTAAACCATTCGGTGTTGTGTGGTGAAGTGAGTATCAGGCAGTGTGTTTTTTCCCTGTTCAGCTTAGATTTGAATGCTGATGCCCAAGATTCCGTAATGCTTAAGCCGTCCGTGATCCTGGTCGTGATTTTGTGCAGATTCTTTTTAAAAGGGATAGAAATGGACACGTCATCGACATATATAAAGGGACTGAAACCTTGTTTAGATAGTGATGGGGCATTCTTCTTTCCATGGGGGAGAGATTGTGGTGTTTGTCTTTAGTTGATACGATCTGGAAGACAGAAATCCTATGAACTAGTTAAGGACCCTCCTTCCGATGCCAATTTTGTCGAATATTTTTCATAGGATTTGGTGGTTGACCATGTCAAATGCACTTGACATGTCAAACTGAAGTAGGAGTAGATTTCCCATTTGAATTTAGCCAGTAGTGTGATCAGCACTGTTTTTGTGCTGTGCTGAGGCCTGAAACCCAATTGGGATTGATGTAGCATGGAAACTTTGTTGATGTAGTCAGCTAGCTGGTTGGCTGCTATGCCTTCCATCACTTTAGTCATTACAGCTATGTATGCCACTGGTCTGTAATTCGAGGTATCTTTTAAAATTTTCTGCATCCTTTGGGAAAGGTGTGAGCAATATGTTGCCCTTTTCCTTTGGAAAACGGTCTTCCTGTAACATGAAGTTCAAGTGTGAGGTGAGCTATAAATACAAAACATAACAACCTGGTTATACTCCCTCAAATTAAAACTTAACCCAGACAGGAAGGGGCCCTTTTACTAAGGTGCACTGAAAAATGAATCTGCGTGCGCCCAAAACACGCACAGCCCATTTTTCAGCCCACATGAGCCTTCTTCAGAATGCATTGTTATTGACTTGGTCTGCTTAGGCGGATGATCTGCATTACCTCTCCACATCAGAAATCTCAGCAGAAATCCAGGCCAAGATATCTGCCTGCCTATCTGACATTGCTGCCTAGATGTCTCACCGCCACTTGAAGCTCAATATGTCCAAACCTGAGCTCCTTATCTTCCCACCTAAACCAACCTCTCCCCTTCCCCCACTCTCTATTTCTGTCGACTACATGCTCATTCTTCATGTCTCATCTGCTCGTAACCTTGGGGTCATCTTCGACTCCTCCCTCTCCTTCTCTGCACATATTCAACAGATTGCTAAAACCTGTCATTTCTTCCTCTATAACATCGCCAAAATTCGCCCTCTCCTTTCTGAGCACACTACCAGAACCCTCATCCACACTCTCATCACCTCTCGCTTGGACTACTGCAACTTGCTTCTCACCGGTCTTCCACTCAGCCATCTCTTTCCTCTTCAATCTGTTCAAAATGCTGCTGCACGATTAATATTTCACCAAAATCGCTATGCCCATAGCCCTCTTCTGAAGTCACTTCACTGGCTCCCTATCCGTTTCCGTATACAGTTCAAGCTCCTCTTATTAACCTATAAGTGCATTCACTCTGCTGCCCCTCACTACCTCTACACCATAGGCGGTCGGTGGCCCAACTGTTTGGGGAGGCTAAAGGGGGCGGAGTTAGGGGTGGGACCAGGGGTGGAGCTTAAATCCATAATTGTCTGAGAACACACAGAAAAAAATAAATAAATAAAAATAAAAGTCACAATTAATACCTTTTATTACATTTAGATATTAGATATGTATTATATGTCAAAGAATAAAGTAGTTGCTCAAAGCATATACTAACCACAATCGCTCAACTGCAAAACACTATGCACAACTTTGTGCAAAAACACACTCAGAACCTTACTGTACCATAAATATTACACTGGGCAGAACCTAATACACCAATATACCACCCATACGGAAAATGCAGACCGTCAACAATATGAAACAAGGGATCATATCATCACAATTCTCATGTTTAAAAATGCCATAAATAAGTAAATAAATATAAACTTTTAATGTTGAGCACCTGATTCTCAAAGTGGACATATTCCAAACACTATAATGAAAATAAAATGATTTTTTCTACCTTTGTTGTCTGGTGACTTTGTTTTTCTGATCATGCTGATTCTGCTGCTATCTGTCCTCTTAACTCAGTTTCCAGGGCTTCCTTTCCATTTATTTCTTTACTTTCCACCTTTCTTCTTCATTTCTTGTCCTACGTCCGTAAGTAAAAGCTGGGTCCTCCGCAGACTTGACTGTCCAGTGGATCCAACTTCTGTCTATTTTCTTCCTCCATGTGCAGTTTTTCTACTTTCTTCATCTCATCTCCATCCTCACTCCTCCCTTCCCCTCCATCCATGTCCAGCATTTCTTCCTCTCCCTTCCCTCTCCTCCATCCATGTCCAGCAACCGTCCTCTCCATCCACCCACCCATGTCCAGCAACCCTGTCCTCCCCTCCATCCACCCATGTCCAGCAGCCGTCCTCTCCCTCCTGCCCACCAATTACTCTTCTCTCCCCTGCCATCCGTAGCTTTCGCTTTCTCCCCCCCCCCGGGTCCTGTCTCTTCCGCCGCTCTCACCCATCCGCGTTGCTCATTTTTAAAGCCTGAGGCCTTCTCCCTCCGACGCCGGCGAGTCATACAGCCAGCATTAATCTGCCTGCATCGCAGCCTCTCCCTCAGACGCTCCCACCTCTGTGTAAGACAGGAAGTTGTATTACAGGAGGCGGGACGCGTCTGAGGGAGAGGCTGCGATGCAGGCAGATTAATGCTGGCTGTATGACTCGCCGGCGTCGGAGGGAGAAGGCCTCAGGCTTTAAAAATGAGCAATGCGGATGGGTGAGAGTGAGGGGGGGGGTGGCAGAGTCGCACGGGAGGGGTGGAGAAAGCAGAGTCAGACTGGTCGCTGCAGCATTTGGCGCTTAGGCGCCATCTCTTTTAAAGATCCGCGCCCCACGCCAGGGAAGTCCACGATTGGGCTAAGCCTCTTATACGGGGCACCTATGCTCTACACCCTCATCTCTCCCTACACTCCTTCCCAGGAACTCCAAACACCAAACATGCAGTTTTAAAATAAATCCTAGAATCTATTCTGAGCCAGTGTAGCTGATTTAATAAGGGGGTAACTTCATGAAATTTCCCTTTGTTAAAAATCAATCTCGCTGAGGTTCTAAAAACAACTGTGGCTTTTAGTTCCAGTTTTCATTAGCTGCAGTCCATGTTTGCAGAGGCAATTCTGCTTTCATTATTTAAAGTATTATATATATTCTGGCTTGGATACTATTTGGGTAATTCTAAAGAATCTCCAGGCTCTGTTGGGTATGGATGAAGATACAACATTTTAATCAAATTTGTGACATTCAGAAGCTAGAGAGAGGAACCTGCAGTGATTGTTTTCAATACAAGCTCTTGTCAGCTTATAGTGTTAGTAGGGAAATGATATTACAATGAAATTAAACTTTATATATTAGAAAATAATTTGAGAAATGTGTTGCTCTTGATTGTAATTTTTCAGAGCGTATAGTCCTCATATTCAGTGACATCAATGTGCTTTTTTTCTGGATTGTGCATCAGTGTCACTTCATTGGCTTCCGATCAGGTACCGCATACAGTTCGAGCTTCTCCTACTAACCTACAAATGCACTCGATCTGCAGCCCCCTCCCTACTCTCTACCCTCATCTCCCCCTACGTTCCTACCCGTAACCTCCGCTCTCAAGACAAATCCCTCCTTTCAGTACCCTTCTCCTCCACCGCCAACTCCAGGCTCCTCCCTTTCTGCCTCGCCTCACCCCATGCCTGGAATAAACTCAATGAGCCCATACGCCAGGCCCCCTCCCTGCCCATCTTCAAATCATTGCTCAAAACCCACCTCTTCAATGTCGCCTTTGGCACCTAACCACTACACCTCTATTCAGGAAATCTTGACTGCCCCAACTTGACATTTCGTCCTTTAGATTGTAAGCTCCTTCGAGCAGGGACTGACCTTCTTTGTTAAACTGTACAGCGCTGCGTAACCCTAGTAGCGCTCTAGAAATGTTAAGTAGTAGTAGACTGGTATCATGTCTGCAGTCTTGTCTGCTCGCAAACTTGGGGTCATCCTCCCTCTCCTTCTCTGCCCATATTCAACAGATTACTAAAACCTGTCGTTTCTTCCTTTATAGCATCGCCAGAATTCGCCCTTTCCTTTCTGAACACACTATCAGAACCCTCATCCACACTCTCATCACCTCTCGCTTAGACTACTGCAACTTGCTTCTCTCAGGTCTTCCACTCAGCCATCTCTCTCCTCTTCAATCTGTGCAAAACTCTGCCGCATGACAAATATTTCGCCAAAGGTTGTTATGCCCATATCAGCCCTCTCCTGAAATCACTTCACTGGCTCCCTATCCGTTTCTGTATACAATTCAAGCTCCTCTTGTTGACCTATAAGTGCATTCACTCTGCAGCCCCTCACTACCTTTCCACCCTCATCTCTCCCTACACTCCTTCCCTAGAACTCCGTTCACTAGGCAAATCTCTCCTAATTGCACCCTTCTCCTCCATCGCTAACTCCAGACTCCGCTCCTTCTATCTCGCCGCACCTTATGCCTGGAATAGGCTTCCTGAGCCATTACATCTAGCTCCATCCCTGGCTGCCTTCAAATCCGGGCTAAAGGCCTACCTGTTTGATGCTGCTTTCGACTCCTGACTTGTCACTTTTATCTTATCCTTATGTGTCCTTCTGTCTGTCCTTCCCTTATCCTTTTTGGTCCTGTCTGTTTGTCCTGATTTAGATTGTAAGCTCTTTTGAGCAGGGACTGTCTTCTTCATGTTCAATTGTAAAGCGCTGCGTACGACTGGTAGTGCTATAGAAGTGATTTATAGTAGTAGTAGTATTTCAGTAAGAATATATATCTTGCTTGTGCTTAATCAGCTTTATAACTAAATACAAAACAGGAGACATATCAAAATGTTACTTTCTCTTGTTACTTGTGCACAGTTTGGGTAAGCAGAAAAGGCTGGTAATCATGATTTACCCTTGTGGTGTTATAAATACTATCTGCTCTACCAGTGCTTCTGTTGCACAAGGCCCACCATGGACACAAATCCTTGTGCAACCAGCAGTGCGGGCGCACAAGGACCACCATGGAGATCTGCTCTGTAGCTGGCTGCCAGCACACACTACCATCACAAGGCCTATCACGGAGACTTGCCGTACGGTTCTTCCAGTGCAGAAGGCTGCTTCAAGTCCTGCCCTGGGCGGGTCCTTGGTGCAGAATGGAGAGCTGCCCCAGGTGATGCCTGTAAGGGAGGACAGCCTTCAACCATCCTCCCTGACAAGCACCGCCTAGGACAGCTCTCCTTATCCTCACCAGGACTTGGCTCTTGGCATCCATCGAGGACCAACTCCAGCCACCATAAGAGGACCAGCTCCAGCCACCATAAGAAGCCGTGCCTATCAATGGCTTCAACACTACCCCACCCCCTCATGTGCCAATAAATTGGTGCCAGTCCGCGATGCAGAAGGCAGAGCTGTCCCAGGTGATGCCTGTCAGGAAGGATATTCCTGAAGATTTTTTGACAATTGTATCTTTTGCCGGTAGTAAGCTTCCTGGTAGAAGGTCAAGAATTTTTAAGCTTATGCTTCCCTCCGTTAAATATGTTTGATTAAAGAGAATGTTGGAGAATTCCTTTTCTTATAGGCGACTTCAACTTAAAATACTCTTCGTGAGGTTATTAGATTTTCTGACTCGTATTTTTATATTTAGAAAATGCTTAAAGACTTTCTATTTCACTGACACCTGAACGTTTCTGAGTTCTCTCTACTCTTTCTGGTTCTTTAGGTATTGTATCTTGTAGTCTATTTCTTTTGTAAACCACTTTGGGACCCATTTTAAACGTAGAAGTAGTTTATAAGACTAACGAATAGTATAGAATAATTTGAGCCTGTGGTTTTTGAGAGTGCTTTTTAACCTAAATTTCTTGACTTTTGAAGGCAATACCACCTTCTTCAGATCAGAAGTGAGCAGATGATGACAAATAGAATATGGTACTTTGTGTGTCTGAGTGCTTTGAAAATCAGCCCCAAAGTATTTCCCTGCTATATAAGCTGTGGAGCGGCATTTTAGAAAGGATATACAAATTGGAATTGAGACGTCAATATGATGTCCTGCCGACATACAGCCTGTTCTAAAATACACAGAGCGATGGGCCTTTACATGCATCTAAAACCTGACTAATGCTTCGGAAATAAGCACCAAAGTATCATAAATTTGAATTTAATGTTAATTAATTCAAAATATTGGTTTATAGTTCTTTGCAATGTCCCTATAGCAAACAAAAGAATTTGTAAATTTTCCTCCTGTCACTTTATACCTTGGAAAATAAACCCAGTATATTCTAAGGATGGTGACTTAGATGAGATTGAGTACACTACAAACTTCATTATACAGCACCAGGCCCTCTGGGCTGCATTCTCTGGAATTTGGTTACAATAATCAAGGTGGCAGCTACACTAGCGGGGCAACCAAAACCAACTCTTCCAAAATCAGTGCTCCAAAAGCTTCCTTATCTAGCCAGGCATCTACAGACAGGACATCTGCAGCATCTCAAGTTTCAAGTTTATTAAAAGAGGTTCAAAACAATGTCTAGGTGGTGTACAGTCTAAGGCCAAGACCATATCCATAGCACCATCTCCATCTCTGTCATATTTCAACTAGCAACAGCAACATTTAAGTCCAGACAAAGCATAGGTGGGTTCCCTCAAAATAATTTCTAAGACACCTGAATCCAAAATATCTTGAAGCACTCAGGATCAGAGGAGGCATTTCACAATCAAAGGGCAGGAGTGTTGAACACAAACATCTAGCCTTCAAAGATACCTTAACTGACTCAGAATTAGTTTTCAATGTAAAAGATTTAAGATGTAGGGATAATGAAGGGAAATCAAGATGTTGTTAGGGTGAGATACTGCTGAGGAGCTCTGCAATTGTATTTTTTTTTTCGTTGAAATTTCCTTAATGCTGAAGTAGAAAAGGAAATTGAGGGATTTTCCTCCACTCCCGATTCAACCTGCTGTAGGTCATTGGCAAACTACCACTGAAGGTTTTGCTGAACTGAATAGAGTCTCAGGTGCTTCCGTGATGCAAGAGCAAAGGCAAGTCTCCTGCCTGGAGAGTGAACTTTCACTTCGCCCGTCAAGTCCTAAGTACCCTCGGCTGCTCCAGAGTCTGGAGGAGAGCAGCCACAGGAATGTGGATTAGTGATGACCACAGTTGTAGTCCTTGGGGAAAGGTTTCTCTCTCAGCCTCCGACATGTGAGAGTTCTCCAGCACCTGGTATGATCTTGGCATCGAGTATGTAGAGTGCTTCTGACCGTGTAATAGGGCCTCGGCCTGCCCCAGTTGTTAGTAATGTGGAGGATGAGGGAGGTGTTAATGGCATTAGCCTCACCATTGGTTGCTTCAACCATTGATACAGCAGGCAGAAATTACATTGGACTCCATTTGGATGGTCCTTGAAGCTTTACAGAAGGTGTGTACCACCTTTGTTACCCTTACTACACAGAACTCAGTTAAATACCAATCTTTGCAATCTTAATTGGAGACTCAAACCACAAAAGTTGACCACTTATTAGTGAAATCACCTCAGTGGAGGTAATATAGACTGCTTTGATCCAGGAGAGGAATATGTTTCATAGAAAGATTGAGAATCTTGCCAATTATATGAAAGCTTTCAGTTTGAGACTGCTAAATTTCCCACAGTCCTCAGTATTGCCCCCCCCCCCCCCCCCCGCCAAGAATCTTTTCCACTGTTTTATAAAAGTTTACTTCCTGCTAAACAGACTCAAGGAGCTTCAGAGGTGGTGGGTCATTCGGTAGCAGAGGTTAGAGTGGAAAGTACATAAGTATTGCCATACTGGGAAAGACCAAAGGTCCATCGAGCCCAGCATCCTGTTTCCAACAGTGGCCAATCCAGGTCACAAATACCCGGCAAGATCCCAAAAATGTACAAAACATTTTATACTGCTTATCCCAGAAATAGTGGATTTTTCCCCAAGTCCATTTAATAACGGTCTATGGACTTTTCCTTTAGGAAGCCGTCCAAACCTTTTTTAAACTCCGCTAAGCTAACCGCTTTTACCACATTCTCTGGCAACGAATTCCAGAGTTTAATTACATGTTGAGTGAAGAAAACGTTTCTCCGATTCGTTTTAAATTTACTACATTGTAGCTTCATCGCATGCCCCCTAGTCCTAGTATTTTTGGAAAGCGTGAACAGACGCTTCACATCTACCCGTTCAACTCCACTCATTATTTTATAGACCTCTATCATATCTCCCCTCAGCCGCCTTTTCTCCAAGCTTGGATGTAACACATTTTGGAGCATTCTGCTGCAGATACTACAGGAAGGACTATTTTGTTGCTCTCATTTGTGTTCCTTCAAGCCAGAGATACAGTTTTAGGCCTGTTCAGATTTATCCAGACATGTACAGATGGACCCAAGACAGGACAAGAAGTGTTGTCTCTGGGGGCCAGAGCTGTTTTGCGTTTTCCTTGTAAATGTGTGATTTGTTTTAATAATGTACACTATGTTTTTATGAGCCATCCCGACTGAGATCCTTATTGGATTCTAAAGGGTCTTTCCAACCTGTGGTTGCTTGTTACACTGAGTGTCCATCTTTTCTTTTTCCTTTTAGGTATTTCTGGATAAGCCGGCTCCTTCCAGTATTTCTGATTCAAGATAAGGCGCAGTGCCCCATCGGGTGCACGGAGCCGACAATAACATGGCGCCGTGCCCCGATGGGCCTGCGCGCCGATGCCAGTGGGGTGCGGGCGAGGCACGGAGGGCACGTTCCCGCCCCTCAGTAGCACCCTGCCGGAAAAGGAGGAACTACCATGGGGCTTAAAACCCCCAGAGCGGAGCCCGGACGTCCTCTTCTGGCGTCCGGGCATCAGCATGCACTCAGCCCCACCCGCCCGATTTAATGTGGATATGTTCATGTATATATTCTGTCGCAGCTTTGGCGGGGTACCCAAGCCTGATGGTGTAAGCTAGGCAGCTGGGATAGCTGCGCTTACGTTTGAGCGCCCTTGCTGTACGGCGGGGAGCTCGGTTTACGATTGGCGGCGTAAGCATAGGCAGCTGGGATAGCTGCGCTTACGGTTGAGCGCCCGTGCTGGACGGCGGGGAGCTCTGTTAACGATTGGTCAGTCTCACTAAAGATGGCGGACTGGGTTGGCTACTAAGTCGGAAATATGATTGGCTTGGGTATACCCAGGGTATGATGTTTGTATTCTAAATAAAGCTGCGGCCAAGTGTGCCATCTTAAGAAAATACCATGTGTCATGTTATTATTGTGTTATTGCTGTAATCTCAAACCTGCATGCCTGAGGGGTCTCGGCTGCCTATGTTATTGGTTATCCCCCTATTAGTGGATTATAGGCAGAGCTGCCGAGAGACAGAGCAGGGCTGCTGCTACCGCAGCCACCCCACCCCCACCCCTTTACGTTCCTTCATGTGCTCCTCCCTTGGTCTGTCTCTCTCCTGCTCCTGTGTGCCTGCCTGGACCTGGGTTATCCTGGGTAACCCTAACCATGACTCTCTTACTGAACACCCTCACTTATCACCCCTTCCACTGCAATTTCCCCCCCCCCCCTAGCTGTCTGTTCGTCTGTCCAATTTAGATTGTAAGCTCTGTTGAGCAGGGACTGTCTTTTCACGTTGATTTGTACAGCGCTGCGTAAGCCTAGTAGCGCTATAGAAATGTTTAATAGTAGTAGTATGAGCCAAGTATAGGACAGTCAAGCCATTGTGACATCACTGATGAGGTTGGCTCTTAGGCATTGGTGGACTGAGGCATTATGACATCACAATGTCAGCTCTGGTTAAATCACCGCAGCTCCTCAGTACCTTTCCGCTCTCATCTCTCCCTACACTCCTCCCCGTGAACTCCGTTCGCTGGGTAAATGTCTCCTGTCGTCCCCCTTCTCCCCCACTGCTAACTCCCGGCTCCGTTCCTTCTATCTCGCTGCTCCCTATGCCTGGAATAGACTCCCTGACTCAGTCTCTGGCTGTCTTCAAGTCTAGGCTTAAAGCCCACCTCTTTGCTACTGCTTTTGACTCCTAACCATGACTCTCTTACTCAACACCCTCACTTATCACCCCTACCACTGCAATTTCCCCACCCCTAGCTGTCTGTCCGTCTGTCCAATTTAGATTGTAAGCTCTGTTGAGCAGGGACTGTCTTTTCATGTTCATTTGTACAGCGCTGCGTAAGTCTAGTAGCGCTATAGAAATGTTTAATAGTAGTAGTAGTAGTAGTTATCACATTAATACATTCACCCCGGGTCATGACACACAGGAGCAGGAGAGAGACAGACCATAGTGCCAGGCTCCCCTTGGAGGCTGGGCCAAGGGAATCTTGCCCCACCCCCACCCTCTCCCCTTGCTAGCCGTGACTATAGCTTCTGGATCAGGTTTTATTTTAATTGATATACCGCCAAGGGTGCATACCATCATAGTGGTTTACAACTCAGTAACTACAACAGAAACTAATAGAAAAGAAAGGGAAAGCATTGCAATATTGATTTTTCTTCATATTTTGTTTATTTTATTTATTGCATTTATATCCCACATTTTCCCACCTCTTTGCAAGCGCAATGTGGCTTGCAATACATCATGAATGGTGAAGATGTAAAAGAAATAAACATTTAGTATTACAGAGGATTTTGGGTAACATGATAATAATAAAGCATGGTATTAGTATAGCAAGCAAATATACAAGGCCGTGCAGGATATATGTGAAGGAGTTCACATTTGTTGGTCTTTGTGGTATGCCTTGATAAAGAGATGGGTCTTCAATAGTTTGCGAAAGTCAGTTCATAGATCGATTTTAAGTTGCGCGGCAGCGCGTTCCAGAATTGTGTGCTCACGTAGGAAAAGGTTGACGCATGCAATTGTTTGTATTTTAGACCTTTACAGTTGGGGAAGTGGAGATTGAGGAATGTGCGGGATGATTTTTTAGCGTTCCTGGGTGGTAAGTCTATGAAGTCTGATATGTAGGCTGGGGCATCTTCGTGAATGATTTTGTGGACTAAGGTGCAGATTTTGAACGTGATGCGTTCTTTGAGAGGGAGCCAGTGCAACCTTTCTCGTAGTGGTTTAGCACTCTCATATGTTGTTTTGCCGAATATGAGTTTACGTTGAGCTTTATAAACCTCAATGTTTTTCTGTTTCAAAATTCCTTTGATATGATATTTCTAACTACAATAAAAAAGAGATATAAGATGTAACAAACTCTGTTTCCTTTGAATTGTATAACGATGCTTGTGGGAGGCTCCTGAAGAAAAGGAGGTGTGGTTTTGGAAACAGGTCTTTCGTTTCTCATAAAATATGCTAATTGAAGGGCATAGATGTATAAGTTGATTTACATCAATGCTTAGAACATGAGCTTTTAAACACTGGAAATAACTTCTCTCCCGCTTGTTAAAATTATACACGTCAGAATTTTCAACAATATACCTATATATAAGATGTGCACTTTTTATGCGTATCGTTGCAGAGGAGGGAGGAGGGTTTGAACTCCCTACCAGGGTTTATAGTCCCTGGATGCTTTGTGCCAGTAGACCTTGTATGTAATTTTGAAAGGGGAGAGTATGCGCATACCTTCCCTTTGACTTTGCAGGTGGACGTTTAGTTCTGCTGCTTTTGGGAGTTTTGTTGAGGAGTGTGGTAGCCGTGTTAGTCCACTCTTAAGGTTATCAATAGAAATCAAACAAAATAAAACATGGAAAAGAAAATAAGATGATACCTTTTTTATTGGACATAACTTAATACATTTCTTGATGTTACATGGAAATACTTTTAAAATAAATGGGATGAAATATTTTTTCACTTAATGAATAGTTAAGCTCTGGAACTCTTTGCTGGAGGATATGGTAACAGCGGTTAGCGTATCTGGGTTTAAAAAAGGTTTGAACAAGTTCCTGGAGGAAAAGTCCATAGTCTGCTATTGAGACAGACATGGGAAGGAACTACTTGCCCTGGGATTTGTAGTATGGAATGTTGCTACTCTTTGGGATTCTGAACGGAATCTTGTCACTCTTTAGGATTCCAGAATCTTTCTATTCTTTGGGGTTCTACATGTTATCAATAGAAATCAAACAACATAAAACATGGAAAAGAAAATAAGATGATACCTTTTTTATTGGACATAACTTAATACATTTCTTGATTAGCTTTCGAAGGTTGCCCTTCTTCGTCAGATCGGAAATAAGCAAATGTGCTAGCTGACAGTGTATATAAGTGAAAACATTCAAGCATTACTATGACAGTCTGACAGGGTGGGAGGATGGGGGTGGGTAGGAGGTATGCATGGGGACATCAAAGCATATCATTGATATTCTAACAGGATGGGTGTGCATAGGTGAGGGGTGGGGTGATCAACAGAGACATACAGCTTTATGGTTTATAATGGGCTAGGAACCCCAGATCCTTGTTAAGTCCTTTCTGTGGGTGTTAAAATATTCAATCATTCTGAATTCAAAGGTCTTACGTTCTTGTATGGTTTTAAAGTTACCTTTCAGGATTTTCACTGTGAGAGTTTTGTTAAAAGCTCTGATGCAGTCTGAACCCCGAAAGTGTGCACAGTAAAACCATCTGCCTCAGGCACAGCTGCCGTACACGCTGTTCAGCTCCTAAAATTGTTAGTTGCCTTTGAATCGTGTTTTCCTTATGGATCTTTTCAGCTCAAACCGACAATATTGGAAACGCTAACAGAACTAGAAACATTACAGACCGTGAAATGTATCGTCACACTCCCAACAATGACATCGGGATCTTGTTGTGACTAGGTAAAAGATTCCAAATTAGCGACAGCAGTCCCTCTGATTTAGATATAACCCTAAAAAAGGTAAATCCGAAGAAAACCAAGCTTTTAGTAGTTGGAACAATGAAAGGAAACCTTGAGGAATCTGTCCTTGTAAGCTGGTCTGAGGAGCTCTATTGCACCAGCCTGAACCCGTTTCAAACATAGCAAATTTAGGAAACATGGCTTTAAATCCTGAGAAATAGAGACATTTGTTAGGTATTGAACTGTTTTGATTTTGTATGCTGCTTTTGTCCAGCCACCTGTTTTCGGAGCACAGGCCCTCGTTTTTTTCAATTGACTGGACAAGCTGATAATTTGCTATTTTCTGGAAAGAAAAGTGGCTTTGGCCTCTTTGATGGAAATGATGTGTCAGATCACTGCGGTATAATGCTCAGCCAGCCCAGCGGCTTACAGCAGCTTGAATAGACTGGAGCAGCTTTTGATGGCCAGAGTTAGACCCTCTGATCTCTCTTAAGCTGTCACCTGAGTGAGGCTTCTTGGCATTAATCCTTTGGTAATGTGACATTTTTACCGATCAATTGACTTTTATCTTGACTGAGAAGGAAGGCAGGGACATAATGGGCCTCAATGCTGTAGACCCCTATAGCACAGCACATTTCTTTTGTGGGGAAGTATTTTTTGTGCTTGTAGGTATCAGTAGTAATTAAGGAGGACAAATAACTTGAGCTCGGAGCGCTGTTATAAACTGTTCTATTCTTGAATCAAATAGAACACAACATAGTTTCTATACGAAGAAGGGCAACCTTCGAAAGCTAATCAAGAAATGTATTAAGCTATGTCCAATAAAAAAGGTATCATCTTATTTTCTTTTCCATCTTTTATTTTGTTTGATTTCTATAGATTCTACATGGAATGTTGCTATTCCACTAGCAACATTCCATGTAGAAGTCGGCCCTTGTAGATCACCAATGTGGCCGCGCAGGCTTCTGCTTCTGTGAGTCTGACGTCCTGCACGTACGTGCAGGACGTCAGACTCACAGAAACAGAAGCCTGCGCAGCCTTCTACATGGAATGTTGCTAGTGGAATAGCAACATTCCATGTGGAATCTCCAATAGTAGTAACATTCCATGTAGAATCTCAAAGAGTAGCAACATTCCATGTAGAATCTCCAATGGTATCTACTTTACTGTCATAGTAATGCTTGAATGTTTTCACTTATATACACTGTCAGCTAGCACATTTGCTTATTTCCGATCTGAGGAAGAAGGGCAACCTTCGAAAGCTAATCAAGAAATGTATTAAGTTAAGTGCAATAAAAAAGGTATCATCTTATTTTCTTTTCCATTTTTTATTTTGTTTGATTTCTATATCATTAACATAGCCGAATGCATTACTGAGGAAACCTACTTTCTAAACACATGCATTATACATCGGAGTAACGTTCTTCGTCTGTAAAAGCACTACAGTCATTCCTGCCAAGTACAAATCTCATCTTAGTTTTAAGACCCCTCCAAAGAAATGCAACGCAAGTTTCATATTATAGCAGGGAAAATTCTAGAGGGGGGTACGAGCTTTGATATGTTTGCTCTTTACAACACAAAAAGGATCTGCTTGTTTTGCTAAAAATTCTAATTGTTGCATGCTCTTTGACCAAAAATATACTCTGATTGGGTTTACTGATAATAACAGTCCTAATTTTGCATAGGCGAAATATACTTTGTCTCTGAAATTTGAGTCATTCCTACTCTCTTTTGGGGACTTTCTAAATAACTTTTATGCAAAATGCTTTTACCCAAATACTGTAGAAAATTAATTTATCCCAAACTAGATATGGCATAAAGCTCTTTAAATACAGAATATAAACTGCAATACATTTTGCTTTAAACATTCATCGGTCCGAGTTACAATCAAATGAAACAATTCTGTGCTTAAAAGACTTGTGGAAAGTATATTGTACATACGAAATACCGGGTCCTCAGCATAACAAGATAAATTAGTTTAATTACACATGGCAGTTTCTTTTGCTTGTAACGTAGGGTTTTCTCCTTTGCTTCCCAAAAAGTCTGAGCCAATTAACAAGGCTTTTAAGCTCTTTGTCACAGGCCGCCTTGGAGGTCTGCAGAGAGGGGCTTTAATCCAATAAACATTTGATTGAGATCATGAAAAGAAAGCATGAGGAGAGGCTCCAACAGGAGAGAGTGTTTGCCAGTGTTACTAACCACCAAGGGCTGTCAGGAATTTACCAAATTAACCAGGAGGTCTTCATATCTCGCACGTGAACGTGTCTCAAGCAAGAATGGAATAGTTATTTAATTTTGTGTGAACCTCATATTGTACAAATGTCTTAAAAGGCCATCTCTTTTCTTCAAAGACCTCACTGTTAAGTTGGGTTGGATGGGGCAAGGGAAGGTTGTGAGAAACACACATAGCGAATAGCACTGGCTGAAGTTGGTAGGAAAAAAAAAAGGATATCTAAAGAGAAGGGAATAGATAATTAGGCGTAATTAGCTTGAGTGAATAGTTGTCTCCATGGCCTTAGCTTGAATAAATTTGGAAAAGAAAGCCCCAAATGGTGACTGTCCTTTGATGTTAGAAGAGCGATTGTGACTTGGAAGTATAAAGGCACTATTTTATAGTTCATGCATAACTGTGGTGACACAGAATGAGTGAATGAAGGACTCACCCCCCAGCCTGCTTTACAGGGAAGACGTTTACATTCTCGTGAAATGATCTGTGTCTGAAGGTTGGTAATGAGGTAAGAGTTAGCCATCTTTAGCTTTTACTTAAGTCCTCATCTCTTTTGTTTTGTTTTGTTTTTAACTCTTGGGAAATCTCCTTTCTCAAATCAACTGGTCCTTTCTCCCTCTGCTAATGGCTCTGGTGTGACCAAAAGCTGAAAGTGGGATCAGCTGCATCAATCATACTTTTAAGGGTGGCTGTAGCTAACAGGGAAAGTTTTCTGGCTGAGATTTGTTTCCTCAACGCAAAGTAAAATTGCAAATATGAGTTTATGTTGCACGATCAGCGCATGCATGCGTCAAGCCCCATGTGATGCAGCTCCTTATTTAAAACATTTCTTTTTAAGGTTATTTTTACCGCGGGATTTACTGGTAAATACATGTTTCTTTCCCACTGTCCTTATATGTATTTTGCAAAAGACTCTGTGTTCAACAGATCCTTTTGTAAAATCATGTGAACATCCTGACCTCTGCTTCCCAATTCTTACCTAGATGCCTTATGCAAAATCAGGCTTTGACTGTGTTATAAGTATATAAGTACATATATAAGTATTGCCATACTGGGACAGACCGAAGGTCCATCAAGCCCAGCATCCTGTTTCCAACAGTGGCCAATCCAGGTCACAAATACCCGGCAAGATCCCAAAAATGTACAAAACATTTTATACTGCTTATCCCAGAAATAGTGGATTTTCCCCAAGTCCATTTTAATAATGGTCTATGGACTTTTCCTTTAGGAAGCCATCCAAACCTTTTTTAAATCCCGCTAAGCTAACCGCTTTTACTACATTCTCTGGCAACAAATGCCAGAGTTTAATTACACGTTCAATGAAGACATATTTTCTCCGATTCGCTTTAAATTTACTACTACTATCTGCCTGTTTCGCAATTCGAAATGTCTGCGTGCTATTTTCATTCTTGCAGTTTGACCCAAAATGTTTTGTAATAAAGTTTATTAGTACCATTAGTAATTTTTGTATTTGTGTAAACAACTGTTGTCTTTTGATCGGCCACCTGGCATGAAGGTGGTAGAACAAGGCAAGAGCCAGCTGTTGTGGTGCACATGGATACAAATAATGTAGGAAGGTGTGTGAGAGATGTTCTGGAAGCCAAATTTGCCCTTTTAGATAGAAAGTGGAAATTTAGGTTCTCCAAGGTAGCATCCTCAGAAACGCTCCCTATGCCAGAACCCCTAGGGGCATACTGAGCTCCAGATGTGTGTGAAATGATGGTGCAAAGAAGAGGACTTTAAATTTGTTAGCAACTGGACAGCATATTTGGACGGTGGGGGAGGGGAGTAGCCTGATGGTTAGTACAGTGAGCTGAGAACCTGCAGCTCCTTGTGACTCTGGGCAAGTCACTTATTTATTTATTTAGATTTTGCTCACACCTTTTTCAGTAGTAGCTCAAGGTGAGTTACATTCAGGTACACTGGACATTTCTCTGTCCCAGGAGGGCTCACAATCTAAGTTTGTACCTGAGGCAATGGAGGGTTAAGTGACTTGCCCAAGATCACAAGGAGCAGCAGTGGGATTTGAATTGGCCACCTCTGAATTGCAAGACCAGTGCTCTAACCACTAGGCCACTCCTCCACTCCACTTAATTTGCCATATCCCCAGATATAGAAACTTAGATTGTGAGCCCACTAGGGACAGATAAACCATTTTGGTTGTACCACAGAAAGTTGGTGTATCAAATATATGACCCTTTACCCTTGGTTGATGGACTTAACCTTGACCAGTATTTAAACTAGATCACAGCAGGGGTGTAGCCAGTCCTTTGATTTTTGGGAACCTCAGGTGTGGAGGGAAGTAACACGTTCCCTCCTCAACCCCCACCCCCACACACATGCACATTAAAAATACTTTTGCTGGTGGGGCTGCCAAAGCCCCACCAGCCAAAGAAATTTGGTTCCTGAGCTGCTCCTCTCCTCCTTGTGCTGCTACTGTAATGCAGAAGTTGTCAGTATACCTCCAGCTGCCAACACTGGGATTTCTCTTCATGCATACTCAAGTCGCACAAGAACTGAGCATGTTGGGGGAATCCAGGAGTCAGCGACTGAGGCATGCCACTGAGTGGAGGCATAGCCTAGTGGTTAGTGCAGTGGACTTTGATCCTGGGGAACTGAGTTCAAGTCCCACTGCAGCTCCTTGTGACTCTGGGCAAGTCACTGAACCCTCCATTGCCCCTGGTACAAAATTAAGTACCTGAATATATGTAAACCGCTTTGAATGTAGTTGCAAAAACCTCAGAAAGATGGTATGTCAAGTCCCATTTCCCTTTCCCCTTATGACATCACAATATCAGAAGTGAGCCAAGTATTGGACAATCAAGCCATTGTGACATCACTGATGAGGTTGGCTCTTATTGGTGGAATGAGTGGAGGAGTAGCCTAGTGGTTAGTGCAGTGGACTTTGATCCTGGGGAACTAAGTTTGATTCCCACTGCAGCTCCTTGTGACTCTGGGCAAGTCACTGAACCCTCCATTGCCCCTGGTACAAAATTAAGTACCTGAATATATGTAAACCGCTTTGAATGTAGTTGCAAAAACCTCAGAAAGGTGGTATGTCAAGTCCCAGTTCCCTTTCCCATTAAAGCAAGCAGTACAAGGAGGAGGGGAGCGGCTCAGGCACTGAATTTCTGTGGCAAACAAAACTTTGGCGTCCCCGCCAGCCGTTTAATAGGGTCCTGCAGGTTTGGAGGGGGCCTGAGCCCAAAGTGGAGGGGCTTGGACCCCAAGGCCCTCCTATGGCTACACCACTGGATCTCAGGTGAGGTATTTTCTAAGGTTATCCCAGTAGAGAGGGTGTGATTGTCAGGATCTTGGCCATGGCACATAGGCTGCCTCCAGTGTTTGGGGTCCCAGTGGGAATAACCAATAGGAAACAGTGCAAAATCCATAAAGTACTTGGGCTTTTTTTTAAGTTCCAGTGTCTTTACTTAACTTTAAATACATAAGTACATAAGTAATGCCAGACTGGGAAAAGACCAAGGGTCCATCGAGCCCAGCATCCTGTCCACGACAGCGGCCAATCCAGGCCAAGGGCACCTGGCAAGCTTCCCAAACGTACAAACATTCTATACATGTTATTCCTGGAATTTTGGATTTTTCCGTTTAGTAGCGGTTTATGGACTTGTCCTTTAGGAAACCGTCCAACCCCTTTTTAAACTCTGCTAAGCTAACCACCTTCACCACATTTTCCGGCAATGAATTCCAGAGTTTAATTACACGTTGGGTGAAGAAACATTTTCTCCGATTTGTTTTAAATTTACTACACTGTAGTTTCATCGCATGCCCCCTAGTCCTAGTATTTTTGGAAAGCGTGAACAGACGCTTCACATCCACCTGTTCCACTCCACTCATTATTTTATATACCTCTATCATGTCTCCCCTCAGCCATCTCTTCTCCAAGCTGTATAGCCCTAGCCTCCTTAGTCTTTCTTCATAGGGAAGTCGTCCCATCCCCGCTATCATTTTAGTCGCCCTTCGCTGCACCTTTTCCAATTCTACTATATCTTTCTTGAGATGCAGCGACCAGAATTGAACACAATACTCAAGGTGCGGTCGCACCATGGAGCGATACAACGGCATTATAACATCCTCACACCTGTTTTCCATACCTTTCCTAATAATACCCAACATTCTATTCACTTTACGAGCCGCAGCAACACACTTAACTTTAATAACAGAAGAACCACAATACAGCACACCTTATTAGTCAGAATTCCACAATATTCATGCTCACTATCCACCAGCATATCTATCCAGAGAGACAGCATTATGAAGTTGATTTTTCTTCTCTGCAGCTGCCATTTCATGTTATGCATAAGACTTACTAAGTTCCACCACATTATATCAAGCCTTTTGCTATTGTTTCAGTTTTGCAAAATCAGCTTAAGAACCAAAGATATATCTACAGAGAAAGCAATAGGGTGTCATCATTTTTGAATAGCAGTCTGAAGTCCAAGGGCTTTCCAAATTATAATTTTTATAACACAGGTTCTTGTGGATATCAAATATAACAAAACTATGTCCCCCTGCATCACTCCAAAACTCTGCTAGAGTTGGGCAAAGCTAAAACTTTCAAGTATATTTTGTAGTTTACATTTATCACTGAAACTCACCTCTAATTACTGATTTGTTCTTGATCCTTTCCTGTTTTTTTCAGTGGCAACAATTTGAGCTTCTACTAAGGAACCCTGTATACTGTTCTTGGCCAAGAATTCATGATATAACAAGGGAAGTTTATCCACTAGTCACACAGAGCAAACTTTGTAGAATTCTGCATTAAAGCCATCTGGTCCAGGGACTTTCCCAGTAGGCATGGAATTAATGGTGTTTATGATTTCATTAACCACGACACCCAAATTTGCCATCATCTGACTGGAGTGTTTGCTGTATTTTACTAATGAGAATGACCCAGGGCAAGTCATTTCACCGTCCATTACCCCGGGTACAAAAACAAAATGTAGATTGTGAGCCCACTAGGAACAGAAAAAAAGTGCCTATATATAAACTGTTTTGATTGTAACCACAGGAAGGCAGTATATCAAATCTTTTCCCCTTTCCCAAAGGGAGAGTTTAAGGTTATCTTGTATAGAGGAAAATCTGAGCCAAATCGCTGCATGATCTCACACCAAAACATTTAAGTGCTGGCTGCTCCACAAGTAGTAGAAGGTTTCTAGATATTTAAAAGTAATTTATTCTTGACTAAGCTCCATATGGCAAGGAATAGAAAGTAAATTCCTTACCAGTTGGATTGAACAAGTAATAGACCTAGCTGGGTTTTTTTTTTTTTTACTGAATGCAGCACTGACCACGAGCGGGAAGGTTGGGTCTTACAGGAGGAGGACTGATCCAAGATCACAGAATAATCTCCTTCAACCACAATACATCTATCTTCCAACAAGGTGGTAGGCAAGGAGTGAAAAAAAACCAACAACAAAAAACCTCAAGCTTGTCTGCTATAGTGATTTAAATATTACACAAGTTGAAGGTTTTCAGGCCTAAATGTAACTTAACTTTCATCCGTCTTCCTTCACTGTCAGAGCATAAGTGATTGCCAAAACAAGATAGCCACCCTATTTTTCTTACCATGGCAGCAGAAGTGTTCATCTTATATTTGAGCAAAAGAAGTTTTAAGGGCTTTTTATAATTTAAGTGTGTTTCCTCTAGAAAAAATATCAGATTTCTTTCTGCAATTCAAGCATGATTTTTGTTCTTCTTAATTGGATTATTGAGTCCTTTTGCATTCAAGGATATAATTTGCATTGATTGTGTCATCTCATATCTTAACCTTTATGTCTCTTGGGGCCATAGAACATTCCACTAGCACAAATATTACCTGTACCTTCATCAGATGACTGTTGTATGTCCCCATACATGAATATAAAACAAGCAGAGCATATTAGTGTATATTTTCAGGTGCACCATTATAAACAAAAAAACTACACAGCGGAAGCAAATAAGCACAATTGTCCCCTCCAGATTCCAGAGTCACCCTTTCAGTGAAGATCTTACGATCTTACACGTCCAAAGCCACTAACACTTGAAGCACAACTCAGGGGATCCCCCAGTTTCAGCAACATCCCTCAACACCCCTCAAGTAGTTCTTCACAAGGTCCATACGCCTAGCTGTCACGCATGTTTCCCCAGCTGCACCCATTCTGCCCACACACCCATCAAACTCCGATTCCATATTGCCAGACCTTTCCCATACTGGTTTGCTTCCAAGTCTTTAATGCTTCTATTACATCCGTTCCCATCAATCATACATTCAAGCTATGACACCAATCCTCACACAGACCTCACCGTCACTCTTGCTATTCCCTAAAACCGTTCCCTTTCAAAATGCAAGCATGCCCCTGAAATCTATCATACCCCCAGTCACACATTTTGGTACATAAATAATGCCATACTGGGAAAAGACCAAAGGTCCATCGAGCCCAGCATCCTGTCCCCGACAGCAGCCAATCCAGGTCAAGGGCACCTGGCAAGCTACCCAAACGTACAAACATTTTATATACGTTATTCCCGGAATTGTGGATTTTCCCAAGTCCATTTCGTAGCGGTCTATGGACTTGTCCTTTAGGAAACCGTCCAACCCCCTTTTAAACTCTGCCATATATCACTACTGTTCTTCCACATACTCTTAAACAAGAATAAGGATTCTTACTACACAAAAACAGCAAGCCAGGCTGAGATCCCTGCAACCAATCTGTTAAGTCTACCAAGAGAAGGCTTAACATCCATATCTGTCCAAGGTATTCATGCACTCTGAACCCAAGACCAGACACAAAATACATATAAACCAGTGGCGTAGCCACAGGTGGGCCTGGGTGGGCCTGGGCCCACCCACTTAGGGCTCAGGCCCACCCAACAGTAGCACATGCTTAGCAGTAGCTGATGGGGGTTCCAAGCTCTACCAGCTGAAGACTTCCCCCTGATGGTAATGAAAATGGTGTGCGCTATGTTACTGGCACCTGTGAATGCTCAGTTTTCAGTGCATGCCTGCTGCAGACTGGCAAGGTACAGATATTTTTTTTTGGGGGGGGGAGGGGAAGGGGAGAACACTTGGTGCCCACCCACTTCTTGCCTAGGCCCACCCAAAATCTGCTGTCTGGCTACGCCCCTGATATAAACAATGTTCTAATCCAGATAGGCGAGGGAGAAAACCACATTTGAGTAGGGTAGTTCAGTCTTGGATAAACTCCTGAAGTGTCATTGACTCATCAAAATTCTGAGTCTTGTTTGGATTAATTCTCATACACATTGGAAAACGTACCTTACCGTACTACAATTGTCTTTATAGATTCTGACGGCTATAAATGTATTTAACAGTAGAGAATGACCTTATTCATTACATTTACTAGAAGGGTAAGACTTGTTTTCTTTAAAGAAAGCAATCAGCATTTTTAATCAATAATGGGCTGATTTACGCTCTGCACAGGCAGAATAACTAGAGTGGAGGAGTAGGTTTTCAACCCAGTCCTCAAAGCACACTCAGCCAGTTGGGGTTTTCAGGATGTCCCCATTGAATTTAATGAGGATATCCTGAAAACTCCGACTGGCTTGGGTGTACCCCGAGACTGGACAGAACCAGAGAAACCAGGGTTCAAATCCCAGTGATGCTCTTTGTGATCTTGTACTGTAAAACCTCCAGAGACAGGAAACCATAACCAAGTTGTAACAAATGTATTTTCATTATTCTTATCTTATTGTAAGCCACACTGAGCCCGCAAAGAGGTGGGAAAATGTGGGATACAAATGCAAACAATAAATAAATAAATAAAATACCTACAGTACCTGAAAGTAACTTGCTTTGAGCTACAGTAGAAAGAGCCATGAGCGTAACAAAAAAACAAACCTCCTCCTCAGAGAAGGCTCAATCATCCTTTCAGGTTATGCATTTTAACCATACCTAGTTAATATACCCAGGATGTGCTTCTGTAGTATAAGTCAACCCCAGAATGTATTTCTGGCTATTAATATGCCCTGCTGCCCCCCTCATCATCATCTTTTGGTATTTTAGTTGAGAAAATAATAAAATGGTACCACCCAGAAAGTCAACACACTATGAAACCATTAGTCACGTGACAGTTTTATTTCAGTACAAATAGATTCGCTGAACGTTTTCTGTGTTTAAAAGCTTCAAACACCGCCTCTCCATGAAAAAAGACAACCAGTACACTGTGGCCAACTCAGCTGTCACGTTATTACCAAAAAAAAATCCGTCTCTCTTCCGTCTGGCGTAGAAGACGGCCAAAATCGCCTCTCCGCTGAGATCGATCCGACTGCTCCAAAACAATACACCACAATTCATCAAATTGATGCCCAAACCACTCACAATGAATAGCCAGAGGGGCTTCCCACTTGTATGTTCTCAGGCCAATGGCGTAGCCACAGGTGGGCCTGGGTGGACCAGGGCCCACCTACTTATGGCTCAGCGGTAGCTGGTGGGGATCCCAAGCTCCACCAGCTGAAGACTTCCACCTAATGGTAACGAAAATGCTACTCTCCACTATACCGGCACCTGGGCATGCTCAGTTTTCAGCACATGCCTTCTGCAGACTGCCAAGGTGGAAAGAAGCGTTTTCCTGCCAGCTTGGATATTTTTTTGGTGGTGGGGGGGGGGGGGGAGAGAACACTTGGTGCCCACCCACTTCTTGCCTAGGCCCACCCAAATTCTGTTGTCTGGCTACGCCCTTGTCTCAGGCAGGAACGATGTTCCATTAATCTTGTCTTTACAGCTCTAGTCGTCTGGCCAATATATACCAGATCACAGGGGCATTGATTTAAATACACAATCCCCTCCGATTCACAACTGGTGAAGGATCTCAATATGCACTTCTTACCGGATCTTGAGTGGATTCTCTAACATAATGTGGCATATAGAACAATGCCCACACTTCACATGTTTAACAGTGGAGGAGTGGCCTAGTGGTTAGGGGGTGGACTTTGGTCCTGGGGAACTGAGGAACTGAGTTCAATTCCCAGCACAGGCAGCTCATTGTGACTCTGGGCAAGTCACTTAACCCTCCATTGCCCCATGTAAGCTGCATTGAGCCTGCCATGAGTGGGAAAGCGCAGGGTACAAATGTAACAAAAATAAAATAGATACTATTGGAGATTCTACATGGAATGTTGCTATTCCACTAGCAACATTCCATGTAGAAGGCTGCGCAGGCTTCTGTTTCTGTGAGTCTGACGTCCTGCACGTACGTGCAGGACGTCAGACTCACAGAAGCAGAAGCCTGCGCGGCCACATTGGTGATCTGCAAGGGCCGATGTTGCTAGTGGAATAGCAACATTCCATGTAGAATCTCAAATAGTAGCAACAGTGGAGGAGTGGCCTAGCGGTTAGGGTGGTGGACTTTGGTCCTGAGGAACTGAGGAACTAAGTTCGATTCCCAGCACAGGCAGCTCCTTGTGACTCTGGGCAAGTCACTTAACCCTCCATTGCCCCATGTAAGCCGCATTGAGCCTGCCGTGAGTGGGAAAAACGCGGGGTACAAATGTAACAAAAATAAAAAAATGTTGTCCTTTACCAGCATTCAATCTCCTCAGTGTCCAAACGTCATTTGGGCTTAGTAAATCCCCCAAATTATATCCCCTTTGGTAGGAGAACAAAATATTAGCATGTTCAAATACAGGATGCACTTTAAGTAATTCAAAATGTCTTTTAAGTGCTTGACTTATTCTACTAATATTAGCATTGTATTTCTTCACAAAATGTAAGTTATCTTCTTGCCGTCTTACCGCCTTATATTCCAACAGTGCTTCCTTTGGATTAAAAAATGCGCTTTTTGCTGCTTTATTGACCAGTTGTCTGGAGTATCCACGCTGCAAATCAAAAGAAAAAAAGCAGATCAAAAAAGACAAAAAAATAGAACAGGAAGGTAACAGAAGAAGTGGTTTATTACAAGTTACCCGAAGTGGCCACGTTTCGCCCTCAGGCTGCGTCAGGGGTAAAAAAACTACAAAATAAAAATACATAATGAGTAAAACATAAACTTCACCATTGTATATTTGATAATAAAACATATCTAAAAACACTATCACATCATATAAAATAAAAACAGATCAAATCTAAAAACATAATACAATAAAATATAATATCAAATCAATATCAGTTAAAAACATTCAGATTAAATATGCATGCAATAAAATAATAATTTTAATACAAGACATGATATCAACACAAAATATAATAATATCAACACTAAATGTATATCAATAGAACTGCATCGGACAGATAGGTGGAGATATACAACACTAAAATAACTGAATGACCGTACATACTAAATATTGCCTACCTAATAGGGTTCTATGCAGTTCTATTGATATACATTTAGTGTTGATATTATTATATTTTGTGTTGATATGTCTTGTATTAAAATTATTATTTTATTGCATGCATATTTAATCTGAATGTTTTTAACTGATATTGATTTGATATTATATTTTATTGTATTATGTTTTTAGATTTGATCTGTTTTTATTTTATATGATGTGATAGTGTTTTTAGATATGTTTTATTATCAAATATACAATGGTGAAGTTTGTTTTACTCATTATGTATTTTTATTTTGTAGTTTTTTTACCCCTGACGCAGCCTGAGGGCGAAACGTGGCCACGTCGGGTAACTTGTAATAAACCACTTCTTCTGTTACCCTCCTGTTCTATTTTTTTGTCTTTTTTGATCTGCTTTTTTTCTTTTGATTTGCCATTTCTGTGGCAGATCTTTGCCTTTTTTTTTGTTTCTGTATCCACGCTGCATAAATTTTTGACATAAACCAGTGCTCCGTTTCTTAAACTCAGTATCAGAGGAACAGATTCTCCGATATCAGAGGCAGTGGGCAAAAGGAATATTCTTTTTCATAGGTGGAGGTTGTGTACTAGAATAGTATAACACGGAATTCCTGTCAGTAGGTTTGGGATAAACCATAGTGGAAAAACCCTTACATTGTCTTTTCAACCCTGACATCCAAAAAAGTACTTTCATGATTATTCTACTATGTTACTATGTTAACATTAGCCTCAAATCGAATAGTGGGATGACAAGTGTTCAAAAACCCAATAAAATAATGATTCAAAGTGTCAAAGGCAGCACTTAAATCTAATAACACCATCAGTAACTTTATCAAGGTATCTCCAACAATCATCAATGATATCTAATAGAACAGCCTGACTGAAAATCAGACACCAACTCATGATCTTCTACAAAATCAAGCAATTGAATTAATAAAACTTTCTCCAAAATCTTAAACCAAAATGTTAAATTCGAGACAGGCCTATAATTCCCAGGCACATTGGATCAAGAGTAGCTTTCTTGGACGCACAACTGCAGTTTTCCAACTAGTAGGAAAGAGACCAGGGCTCAGCGATTCATTAATCAATGGCAAAAAAGATTGAACCGCAACTTCCTTGACATTCATCAATAAGATTGAAGGGCAAGGATCTAACAATGAAGCAGAAGGATGAAGAGAACTAGCCATATCAACCAGCTCTTCCAGAGAAACTTCCCTAAGTCAGCTCGTTGAAACATCTTGATCAACACCAATAAATTGGACGGACAGTGACAAAGAGAAATTGTGTCCAATAGAGTTATCACATTGTACATCTAATCCAGCTCATATATTAACAATTTTTTCATGAAAAAAAAACAGCTTAATGGAGAGGGAGAGATTTTTAAGGCACCCTGAGAAGCTGTAAACAGTTATTAATGGATAAAACAATCCTAGATCTATTAGGAACTTTTAACAATAATTGAGAAAAGTATCACTTCTTGGCATCTAAAACTTCCGTCTTGTAGTCATCAGCTAGCCTCCTTCAAACAGCCCTATTTCTGAGATTTTTTTTTTTTTTTTAATCTCTGCTCCAAATTCTTTCAGCTTTCCTCACAGATCTCTTAAGAATGTTAAGCTGATCATTAAACCAAGGTGAAGAAAAATTCCTAGAATTATGTTTAATAACCATTTTTGTTGTCAGATTCTTATACAATGAACAAACAGAATTCATCAAGTGTTAAAGGGGCATGAAGCCAAGTCCAACTGGGAAATACCCAAAGCAAATTGATCTAAATTATTTATTTATTTATTACATTTGTATCCCATATTTTCCCACCTATTTGTAGGCTGAATGTGGCTTACATTGTACTTGAGCGGCGTTTGCATACTCCGGTGTAAACAAATACAAAGTGATATTGTGGTAAGATAAAGTTCACGTGGGAATCGTACAATGGAAGAGTTGCGTCATGTCCTTTACGTACTTTAGTTTTGGTGCGTTGCAGAGATCGGCATTTATGTTAGATTGGTAGGGTATGCCTTTTTAAACAGGTAAGTTTTTAGTGATTTCTGGAAGTGTAGGTGGTCGTACGTGGTTTTCAAGGCTTTTGGTAATCAGTTCGACAGTTGTGTGCTTATGTAGGAGAAGTTGGATGTGTAAGTAGATTTATATTTGAGTCCTTTGCAGCTTGGGTAGTGCAGATTTAGGTTAACAAAATTTGGATTCAAAACCTCCTTCACCAATGGATAGATTAGATTAGATTATTTGTAATCCACCCTTATCCAGGGCAGCTAGCATTAGCAACATTCACAAAATCAGATAAATAACAAAAACCAAACAAAATCAATAAACATGTTCAAAGTACTTTAATAATAACAAAAAATGTTAATTACAATCATGTTTCAGAAGGTCCAAACTTCCTAGACAGCTTAATAGGTGGTTGAAAATCTGATTTAATTAAATCAAGTTTAATTAAATAGGTAAAAGTAATCAAATAATGATCAGGCCATGGATTAAGAGAAAAAGTCAAAGAATCAAGCTGTCACCAGTAGTTTATGATGGCTCACCATAAACTATTAAAAACAAAAACCAGATCCAAAATATTTCAAGAATCCTGTGTAGGAACATGGGCAATCTGAGTAAAAAACAAAATCCTCTGAAGTTGTGACAAAATTCTGACTTAAAACAGGATAAGTAGGAAAATTGAAATCACCCAACACAACTATAAATCTAAATGAAAAGTTAATCTAGCAATAATATTGAGCAACTCATCTAAAACACACAGTGGTGAATTGGGCGCTCTATAAAGTAGTAAAAAAAGCAGTATCCATGTTGTGGCCAACTAATACGACCATAGCCTCAAGTAAAATATAATCACTCAGTTGTGGAGAAAAAAACTGATTTAACAATTAAAGCTACTCCCTCACCTTGTTTCCCCTCATGAGTAAAGGCATATGCTTGATAGTTAAGAGGACATAGCAAACCTAAAGTACAATATCATATCTTTTAACCAAGTTTCTGTTAAAAAAAAACAAAACAAAAAACAAATCCCATTGTTCTTCTTTCAACATATCAGGAATAAAATGTTCTTTTTGATTCACTGACTAACTATTCATTTGCAAGCAATGAGGATTAACACTTAACTTGGATCTCTTAAAACCCAATCCCAAATTCCTATAACAGCCCTGAACTACCACCAGAGGAATAAGCAAACCTACCCTATCAAAACAAGATTGAATACACATAGTAAAACCCTAAAATCAAACCAAAATTAAACCAGAAACAATAAATCAATGTCACGAGGTAAGAATCTTCCCACTGAGTCTCCAATGGCTTTCCAAAGGGCTCACTATGGAGCGTTTGCCTTCTGCTTGATAGGGATGCTCCCGGGCTTATGTCTCTGGTAGATGACATCACAGGGCGGGTCCTCACTCCAAGGTAGGAAGATGTTACAGCAACCCAAGCAAGGCACAGAGAAGTTAGAGATGTCACAAACAGTCCCCAGGAGAGGCTCACTGCCACCAGACGCTCCTGGGTTTATGTCTCTGGTAGATGATATCACAGGGCGGGTCATCACTTTGCAAGAATTACATGGCATCGTTTCACCAGGGCGGAGAAGTGCTCGAGGGGCGCGTAGGACAGGTCTCCGCACAGTAGCTAGCTCCATGGACAGTCAGCACACAGGGGCTCGGCACTGCACTTCACGAAAAAGATGACCTTGTAAACTATTTTGGATGAATTTGCTTAGCAAAATGGTCTATAAAACCTGCTTTAACTGAAGACTCTGTCCCACCAACATTAGCCAGCGTTTCACTGAACTGCTGCTTCAGGGATTACAGGAACCAATCATGGCAATCATGTTCACTTGAAAATTGCACCACTTCAAAATGGTGTCAGCTTCCTTTCAAAACTTACTATCCTTTCCTTGAATAGCGCCTCTATTACCTTTCCAACCACCAAAGTAAGGATTATCGGTCTGTAGTTTTCTGCTGCTTGTTTGTCTCCACTTTTGTGAAGAGGGACTACATCTGCTCATCTCTAATTCTGCAGAACCCTCCCTGTATCCAAGGATTTATTAAAAAAAATCTTTAAGAAGACCCACCAGAATCTCTCTGAGGTCCCTCAGGATTCTGGGATGGATCCCATCTGGCCCCATGGCTTTGTCCATTTTCAGTTTTTCTAGTTGTTCTTTAAAGCTTTCTTTTATAAACGGTGTATTATCAACTTCATTTTCATATGAGTACCACAGGGATCGGTCCTGGGGCCGGCTCTTTTTAACATCTTTTTGAGTGATATTGCGGAAGGGCTGTCTGGTAAGGTTTGTCTCTTTGTGGATGATACCAAACTCTGCAACAGGGTAGACACCTCGGAAGGTGTGGATGACATGAGGAAGGACCTAGCGAAGCTTGAGGAATAGTCCAATATTTGGCAACTAAGATTTAATGCTTAAAAAATGCAGGGTCATGCATTTAGGTCCCAAGAATCCGAGAGAGCGGTACAATATAGGGGGTAAAGTGCTTCTGTGTACAAAGGAAGTGCGAGACTTGGAGTGATTGTGTCTGATGACCTTAAAGTTTCCAAACAGGTAGAAAAAGTGATGATCATATCCAGAAGGATACTTGGGTGCCTAAAGAAAGGGAAGACCTGCAGGTAGAAAGAGGTGATGGTACCCTTGTATAAGTCTCTGGTGAGGCCCCATTTAAAGTACTGTGTGCAATTCTGGAGACCACATGTACGGAAAGATATAAACAGGATGGAGTCAGTCCAGAGAGCGGCTACAAAATTGGTAAGCGGTCTTGGACATAAAACATATAGGGATAGGCTTATGAACCTCAACATTTATAAGCTGGAAGACGGGAGGGAGAGAGGAGATAAAGATAGAGACATTTAAATATCTCAGGGGCATTAATGTACAAGAAGTGAGCCTTTTTCAAATGAAGGAAAACTCTGGGATGAGGGGACATAAGATGAAGTTAAGAGGAAATAGGCTTAGGAGGAATCTAAGAAAGTGTTTGTTCATGTAAAGGGTGATGGAAGAGTGGAATGGCCTCCCGGTGGAGGTCGTAGAGGTGAGGACTGTGTCAGAATTTAAGAAAGCGTGAGACATGCTTCTTCTTCTCCCCAGGTCCCCTGCATTTCAGCTGCTTTAATATTGTTTTTCGCATATAAAGCTACCCCTCCACCTTTCCAACTATCTCTATCTTTCCTGAATTCGTGGGACTTATTGAACCAGATCTCTGTGATAAAAACAATATCCAAGTCTTTCTGTAACATCAGAGCTTGCAAATCATGAACCTTGTTGCATAGACTGTCAGCATTCGGGCTCATACCTTTCCAGTTACTTATTGACTCTCACCTTCTGTTTATCCTTCTGGCTAAGATGGTTAATTTATTGTTTAAATTTTTTATTGACGAATAAACATATCAAAAATTTGTCCAACATCGGTCATGCCTTACATAATAGAGATATCGTAATACAGTCATATAATAATTTCCATGGACATCCTAAAGATGGTTAATTTAAAATCTTTCTTCACCTCTGTCACGCTTTTGCTGTTGAATTTGGGGTTTTTTTTGGGGGGGGGGGAGGGGAACTTGTGGAGTTTATCTGCTTCTGTTTAGTACCCCCACCTTCTAGTTTAAATAAAGGAATCCTGTGCCGAAGGAATGGATCCTCAGGAGCTTAGTCAAGATCGGGAGGCGGGGCTGGTGGTTGGGAGGCGGGGATAGTGCTGGGCAGACTTATACGGTCTGTGCCAGAACCGGTGGTGGGAGGTGGGGATAGTGCTGGGCAGACTTATATGGTCTGTGCCAGAGCCGGTGGTGGGAGGCGGAGATAGTGCTGGGCAGACTTATACGGTCTGTGCCAGAGCCGGTGGTGGGAGGCCGGAATAGTGCTGGGCAGACTTATATGGTCTGTGCCAGAGCTGGTGGTGGGAGGCGGGGCTGGTGGTTGGGAGGCGGGGATAGTGCTGGGCAGACTTATATGGTCTGTGCCAGAGCCGGTGGTGGGAGGCAGAGATAGTGCTGGGCAGACTTATACGGTCTGTGCCAGAGCCGGTGGTGGGAGGCCGGAATAGTGCTGGGCAGACTTATATGGTCTGTGCCAGAGCTGGTGGTGGGAGGCGGGGCTGGTGGTTGGGAGGCGGGGATAGTGCTGGGCAGACTTATATGGTCTGTGCCAGAGCCGGTGGTGGGAGGCGGAGATAGTGCTGAGCAGACTTATACGGTCTGTGCCAGAGCCGGTGGTGGGAGGCCGGAATAGTGCTGGGCAGACTTATATGGTCTGTGCCAGAGCTGGTGGTGGGAGGCGGGGCTGGTGGTTGGGAGGTGGGGATAGTGCTGGGCAGACTTATACGGTCTGTGCCAGACTGGTGGTGGGAGGTGGGACTGGTGGTTGGGAGGCGGGGATAGTGCTGGGCAGACTTATACGGTCTGTGCCCTGAAAAAGACAGGTACAAATCAAAGTAAGGTATTATTTATTATTATTTATTGCATTTGTATCCCACATTTTCCCACCTATTTGCGGGCTCAGTGTGGCTTACAATAAGACTTGAATAATAGAAATACATTTGTTACAAATAAGTTATGGATTACATTGAACAGAGTTGTGCGAGGCATTCGAATATCGTTGGTAGTATAACAATGGGACAAAACATAGAAACATTAGAAGGAAACAATGGGAAAAAACATTATTAGGCGTTATTAGGCGCCTAGACATATAGTGTATATAGTTCCGTGGACGAATGTATGGATGACTGGATAAAGGGATGATGGAACAGATGCGGATGTGTATTGCATTGTGGACAATGCGTGGTCTCTATGTGTTTTGGCTCTTTCCATAAGTTTGTTCGAACAGGTGTGTCTTCAGTAGTTTACGGAAGGAGGCTTGATCATTGATCATTCTTAGGTTGCGTGGTAATGTATTCCAAGATTTCGTGCTCTTGTAGGAAAAGGTTGACGCGTGTATCGTCTTGTACTTCAAGCCCCTGCAGGTTGGGTAATGGAGGTTGAGGTGAGTTCGGGATGATCTTTTGGCGTTTCTAGGTGGTAGGTTTATTAAATCAGACATGTACGCTGGGGCTTCACCGTGAATGATCTTGTGGACTAGTGTGCAAGTTTTAAAAGTAACGCGGTCCTTGAGTGGAAGCCAATGTAGTTTCTCTCGTAGTGGTTTTGCCCTTTCATATTTCGGTTTTCCGAAGATGAGCCTGGCTGCTGTGTTCTGGGCTGTTTGAAGTTTCCTTAGTATTTGCTCTTTGCAGCCAGCGTATAATGAGTTGCAGTAATCCAAGTGGCTAAGGACGAGGGATTGCACTAGGCTGCGGAAGACGAATCTTGGGAAGAATGGTCTAATTCTTTTCAATTTCCACATGCTGAAGAACATCTTCTTGGTTACGTTGTTTGCGTGAGTTTCGAGTGTTAGGTGGCGGTCGATGGTCACTCCAAGGATTTTTAGTGTTTCTGAGATTGGAAGTTTTAGGTTTGGTGTGTTTATCACGTTGAATTCTGTTGTGTTGTATTGGGAGGTGAGTATCAGGCATTGAGTTTTTTCTGCGTTCAGTTTCAGGCGGAACGCATCTGCCCATGTGTTCATGATGTGTAGACTTTTATTGATTTCGCTGGAGATTTCTTTGATGTCTTGTTTGAATGGGATGTATATTGTCACATCATCGGCGTATATGTACGGGTTGAGGTTATTGTTTGATAGGAGTTTTGCTAAAGGGATCATCATTAGGTTGAATATAGTTGGAGAGAGAGGTGATCCCTGTGGGACTCCACATTCAGGTGTCCATGCCTTGGACGTGGTTAAATTTGATGTGACTTGATATGAGCGCAGGGTTAGGAACCCCTTGAACCAATTCAAGACATTTCCTCCGATGCCAAAGTATTCAAGTATGTGTATTAGGATTTCATGATCAACCATGTCGAAGGCGCTGGACATGTCGAATTGTAAGAGGAGTATATTGTTGCCGGTTGCAATTCTTTGTTTGAATCTGGTCATTAGGGTGATTAATACTGTTTCTGTGCTGTGATTCGAACGGAATCCTGATTGGGCATCATGCAGTATTGAATGTTTGTCTAGATAGTTTGTGAGTTGTTTGGTTACCATACCTTCGGTTAGCTTGGTTATTAGTGGTATGGATGCAATTGGCCTGTAGTTGGTTATTTCGTTTGTGTTTTTCTTTGTGTCTTTGGGAATTGGTGTGAGTAGGATTTTTCCTTTTTCTTTTGGGAAGAGTCCATTTTGTAGCATGTAGTTTATGTGATTTGTTAGGTTTGTTATGAATTGTTGAGGAGCAGTTTGCATGAGGCTATTTGGACATACAGTGGGGGAAATAAGTATTTGATCCCTTGCTGATTTTGTAAGTTTGCCCACTGACAAAGACATGAGCAGCCCATAATTGAAGGGTAGGTTATTGGTAACAGTGAGAGATAGCACATCACAAATTAAATCCGGAAAATCACATTGTGGAAAGTATATGAATTTATTTGCATTCTGCAGAGGGAAATAAGTATTTGATCCCCCACCAACCAGTAAGAGATCTGGCCCCTACAGACCAGGTAGATGCTCCAAATCAACTCGTTACCTGCATGACAGACAGCTGTCGGCAATGGTCACCTGTATGAAAGACACCTGTCCACAGACTCAGTGAATCAGTCAGACTCTAACCTCTACAAAATGGCCAAGAGCAAGGAGCTGTCTAAGGATGTCAGGGACAAGATCATACACCTGCACAAGGCTGGAATGGGCTACAAAACCATCAGTAAGACGCTGGGCGAGAAGGAGACAACTGTTGGTGCCATAGTAAGAAAATGGAAGAAGTACAAAATGACTGTCAATCGACAAAGATCTGGGGCTCCACGCAAAATCTCACCTCGTGGGTATCCTTGATCATGAGGAAGGTTAGAAATCAGCCTACAACTACAAGGGGGGAACTTGTCAATGATCTCAAGGCAGCTGGGACCACTGTCACCACGAAAACCATTGGTAACACATTACGACATAACGGATTGCAATCCTGCAGTGCCCGCAAGGTCCCCCTGCTCCGGAAGGCACATGTGATGGCCCGTCTGAAGTTTGCCAGTGAACACCTGGATGATGCCGAGAGTGATTGGGAGAAGGTGCTGTGGTCAGATGAGACAAAAAGTGAGCTCTTTGGCATGAACTCAACTCGCCGTGTTTGGAGGAAGAGAAATGCTGCCTATGACCCAAAGAACACCGTCCCCACTGTCAAGCATGGAGGTGGAAATGTTATGTTTTGGGGGTGTTTCTCTGCTAAGGGCACAGGACTACTTCACCGCATCAATGGGAGAATGGATGGGGCCATGTACCGTACAATTCTGAGTGACAACCTCCTTCCCTCCGCCAGGGCCTTAAAAATGGGTCGTGGCTGGGTCTTCCAGCACGACAATGACCCAAAACATACAGCCAAGGCAACAAAGGAGTGGCTCAGGAAGAAGCACATTAGGGTCATGGAGTGGCCTAGCCAGTCACCAGACCTTAATCCCATTGAAAACTTATGGAGGGAGCTGAAGCTGCGAGTTGCCAAGCGACAGCCCAGAACTCTTAATGATTTAGAGATGATCTGCAAAGAGGAGTGGACCAAAATTCCTCCTGACATGTGTGCAAACCTCATCATCAACTACAGAAGACGTCTGACCGCTGTGCTTGCCAACAAGGGTTTTGCCACCAAGTATTAGGTCTTGTTTGCCAGAGGGATTAAATACTTATTTCCCTCTGCAGAATGCAAATAAATTCATATACTTTCCACAATGTGATTTTCCGGATTTAATTTGTGATGTGCTATCTCTCACTGTTACCAATAACCTACCCTTCAATTATGGGCTGCTCATGTCTTTGTTAGTGGGCAAACTTACAAAATCAGCAAGGGATCAAATACTTATTTCCCCCACTGTATGTCTAGTTTGCAGTTGGATTTGGCATATCTTTTGAGAGTTTTAGAGATGAGTTCTTCTGGTAATAGTTCAAATTCGGTCCAGGTTCTGTCTGCTGGGTGTGTTCCTTCTTCTGGATCTAGACAGTCTAGGAGAGTGGTGTATTCTGTAGTGCTGGCGGGTATTTTTTGTCGTAGTTGCACAATCTTCTCCTTGAAGTATTTTGCAAGGTTGTCAGCACTTGGTGTATCTTTGCCGTTGGTTGTAACTGGTGTGGTGTCTAACAGTTTGTTCACGAGGTTGAAGAGTTTATGTGTGTCTTTGTAGTTTGGTCCTATTAATGTTTTATAGTGTAGTCTTTTTGTCTGTTTGATGGTGTATTTGTATTTTCTCCGAAGTTGTTTCCAGTCGTTTAGTGTTTGTTCATCTCTCTTTTTATTCCAGGCTCGTTCAAGTCTCCTGACTTGTGTTTTCAGTTTTTTCAGCTCTTCGTTGAACCATGGATTTGCATTTTTCCTGTGTGATGTTCTGGTTTGGACTGGGGCGATTTTGTCTAATGTTGTTGTGCTTATATCGTCCCATTCTTGGAGGAATTGGATGGTGCCAGCGTTTGCAGTCCATTCACTCTGGTAGATCTGTTGCCAGAATGTTGTGGGGTCTATTTTTCCCCTTGTTGTGTAGGTTGTTCGCTCATGTTTGTTGATTGTGTTCGGTTGTGTTTTTTGCCAGTAAAGTGTGACATTTGCTTTATGGTGGTCTGACCACAGTGTGGGTGTCCATCTTGTGTTGGTGAGTGTGATAGCTGAGTTTGGTTCGAGTCTATTTGTTATGATATCTAGTGTGTGTCCTTTTTCGTGTGTTGGTTGTACGTCGGGTGTTTGCAGATCCCAGAGTTGTAGGAATTCTTTGAATTCTCGTGTGCTTGGTAGGGTGTCATCTTCTAGGTGTAAGTTGATGTCTCCTAGTATGAGGATGTTTGAGGTTGATACGCAGGTATTCGAGATGAAATCCATGAGTTGTGCTTGGGCATCTTGCCATTTTCCTGGTGGCCTGTAGAATAGGATTGTGTTAAGGTGTCCTATTAGACTTGGATGGTTGATTCTTGTCGATGCAATTTCAAGTTGTGGTGAGGTAGATTCGCCTGTGATTGTGATGGTGAATTCAGGTTTGTATATTAAAGCTATTCCGCCTCCTCTTTTTTCTCTATTTCTTGTCCAGTGCGTGATTTTGTATTCTGGTGGGCACGTTAGTAGGATGGCGGGGTCCGTAGGACTATGGAACCAGGTTTCTGTGATAAATAAGAGGTCTAGTTTGTCTGTGGTGATCCAATCTAGTATGTCTATCGAGTTGCTTACTGCTGATCTTGCATTGACGTATCCTAGTTTGATTTGGTGATGTGGTTCCAAGGCGGGGTTATACACAAAAAGCAGCAAATATGAGTTATCTTGTTGGGCAGACTGGATGGACCGTGCAGGTCTTTTTCTGCTGTCATCTACTATGTTACTATGTTATGTCTAGAAATGTATTGCCTATATTTCTCCCTAAGGATCCTTTTTCCTGTATCAGATAGATGTAGCCCATCACTACAAAATGGCCTTTTGTTTTTCCATATATTTATTTATTGGGATTTATTAGCTGCCTTTATAAGAGATTCACCCAAGGCGGTGTACAGCAGGTACAGTTTAACATTAAACTTACAATTCTGTTAACAGCATAACAATAGTAAAATAACCAAGAATAAACATAAATACAATAAATGAGGTAAACTTGAAAACTGTAAATTGAAACCTAATAATAGAACTACCGTCAAACAGTATCAAAAATGTACGTAATTCAAATACAATACAGTGTTAGCATAATACTAATGATATACCTAATGAACATGCATTAGAACATTCAACTAACATAGATGTAGCTGAGGGACCAAGTACAAATATATGATGGGAACAAGATGTGTGGTACAGAGTCAGTTAGGATAATTTGATGGTTAGCTAAACGAATTGGAGAAAATTTTCTTCACTCAACGTATAATTAAACTCTGGAATTCGTTGCCAGAGAATGTGGTAAAGGCGGTTAGCTTAGCAGAGTTTTAAAAAGGTTTGGACAGCTTCCTAAAGGAAAAGTCCATAGACTGTTATTAAATTGGACTTGGGGAAAATCCACTATTTCTGGTATAAGCAGTATAGAATGTTTTGTACTTTTGGGGGAATTTTGCCAGGTATTTGTGACCTGGATTGGCCACTGTTGGAAACAGGATGCTGGGCTTGATGGACCTTTGGTCTTTCCCAGTAGGGCAATACTTATGTACTTATGTGGCAAGTTTGTTGTATAGTTTGTTGTATAGTAAGCTAGTCTAGGTGCAGAATGAGTGTATAGTCAGTCACCCTATGAATTAAAGGCTTGGGAGAAGAGACAGGCTTTCACCTGCTTCCTGAAGTAGAGGTAGTCTTGAGTTATACGTAGCCCCCCCCCCCCCCCCCCCCCCGGGAGTAAATTCCAGAGTGTGGAGGCTTCTCATTGCTGCACCCATAGGAGCCAACTCTGTGGGTGCTTGAGCACCCACAATATTGAGAACATTCCTTGTATGTGTCTAAGGAGGGGTTATTTCCATTGGGCTTAGCACCCCCAATAATTTTGAAAAGTTGGCTCCTATGGCTGCATCCTCATATGTATTTAAAAGCTTCTTTTTGGCACCAGGCTTTGAAGTTCTCTTTGTTTTGTCATCTTTCCTCACCCTTTCCATAGGCAGGCAGTGTTTCAGAAAAAGCCACAGTCCTTACCAAGGACCTCATCCCTTCCGCTAGCTTCTGGAAAGCTCCCTGTACTACAGGCAGTGCTATCCGTGACCAGGTCATTTGTTCCTACGTGTATTACATCAACCTGAGAACCTTTTCTCGCTTCTCTATTTGCACTCTGTATTTGGTTTGTATTTCCTCTAACTGAGGAGCCTGGAAGGCGTAGTACTTTGTTGGGGGCCCATGGAGTTCATTTCCTATGTACTGCCTCATATAATGGAGTTCCCTAACAGTTTTGAGATGTTTTATCTGTGTAGAGGGAATGCGATTTCCTTTGAATTACTGTCTTGGTCTCTGGCTTCACTTCAGTTCTAGTTTCTGCTACAAACGAATTTTTTAGGGGGATCTCTTGGTAGGGTGGATGCTCTGTGTGCTTCGACTTTTAGTTTTGTAGAGGCAGTTTATTAAATAAAGTGATCTTGAATGAAATTCAAGGTACCTTAAATCACAAGGTGCCTGAATGGAGATGGCTATACAGGGGGTAGGAGCCATGGGGTGGGGGTGGGGGAACCATGACAGGGGAGGCAATGAAGTATTTATTTATTTATTTATTGTGATTTACTAACCCCTTTATGAAGAGATCCATTCAAGGCAGTGGAAGTAAAGCTGTCATCAGTCATTTCTAGCACTGGTTGTTTTAACTAGGGAACTTTATACCTGGCAAACCTTTTAGGGGCTCATTTTCGAAACAGAAAAACATCTAAAAAGTGGCAGATTGGGGGTTTTTTTGTTTGTTTTTTGCCAAAATGGCCAAATCACTATTTTCTAACCCAGTTTTTTTAGATGTTTTTTTTTTTTTTTTGCAGTTCATATGCAGTGCATCCAAATCACAAGGGGGGGGGGGGGTGTCAGGGGCATGCTGGGGCAGGATTTGGGCTTTCCCAAAACATGGACATTTTTATGTCATAATGAAAAAATGCCCAGAGCTAAAAGTTAGATATTTTGGTCTAGACCTGTTTCAATCACAACTAAAGGCCCTGTTTACCACCTTTTTTAGGGAACAGGACCCAGGCCCTTATCCAACTCTGAACTTACACTTGTGGTAGAAAGTGTGAGCCCTATGAACCCCACCAAAAACCTACTGTACCCACATATTGGTGACGCCTGAAGATATAAAAGCTATTGTTGAGGTGTACAGTAAGTTTTTAGTGGATTTTGGAGGACTTACCATACAATAAAAGGGGGGTAAGGGTGAGAAGTGTACCTGGGACCTTTTATGTGAAGTTCACTGCAATGTCCCCTAGGTTGCCTCATTGCTCTTCTGGGATGTGTGTGTGACCAGTCTACTAAGAACGCTGACTCTTCCAACATCCCAATGGCTTGTTTTTGTGTGTTTTTCTCGTGGATTTTTTTGTTTTCCCCCCAAAAAATGGTTCAAAAAGATAAAATCACAGAGCACAACATCATCTTGCAAGTGATGGACGTTTTTCTGGTTTGAAAATTGCTATGTTTGCCACTTGATCTTTGGACATTTTGCAAAACATCCAAAATCAGATTTAGGCATCATCAAAAATGCTTCTCCAGGGCACCTAATGTTAAACTTTCTGAATATAGGCACCTAATTTAGGTGACTGTGGTGAGGCTTTCTGCTCCCTCTGAAGATCAAGATCATTGATCTTTCTGCCTCACCTTTAATTTCATACAGTTATATACACATGGCTTTTGCCCGTGCTGGATTATTTTCCGAAGTATGATTTGTCTGTATATTCAGAAAGTCATCAGAGAAGGGGGTGGCTGCATGAAAAGCTTAATGTTTTCAGGTAATCCCTTTTTTTTTTTTTTTCTTCCTCTCATGCATTTTCAGAATGAAGTGGCCTTTTATGCCCTTAAGATGATTTAATTGCTGAAAGGCAAACAACCGAGCAACTCACAACACTGAGTAATTATGGTCGATTGTGTGTTGCGGGTGCAGGGTCACACGAATCCCAGTCGTAGGGAAGTACGCACAGAGCTAAGAAGGAATTTGGATTTTTCTGTTGTCAGATTGTGTAAAAATTATTTACAGTTAATGCTAGCATAAAGGTTAGAAAGGTTGATGAAGCGATACTTAGTCTTCCTTTTGCTATTCACTGCGTGTCAGAATGCAATTACGACTGATTCATAAAACTGTCTTGAAAAAACACCGTCTTTATTAAAATGCTGATCAAGATAAGAGCTGACAGTAAAAAAGAATAGAACATTTTAGTCTTGTTGCTTTTGAATGATTGCTAATTACCCCAGAGGTCATGTATAAAGCGAGCGAAGATTCACTGACATTATTTATTTAAAGGAGAAAAAAAAAGTCTGCTGTTCCCACAATGTTTGAGCAGAAAGATACAAGCTAAGTGCATCGGGAACAATAGTTTGATCGAGTTGTTTTTGATGCTTTTAAATATTTGACATCTTTTGCAATTTTATTCCTTTTGGCATGGTAGACTTCCTTATAAGATATCTTGAGTACTATGAATTATTTGATGGGGTTACTTTGAAGCGAATGATTTCAAGGCTTGTCTTATACTGCCTGGCTAAACCACTTCAGCAACTAAAACTAGTATATAAAGCCATCCTTATGTCCCTGGTACCTCACCAAACACAATATTAATTTATGGCTCAGTTGTGTCTACTTCATCCATGGCCCTTTGAGTTAGGACTCCTTGACAACAGCCTCAAGTAGCCTGCAGTTTCAGTCTGGAGCAGATGTTCTTAACCCAGTCCTCGGAACAGACCTGGCCAGTCAGGTTTTCAGGATATCTACAATGAATACGCACGAGATAAACTTGATTACAGTGGAGGTAGACATGCAAATTATCTCATGGATTGGGTTGTGCACCCCTGATCTGGAGGAAAGTTGTTTACTGCATGCAACAAGGAAAGACTTAGTCAAATAACAGACCTTCTGTGCTCTCCTTCTTCTGCCACTAACCTACTACTTAACATTTCTAGAGTGCTACTAGGGTTACGCAGCGCTGTACAGATTAACAAAAAGGACAGTCCCTGCTCCAAGGAGCTTACAATCTAATGGGCGAAATGTCAAGTAGGGGCAGTCCAGATTTCCTGAATAGAGGTGTGATGGTTAACCTTGGAATGTAAACTTCTTTGGGCAGGGGCGTATCGTACCTGAATAATTCTCGCTACTGTACAGTGTTGTAAAAATTTTAGGGAGCCCTTTAACTAAAGGGTGGAAGGGGATAGATTGCTCGTGGCACTCAGCAAATCGGGTCTACCATTGGGCTCATCCAAGAACCCAGCGGTAGGAGTGTCCGGTGGTAATCTGGCAGCATCGCCCGCTGCCTGGTTACTGCTGGGTTAGTGCCGGAGCCCTTACTGCCTCCTAAAGGTCTCCAGCTGCATGAAAAGAGAGATGACCAGCAGGAAAAAGGAGGTGATAGTGCCATTGCATAAGTCTCTTGTGAGATCCCATTTGGAGTACTGCGTGCAGTTCTGGAGACCGCACCTACGGAAAGATATAAACAGGATGGAGTCGGCCCAGAGAGCAGCTACGAAATTAGTAAGCAGTCTTGAATGCAAAAATTATAGGGACAGGCTTATGAACCTCAACATGTATACGCTAGGAGAGAGGAGGGAGAGAGCAGACATGATAGAAACATTTAAATATCTCAAGGGCATTTATGTACAGGAAGAGAGCCTTTTCCAAATGAAGGAGAGCTCTGGAACGAGGGGGCATACAATGAAGTTAAGAGGGAAGAAAGTATTATTTCATGTAAAGGGTGGTGGAGGCGTGGAATGGCCTCCCAGTGGAGGTTGTGGAGTCAAGGACTATGTAAGAATTTTAAAAGGCATAGGATAAGCATGTGGGATCGTTTAGGAAAAGGAAGAGTTAGAGGTTACAGAGGATGGGCAGACTAGATGGGCCTTGTGGTCTTTATCTGCCGTCATGTTTCTATGTCAGTGAGGGGACTAATTTTGCAGGGAACTTCCCTAGGGTATAAAACCCTCTGCTCAGTTCAAATCCATGTCTTTGGCTCCTTGTGTCCCTGGCTGAATGACAGCCATCCAGCCCAAAGGTCCTGGTCATTTAATCCTGAGCCTGGCTACCTGGAGAAGTCTAGGAACATTTACAGTTAGAGCAGCTGCTTAAGCTCTGTGCTGTAACTGGGACAGTAAGAATGAGGAACCTAATGTGCCCTTTCCTAGGCCTAAGGAGTAAAGGCGAAGCTTGCCTTAGTTATATATTTCCAGCAGAGTAGCTACACTGGTATATGGAACAGCTTCTGAGGCTGAGGAAACAAGAAACACTCACAGCAACAATTCTCACTCTTCTCACCAGGGTCAAACTACCTAAGACACTGCTTTGGAGTCTCAGAACATTAAAGTGAAGAAATACTTTCTTAGATTCATTTTAAATTTATTACTTTGTAACTTCATCGCGTGCCCCCTAGTCCTAGTGTTTTTGGCACGAGTAAACAAGCGATTCATGTCTACCCGTTCCATTCCACTCATTATTTTATAGACCTCTATCATGTCTCCCGTCACCTCTCTCACTCCCCCTCAGTCCTGTAAAGTTTGTTGGTTGCCGCCGCTGGCGGCAGGAGCAGCATAATAGGCTGCCTTCGGCCAGCCCCTGGGTCTTCCCTCTGCTGGGTCCTGCCTTCTCTGATGCAATTTCCTGTGGGCAGGATGCAGCAGAGGGCACATTCACTTCTCTATTCTGTTTCGAATGAGACTTCCAATACAACAGTAGGTTTGGCCAGTCAGTCCTTCATAATCTGTTTGGGGATTATAATCTAGGCCCATTTCTTTCAATTTTAGATAGCCACTTAAATTGCCTGTGTTTAAAGAAGGTAATGTGGCATTATAAAATAGGGTCCCAGAACTACTACTACTACTACTTAACATTTCTAAAGCGCTACTAGGGTTACGCAGCGCTGTACAATTTAACATAAAAGGACAGGCCCTGCTCAAAGAGCTTACAACCTAAAGGACAAGTGAGTAGTCAATACGATAGGGGCAGTCAAATTGGGGCAGTCCGGATATCCTGAAGGTAAGAGTCAGTTGCCGAAGGCAGCATTGAAGAGGTGGGCTTTAAGCAGAGACTTGAAGATGGGCAGGGAGGGGGCTTGACGTAAGGGCTCAGGAAGGTTGTTCCAGGCATAGGGTGAGTCGAGGCAGAATGGGCGGAGCCTGGAGTTGGCAGTGGTGGAGAAGGGTACTGAGGGGAGGGATTTGTCCTGTGAACAGAGGTTTCGGGTGGGAACATAAGGGGAGATGCCTTTGTGTCTTAACACTGCCCTTAAGCTTCATGTTGACGTTCCATTGTGATATTCCTTATGATAATTCGATTATCTCGCATAATTTGTACAATATAACCCATAACCAAGTTGTAACAAATGTATTTTCATTATTCTTATCTTATTGTAAGCCACACTGAGCCCGCAAAGAGGTGGGAAAATGTGGGATACAAATGCAAACAATAAATAAATAAATAAATAGTGAGGGGCAGCAGATTGAGTATATTTGTAGCCTAAGAAGGAGAAGCTTGAACTGAATGTGGTATCGGATTGGAAGCCAGTGAAATGACCTGAGAAGAGGGGTGATATGAGTATATCGGTTCTGGCGGAATATAAGACGTGCAGCAGAGTTCTAAACAGATTGAAGGGAGGATAGATGGCTAAGTGGGAGTCTGGTGAGGAGTAAGTTGCAGTAGTCAAGTCGAGAGGTAATGAGAGCGTGGACGAGAGTTCGGGTGGTGTGTTCAGAGAGGAAAGGGTGAATTTTGCTGATGTTGAAGAGGAAGAAGCGACAGGTCTTGGCTATCTGCTGGATGTGTGCCGAGAAGGAGAGGGAGGAGTCGAAGATGACTCCGAGGTTGCGGGCAGATGAGACGGGGAGGATGAGGGTGCTATCCACTGAGATAGAAAGTGGAGGAAGAGGAGAAGTGGGTTTTGGTGGAAAGACAATGAGCTCAGTCTTGGACATGTTCAGTTTCAGGTGGCGGTTGGACATCCATGTAGCAATGTCGGTTAAGCAGGCTGATACCTTTGCCTGGGTCTCCGCGGTGATGTCTGGTGTGGAGAGATACAGCTGGGTGTCGTCCGCATAGAGATGATACTGGAAGCCATGAGATGAGATGAGGGAGCCCAGGGAAGAGGTGTAGATTGAGAAGAGAAGGGGTCCAAGGACAGATCCCTGGGGAACACCAACAGATAGCGGGATGGGGTTGGAGGAAGATCCATGAGAGTGAACTCTGAAGGTGCGGTGGGAGAGAGAGGAGGAGAACCAGGAGAGGACAGAGCTAGGATCAGGCGACCCTCAGGGGGAGGAATGCTGGCTTCGGCCTAACCCCTGGTAAGCCTTTCCTCAGCTGAGAGGTACCCACCTCTACCACCGGCTGCCTTTCAGGTGCTGTGGAGGACTTGCAGCTCATCTGCATATCCTTACAGCCTTCTCCGGGGTGACACCCAGGTCCACCCCGATCCACTCAGGGCCTCCGCTCTAGGTGCCCAGCGCTCCCACCAGGTGCTGTGGAGGACTTGCAGCCCTTCTGCATTTCCTCATAGCTGTATCCGGGGTGACTCCAGTTCCACCCCGATCTTCCCAGGGCCTTCTCTCCAAGAGCCCAGAGTTCCCCAGGTGCTTTTTGGCTAGGATCAGGCGACCCTCAGGGGGAGGAATGCTGGCTTCGGCCTAACCCCTGGTAAGCCTTTCCTCAGCTGAGAGGTACCCACCTCTACCACCGGCTGCCTTTCAGGTGCTGTGGAGGACTTGCAGCTCATCTGCATATCCTTACAGCCTTCTCCGGGGTGACACCCAGGTCCACCCCGATCCACTCAGGGCCTCCGCTCTAGGTGCCCAGCGCTCCCACCAGGTGCTGTGGAGGACTTGCAGCCCTTCTGCATTTCCTCATAGCTGTATCCGGGGTGACTCCAGTTCCACCCCGATCTTCCCAGGGCCTTCTCTCCAAGTGCCCAGAGTTCCCCAGGTGCTTTTTGGCTAGGATCAGGCGACCCTCAGGGGGAGGAATGCTGGCTTCGGCCTAACCCCTGGTAAGCCTTTCCTCAGCTGAGAGGTACCCACCTTTACCACCGGCTGCCTTTCAGGTGCTGTGGAGGACTTGCAGCTCATCTGCATATCCTTACAGCCTTCTCCGGGGTGACACCCAGGTCCACCCCGATCCACTCAGGGCCTCCGCTCTAGGTGCCGCGCGCCTAACGGCGCGTGGGGCATTTTTCTCTTTGTATCTAATCTTTTTCCAGTTGCTAAAGTACCTTAATCATTTATGGCCCCTATTCACATTCTCTTCCTAGCTCTGTCCCTTCCTAATCTTTTCCCTCACCCCCTACCTCTCTCCGCTACAGGAACTCACTTCCCATCCATTGACTTCATCACCTCACCTTCTCTCCTACCCTCTTCCTCCCTCTTGGCTTTTAATCTCCATCTCTTTCTTCCCTCCATTTTGCCTTCCCCATTCCACCTAAATACCTCTCGCCTTCGACGCCTTCGTGGCCACACCTCTCCTACTCTCCTCCGCTCTCTTTTACTCCTTCTCTTACTCTCAGCTGGTGACATCAATCCCAATCCTGGCCCTCCTCACCAACTATTATCCAAACTCTACAGATCTCACCGTGACCTCTCTAACCTCATCTCTATTCCTCTACTCCCCTCCTCTTCTCTGCCCTTCTCTTGCGCCCTATGGAATGCCCGCTCTATCTGTAACAAACTCCCCTATATCCAGGACCTCTTTATCTCGCGTCACCTCCATCTGCTCGCCATAACAGAAACCTGGCTCTGCCCTGATGACTCTGCTTCAGTCGCAGCCCTGTGCCATGGCGGTTATCTATTTTCACATACTCCTCGCTCTGCTGGCCGTGGGGGCGGTGTTGGACTACTTCTCTCTCCCTCCTCCAGATTTCAACCCCTTCTTCCACCTCAATCTCACTGTTTTTCCTCCTTTGAAGTCCACTCTATCCGCCTTTTCTCTCCTCTGCCTCTTCGAATAGCGGTCATTTATCGTCCCCCTGATAAGTCCCTTTCATCCTTTCTCAGTGACTTTGATGCCTGGCTTGCCTTCTTCCATGATCCTTCCTCCCCCTCTCTCATCCTTGGTGACTTTAATATTCCTGCTAATGATCCTTCCAACTCTTATATTTCCAAGTTACTCGCTTTAACGTCGTCCTTTAATCTCCAACTATGCTCCACCTCCCCCACTCATCAAAATGGTCACTGTCTTGATCTCATCTTCTCCTCCAACTGTTCACCCTCTAGTTTCCTTGCCTCCGATCTTCCCCTCTCTGATCACCATCTTATAACTTTCACACTTAAATCTCCTCCCTCCCAGTCCCGTCCTATCCTATCTAATTTATCTAGGAATCTTCACGACATTGACCCTTCATCTCTATCCTCCCATGTTTCAAACCTCCTCTCTACTGTGGCACCATCCACGTCTGTCAACGAGGCTGTTTCTTCTTACAACAATACTCTATCCTCTGCCTTAGACACTCTTGCACCTTTGATGACCCGCCCTGTAAGGCGTACAAAACCCCAACCTTGGCTGACTTCTAATATCCGCTACCTACGTTCCTGTACCCGCTCCGCCGAACGCCTCTGGCGGAAATCTCGGGCCCTTGCTGATTTCTTACACTTTAAGTTCATGCTGACCTCCTTCCAATCTGCTCTTTTACGTGCCAAACAGGATTATTATATCCAACTGACCAACTCTCTTGGCTCTAATCCTCGACTTCTCTTCACCACATTGAACTCTCTCCTCAAGGTGCCCCCTCCCCCAACTCCCCCTTCATTATCTCCTCAGACCCTTGCTGAATTCTTTCACAACAAGGTTCAAAAGATAAACCTTGCTTTCTCTACCTCACCAGCTCTCCCTCCACTAGTCCGTTCCCCTCTCTCTCCTTCCCCTCATTCCCTTTCCTCCTTTCCTGAAGTTACTATTGAGGAAACTACACTTCTCCTTTCTTCCTCAAAATGTACCACCTGTTCCTCTGATCCCATTCCCACCCACCTTCTTAATGCCATCTCTCCTACTCTTATTCCTTTTATCTGTCACATTCTCAACCTCTCACTTTCCACTGCGACTGTCCCTGCTTCCTTTAAACATGCTGTGGTCACACCTCTCCTTAAGAAGCCTTCACTTGACCCTACTTGTCCCTCTAATTACCGACCCATCTCCCTCCTTCCTTTTCTCTCCAAATTACTTGAGCGTGCTGTTCACCGCCGCTGCCTTGATTTTCTCTCCTCACATGCTATTCTTGACCCATTACAATCTGGTTTTCGCCCTCTCCACTCAACTGAAACTGCGCTTACTAAAGTCTCCAATGACCTATTACTGGCTAAATCCAGAGGTCAATATTCCATCCTCATTCTTCTTGATCTTTCCGCTGCTTTTGACACTGTCGATCACAGCATACTTCTCGATACCCTGTCCTCACTTGGATTCCAGGGCTCTGTCCTTTCCTGGTTCTCTTCCTATCTCTCCCTCCGCACCTTTAGTGTTCACTCTGGTGGATCCTCTTCTACTTCTATCCCTCTGCCTGTCGGTGTACCTCAGGGTTCTGTTCTCGGTCCCCTCCTCTTTTCTATCTACACTTCTTCCCTTGGTTCATTAATCTCATCCCATGGCTTTTCCTACCACCTCTATGCTGATGACTCCCAAATCTACCTTTCTACCCCTGATATCTCACCTTGCATCCAAACCAAAGTTTCAGCGTGCTTGTCTGACATTGCTGCCTGGATGTCTCAACGCCACCTGAAATTAAATATGACCAAAACCGAGCTTCTCATTTTCCCCCCCAAACCCACCTCCCCGCTCCCCCCGTTTTCTATTTCTGTTGATGGCTCTCTCATTCTCCCTGTCTCCTCAGCTCGAAACCTTGGGGTCATCTTTGACTCTTCTCTCTCCTTCTCTGCTCATATCCAGCAGACCGCCAAGACCTGTCGTTTCTTTCTTTACAACATCCGTAAAATCCGCCCCTTTCTTTCCGAGCACTCTACCAAAACCCTCATCCACACACTTGTCACCTCTCGTTTAGACTACTGCAATCTGCTTCTTGCTGGCCTCCCACTTAGTCACCTCTCCCCTCTCCAGTCGGTTCAAAACTCTGCTGCCCGTCTCATCTTCCGCCAGGGTCGCCTTACTCATACTACCCCTCTCCTCAAGACCCTTCACTGGCTCCCTATCCGTTTTCGCATCCTGTTCAAACTTCTTCTACTAACCTATAAATGTATTCACTCTGCTGCTCCCCAGTATCTCTCCACACTCGTCCTTCCCTACACCCCTTCCCGTGCACTCCGCTCCATGGATAAATCCTTCTTATCTGTTCCCTTCTCCACTACTGCCAACTCCAGACTTCGCGCCTTCTATCTCGCTGCACCCTACGCCTGGAATAAACTTCCTGAGCCCCTACGTCTTGCCCCATCCTTGGCCACCTTTAAATCTAGACTGAAAACCCACCTCTTTAACATTGCTTTTGACTCGTAACCACTTGTAACCACTCGCCTCCACCTACCCTCCTCTCTTCCTTCCCGTTCACATTAATTGATTTGATTTGCTTACTTTATTTATTTTTTGTCTATTAGATTGTAAGCTCTTTGAGCAGGGACTGTCTTTCTTCTATGTTTGTACAGCGCTGCGTATGCCTTGTAGCGCTATAGAAATGCTAAATAGTAGTAGTAGTAGTAGAGAGGACAGAGCCCTGGAACCCGAATGAGGACAGTGTGGCAAGGAGTAGATCATGATTGACAGTGTCAAAAGCGGTGGATAGATCGAGGAGGATGAGGATGGAGTAGTGGCCTCTGGATTTGGCAAGGAACAGGTCATTACAGACTTTAGAGAGTGCTGTTTCTGTCGAGTGTAGAGGGTGAAAACTGGATTGAAGTGGATCGAGGATGGCATGAGAGGAGAGAAAATCAAGGCAGCGGCTGTGAACGTGCGGCACGCTCAAGTATTTTGGAGAGGAAGGGTAGGAGGGAAATGGGGCGGTAGTTGGAGGGACAGGTAGGGTCAAGTGATGGTTTTTTGAGGAGAGGTGTGACTACGGCGTGCTTGAAGGTGTCAGGGACAGTTGCAGTGGAGAGAGAGAGGTTGAGGATATGACAGATGGAGGGGGTGACAGTATGAGAGATGGTGTTAAGTAAGTTGGTGGGGATGGGATCAGAGGAGCAGGTGGTACTTTGCGAGCAGGAAAGAAGGCGAGTGGTTTCCTCCTCAGTGATGTCCGGAAAGGAGGAGAAAGAGGCCTGAGTTGGTTGGTCGAGGCTTGAAGGGTGAAAAGGAGGAGATGGTTGGGTAGTGAACTCAAGGTTGATCTTTTGCACCTTATCGCGGAAGTAATTGGCCAGTGATTGAGGGGAGAGTGAGGGGGGGTAGGAGCGGAGGGCACTTTGAGGAGGGAGTTAAGGGGGGGAAGAGACGACGGGGGTTGGAGCTGAGAGAATTGGTCAGTTGGGTGTAATAGTCCTGTTTGGCAAGGAATAGGGAGGAGTGGAAGGAGGATAGCATGAATTTGTAGTGAAGGAAATCTGAATGGGTGCGAGATTTCCTCCAGAGGCGTTCGGCAGATTGGGTGCAGGAACGAAGGTAGCGGATGCAAGGGGTCAGCCAAGGCTGGGGATTAGTACGCTTTGTGGGACGGGAGGTGGATGGAGCGAGGGTGTCCAGAGCAGAGGAGAGAGTGGCATTGTATGCGGAGACAGCCTTGTCGACAGACTCAGAGGACAAGATGGAGGGGAGGAGATTGGAGATAGAAGAGGATAAGGTGGGAGGGTCAATAGCCTGGAGATTCCTGGAGGTAGTGGTTAGAGTTGGACAGGGCTGAGGTGGGGGGTGAAGAAGTGTGAAGGTGATCAGGTGATGATCCGAGATAGGAAGAGCTGAAGTGTGGAAATTGGAGGGGGAGCCGGAGGAGGAGAGGACGAGGTCAAGACAATGGCCGTCTCGGTGAGTCGAGGCGGTGGAGCATAGCTGGAGGTTGAAGGAGGATGTTAGAGTGAGGAACCGAGACGCGTGAGGGTCGGATTGGTCATCAACGTGTATGTTAAAGTCTCCGAGAATGAGTGACGGAGATGAGGGTTCAAGAAAAATGGAAACCCAGGCATCGAAGTCGGTGAGGAAGGAAGAGAGGGATTTATTAGGGGGGCGGTAAATGACTGCCACTCTGCTTGGCAATGGGTAGAATAGCCGGATGGAGTGTGCTTCAAAGGATGAGAAGCAGTGAGACTGCGGTAGGAGGAGGGGTTGGAAACTACAGGAGGGCGAAAGTAGTAGCCCGACGCCTCCACCGCGGCCAACTGGGCGGGGAGTGTGGGAGAAGAGATAACCTCCATGGCAAAGGGCCGCGACTGAGGCCGAGTCGTCCGGGGAGAGCCAGGTTTCAGTTAGGGCGAGCAGAACTGTCTGTAGTAGCACACAAGTGCTCTCGTACAAATTTGTACCTGCTCTTCTGCTTATCCTCAGAGAAATCAAGTTGCTTACCTGTAGCAGGTGTTCTCCATGGACAGCAGTATACATGTCCTCACATAAAAGTTGTATTCTATTATGAGCTTTAGAAATGGCATATACCCCAAGATTCTGTATGGGTTGCCTAAATTTGGGCGCAGATCCCAGATCCGAGCAGAAAATTATTCAGTTAGGAGCTGACAATTATTGACGTTAACAAGCACTTAATTGGCAGTAATTAGGAGTTATGTTCGGATCTGTCCTATGTCCTATTCTATAACATGTATGCCTAAATTTTATAGCACACAACTCCAAAAGGGGCGTGGCCATGAGAGGGCATGGGCGGGTCAGGAGCGTTCCCAGAAATTAGGCGTGATATTACAGAATGCCTGCCTTTGCCCTTCTGCCATCAGCTACATGAGCCTCACTGAAACCAGGAAAACAATCACCAACAAGTGATATTATTCGTCATGAACTTCTTTGTTTTAGAGCATCCTCAGATATTCCCACTATAGACAACACACAGTATATCTCTGTGGCATGTTCAGGGGAAGGGGAAGGATTGAATGTGATCTCCAGTCATTTGGAGGAATGCGGATACATTATAACAACAATGCAGTCATGGCACACTCGTGACTTGTTATGCTTAAATAAATAGCGACTCTTTTCTATACATATATCAACTTTACTTGCAAATGTATGTAGAAGAACATTTCTTTATGGGGATCGTCAGAATCTTCAACAGCAATCCCTTCCGGGTACAGCGTCCCTCATTTTTAGGGCGCCGTATAACTCCTCATAGATCAACCCAATAGTATATATTTTTACTTTGATTTTATCTTTCTTTAAATCTTCATGTTTCATATTTCATTTAACAATTAACAATTAGCATTTAAATAAGTATTAAACTCTTCAATTTGAAGTAACAAAGTACTTAGCTTTTTCGCCTTGTCCCGGGCCCGGCCCAGTCTCTCGGCGGCCCTGGCCATGACTGCATTGTTGTTATAATGTATCCGCATTCCTCCAAATGATTGGAGATCACATTCAATCCTTCCCCTTCCCCTGAACATGCCACAGAGATATACTGTGTGTTGTTTATAGTGGGAATATCTGAGAATGCTCTAAAACAAAGAAGTTCATGACGAATAATACCACTTGTTGGTGATTGTTTTCCTGGTTTCAGTGAGAGTCAGTTTGGATGCATTTACCAGAGATAAAAGGATACATAGTATTTATACGAATCGGTTACATGAGAGCATTTCCACAGCTTTTGGCAGGCGTAACTGCTGGCACCCAAAGTTAGGCGCGAAATGCGCACTAAGCTAGTTTTCTCCGCACAGAACACAACTTACAGAATACAAAAAAAAAGATAAAGTACAATTAGAAAAGGTACAGAGAAGAGTGACGAAAATGATAAAGGAGGTGGGAGTCCCCTATGAGGAAAAGACGAAAGCGGCTAGGGCTCTTCAGCTTGGAGAAGAGATGGCTGAGGGGAGATATGATAGAGATCTACAAAATAACGAGTGAAGTGGAACGGGTAGACGTGAATTGCTTGTTTGCTCTTTCCAAATATTCTAGGACTATGGGGCATGCGATGAAGCTACAAAGTAGTAAATTTAAAACAAATTGGAGAAAATATTTCTTCACTCAACATGTAATTAAACTCTGGAATTAATTGCTAAGAGAATGTAGTAAAAGCGGTTAGCTTAGCAGGGTTTAATAAAGGTTTGGATAGATTCCTAAAAGAATGTTAGCTTAGAGAGGATCATCCCAGTGCCTAACTTTCAGTGCCATTATTTGAATCTGGCCTTTTAGCAGAAAAAACAGCACTTATTACAGTGCTTATTAAGTTTTTCTCCTTGGCAAATTGGGAAAATCTGTGCATAATTTTTCAGCTGTGAAACTATATTCAGATGAATGGTTAATGAGTTGCAGTGGAAAACAGCAAAACTAATTTGTAAAAATTGGGATAGTAAATCTTCTGGGCTACCTTCTTACCAACCTCATTTACATATAAAAATATTATATTAAAAACCTCTGTAATGAGCACAACAAAGGCACACTTTAGTATAGATCCTACTTGGCCTTGAAACTTTGGAATTGATACTTTTTGTAGTCACGTATGAAGGCTTGTGGCTCCATCGGCTAGGTTAGAGCAAGTTCTAACTGAACTGAAAACCCAGAGGGGCGAGAGGATACTGCTGCATATAAAAAATAGTGGTGGGTTTTATTTATAGCATATCATATGTGACGTTTGCTCCACAGCCCTAGTGGTAAATATGCTCAGTGTCCAGAAAAAAACAGGACCCCCGACATTTTTTCAAATAACCCAAATTCAGGTCATTTCTGAGTACTTTATTTTTCCACATTGAGCTCTTAATTAATGAATCCCCAGAATTCATGGAGCCAACAGCTCAGTGACGTCGAAGACTTTGTGAATGTGTCAAGGTTGTGCAGAGAAGGGCGACGAAAATGATAAAAGGGATGGAATGACTTCCCTATGAGGAAAGGCTGAGAAGGTTAGGGCTCTTCAGCTTGGAGAAAAGATGGCTGAGGGGTGATATGATAGAAGTCTACAAGATAATGAGTGGAGTAGAGCTGACAGATGTGAAGCGTTTGCTTACACCTTCAAACAATAATAGAACCAGGGGACACAAGATGAAGCTAGAATATGGTAGATTTAAAACAAATAGGAGAAAGTTTTTCTTTACTCAGCGTGTAGTTGGACTCTGGAACTTGTTGCCGGAAAATGTAGTGACAGCAGCTGGCCTTACGGAGTTTACGGGGGGTTTGGACAGATTCCTGAAGGAAAAGTCCATTGAACATTATTAAATTTTTTGTTGTTGTTTTGCCGGGTTCTTGAAGCCTGGATTGGCCACTGTTGGAGACAGGATGCTGAGCTTGATGGACCGTTGGTCTTTTCCCAGTATGGCGGTGTTTATGTTCTTACTAGTAAAAGAAGCCCGTTTCAGAGCAAATGAAACGGGCGCTAGCAAGGTTTTCGTTGCCAATACCCCCCTCCTCCCTCCCTGGCCAACCCCTTCGTTGTTCTGCCATTGCTCCGCCCCCAACGTCATGACGTTTGACGCAAGGGCGGGGCCCGGAGCGATTTGCCACCCCCGCCTCCCTGCCTCCCTCCCTGCCAACCCCTTCGTTGTTCTGCCATTGCTCTGCCCTCGAGGGCGGGGCCCGGAGCGATTTTGGTGGTTTCACCACCACGAACCTTCGAACCTTTTTGAAGGAAGTCAGAGCTTGGCTTCACTGACGTCGGTGTCCTCAGAACGTTGAGGGTGAGTTTTATTATAGTAGATGTTAAGGTTGAAGGAAGACACTTTGAACACAAATGATGAATTAACTGAGGAAAAAACGATTATACTAATGTATTTTCAAAGGTCGTACTAAATGTTTAAACAGTTGCAAAGTATTTTGAAACTATGTAAGGAGTTTATATCGTTTATATCTGGTGAATAAAGAATGACTATGAAGATAGCAGGCTTGTGATGCTTCTTTTGCATGAATATACAGCTCTTCAGCTTTACGGGATCTTTTTCTTTTTTTCTATAGTACTAAGAATAGCTTTTCTTTGTTGCAGGCACTCTTTATGTTACTGATCTTTAAATGGTATAATTTGAGATACTTAACCGTGTCTTTCTCTTGTAGATGTACTGCAATACCATCCCACTGGATTCTGGTATAGACTACAGGAAAAGGGTGATGTCTGCTGCAGGGAAACTTTACTACCTGTGAGTTGCCTTTTGGTTACTTGCTTGTTCTTACAGTTATGTTATTAGAAACATAATATTTTCACACGTACCTTTGATTCAGTAGTGAAGGTGCATTGACTCTATCCTCTCTGGCCTGCAGAAAGTTCCTTTCACCCCAGGTCTTGAATGGGGTCAGGCGCTTTTACTTACTCTGCATCGACCACTTGAACCTCTCACTGCCACCTGCCTGATAAAGAGATAACAGCCGGAGCTCTTGCGCTACATCCACTGTTTGATCCTCTTGCCATCTCTGCCTGCTGTCCGGAAGAAGTGGTCGTACAGGCTTAATCTCAACAGTCTGGAAGTAGGTTTTGCTGTTTCCTCTGGGAGCCACGCCGCAAATGGAGGTCAATTTTATCATGGGAGATGGAAGAGAAGGTGGCTAGTGTTACTAGAAGGGACTAGGAGTGGGGCCATACAGAAAAAAGGGAACATAGTAGAGGATGGCAGATAAAGACCTGTACGGTCCATCCAGTCAGCCCAGCAAGATAACTCATCACATAAAATATGATGCAAACTACATATGTATACTTGATCATGATTTGTCATTTTCAGGGCATAGACCGTAGAAGTCTGCCCAGCATTGACCCTGTTCTTCAGCTACTGAAGCTCAATCTGTCCAGCTATGATCAGGCCACAGACCTTAGAAGTCTGCCCAGCAAGATGATAATCCAGGTTCAAAGTAGATCCAAAAGCAAAAGGGTAGACCCCAAGCAAAACAATAGTCCAAAAGAAAAGGTCTATCCACGATCCTCCACAGCAAGCATCATCCAAATAGAGCTCCATCCATACTCTCTCACTGCAAGCAATCGTCCAAGTAGAGGTCTGTCCACGAGGTTCCACAGCAGTCCTCAATTTCTTTTGGCAGAAGGCTCTCTCACCTTTTGCAAAGGAAAGAATGGTCTCCAACCCTGCAGGTCCGCCAGCCAAAGGGTTCTGACTAGACTTCTCCCTTTAGGTCAGGGTGACTTTACAGTTTTCCAGTGGTTCACGCCTCTGTTGGCCCTAAGAAGTCCTGGCAATGATAGCTTCTCCCCTGTTGGCCTAACAGGAGCCTTTTCTCCCTTTTTGTGTCCTGTTTATAAGAAAAGTTCACAGTTCATCCATCTATGCAAAACCATAGGCAAATAAAGATACTTGCTTAGTCACTGGGCATCACTCATTCCCAGGGAATTATGTCACCAGCTCCTAAGTACATAAGTAATGCCATACTGGGAAAAGACCAAGGGTCCATCGAGCCGAGCATCTTGTCCACGACAGCGGCCAATCCAGGCCAAGGGCACCTGGCAAGCTTCCCAAACGTACAAACATTCTATACATGTTATTCCTGGGATTTTGGACTTTTTCAAGTCCATTTAGTAGCGGTTTATGGACTTGTCCTTTAGGAAACCGTCCAACCCCTTTTTAAACTCTGCTAAGCTATCCGCCTTCACCACATTTTCCGGCAATGAATTCCAGAGTTTAATTACACGTTGGGTGAAGAAAAATTTTCTCCGATTTGTTTTAAATTTACTACACTGTAGTTTAATCGCATGCCCCCTAGTCCTAGTATTTTTGGAAAGCGTGAACAGACGCTTCACATCCACCTGTTCCACTCCACTCATTATTTTATATACCTCTATCATGTCTCCCCTCAGCCGTCTCTTCTCCAAGCTGAATAACCCTAGCCTCCTTAGTCTTTCTTCATAGGGAAGTCGTCCCATCCCCGCTATCATTTTAGTCGCCCTTCGCTGCACCTTTTCCCCTCCCTCCATCACTTCTCTCATAGCTTCCCTGATGGCTATTTCTTCCCACACAGGGGTCCCATGTCCTTACCTTAACCGTAAGGGTGTTGCATGGGTCTAACCTCAGATGCAAGTAGTGACTTGCTTAACATATGTGCTAGGCTGTGGGTACTCCACTTTATGTGACAGGACATACACCCCGTCACACTGACCCAGTATGACTATTCTTATGTTCTTAATGTAAAGATTGCCAAAATTCATAAGCCCCTCTTTATGATATCCCAGAAATACCACCTAATATGATTTTGAGTATATCGTACAGGACTGCAGCACTGAGAGTACAAGTGAAAGAAGAAAGTGGCACAGGAGATAGGCATAGGAGGATTTAAACAACGGTCCTGTCAGGTTTAGTTTTTCCAGCGTAGCAGTACGTCAGAGGTGTTTGCACGATACAGAGATTTTCCTTGGCAGAGTCATATTTGATGCTACATCTTCATACAGTTGCCAATTGAATATACACCATTCACTGTATTTTACAAGACTCCTGATGAAGGCGCGGTTTTGCGCCGAAACACAGCTGTGTCGAGTCAGAGTCAAGTATGTCAGTGTTTTTAATTGAATAAAGAACTGATTTCCTACATACGTCGTCTCCGGTTGTCTTTGGAAGAGCCTACCCTTCCTACTCCCTGTTTTGTGCATCGTTCTCCGTAGGATTTTAGTGTACCTCCACCCTTTGTGGTGGTCCTTCTTCTCATAGGAGGAGACAGACACAGGCATTAACATGTAGATAGTGGACGGAGCTTTGTTTTCTTGGATCATAGGGTATAATTTTATAAATGACAGGGATTTGAGCATGTAGAAGGCTTTTGAGTGGAGGAGTAGCCTAATGGTTAGTGCAGTGGACTTTGATCCTGGGGAACTGAGTTCAAATCCCACTGCAGCAGCTTGTGACTCTGGGCAAGTCACTTAACCCTCCATTGCCCCTGGTACAAAATAAGTACCTGAATATATGTAAACCGCTTTGAATGTAGTTGCAAAAACCTCAGAAAGGTAGTATGTCAAGTCCCATTTCCCTTTCCCTTATGACATCACAATATCAGAAGTGAGCCAAGTATTGGGCAATCAAGCCATTGTGACATCACTGATGAGGTTGGCTCTTATTGGTAGAATGAGTGGAGGAGTAGCCTAGTGGTTAGTGCAGTGGACTTTGATCCTGGGGAACTGAGTTCGATTCCCACGCAGCTTGTGATTCTGGGCAATTCACTTAACCCTCCATTCCATATCATCAAGCTGATCAATCCATAGACTGGTGGGTTGTGTCCATCTACCAGCAGGTGGAGATAGAGAGCAAACTTTTGCCTCCCTATATGTGGTCATGAGCTGCCGGAAACTCCTCAGTATGTTCTCTATCTCAGCAGGTGGTGGTCACACACAGCAGCAGCTCTGGCTAGGCCTCCAAGCCTAATTTTTAGGTTTTGTTGAGTGCCTGGGGTTGAGGGCTCTTCTTGAGCAAGTGCAAACCTGGTGGCGCCAGGTCCCTCCTTTTCTCCCCCCTCCCGCTGGCTCCGTTAAAAAAAAAAAAATTTTTGAACGTCCTTAAAGGCGTTTATTTCGACGTTTATTTAAACGTTTATTGCAGCTACTCACTGGGACACCAGGTCGTTACAGCTCGGAGCGGAAAGCAGGTAATTTTTACCTTTTTATAGCGGGCAGGGGGTTCCCCGATTGTTCTCCACGTGGCATATGGCGTCGGAGGGCGAGGGCGCAAAGAGTCGCTCCCCGGATCGCTTGGGCGCTTCTAGAGGGGATGCGGGGGTTTTAAAGTCTGATTCGCCCTTGTTGGGTGACAGTTTCGTGACCGATGAGTGTCCCGGTCCTTCCTCCCGCGTGGCGGTTTTTCCGCCATAAACGCCCATCCCCCGCTGCTCGCCTCCGCCATCTTGGCCGGCCACGCGGCTCGGACGGCTTCTTCTTGGGCCGCCCTTGAGGTAGGAGACATTAATGCCATGAACGCCCTTAATTTGGGCGACGGCACAAAAGCGGCTAAAGTTAAGCGCCGTTCTTCCCGCGCGGCTCCTTCGCGGAGTGTTGCGCCAGACGCCATCTTGGATGCGCAGCATGTCTCTCCCCCGCTCTTGCTGTGCGGAAGTGCACAGTCTGGGGGGTTTCTCCCCCGAGTTTGTTTTGCTGCTGCATCAGGCCTTCCTTATGCAGAACGCTGCCCCTGCTCCCTCGTCTGGTAAAGAGGTTGAGGTCCCCGGAGGTAAACGCCCTCGGGTTGATTCCCAGGCCTTGGAGGACTTTGTCTCCTCCGATGTAGATGAGGGCAGCGTATCTGAGTTCTCCCAACGGTCCTTTGCGGATTCCTTGGAGGAGACGGATCCCCGCTCGGTTGGAGCGGATGACCCCTCTGCAGCGCGGCTTTTTAGCTCAGAGGATTTGCCCAACCTGTTAGTGCAGGCCATGGGCATTTTGAAGATTTCCTCTCCGGAGGACGTCTCTCCCTCAGCCCCTATTGGCTCTGCCATTATGCTGGGGACGAAGCGCCCGCCTAGAACCTTCCACGTGCATGATGCCATGCACACCTTAATTTCGGCTCAATGGGATGTCCCGGAAGCGAGCCTTTAAGGTGCTAGGGCTATGTCCCGCCTCTATCCTTTGCCTGAAAGTGAACGTGAGGCCTATCTGTGGCCTACCGTGGATTCTTTAATCACTGCGGTGACTAAGAAAACGGCGTTGCCGGTGGAAGGTGGCATGGCCCTAAAGGACGCCCAAGACAGAAGATTGGAGGCGGCCTTAAGGTCGTCCTTTGAGGCGGCTGCTTTAAGTTTGCAGGCCTCAGTTTGCGGCTCCTATGTGGCCAGGGCGTGCCTGACTATGGTGCAGCGGGCTTCCCCCTCGGATCATTCCTTGAGGGCTGATTGGCCGGCCCTGGAATCGGGCTTAGCCTATTTGGCAGACTTGCTGTATGATGTCTTGAGGGCCTCAGCTAAAGGCATGGCTCAGACAGTCTCTGCGCGGCGGTGGCTTTGGCTGAAGCATTGGTCTGCTGACCACGCCTCTAAATCCCGCCTGGCTAGATTGCCTTTTAAAGGCAAGCTGCTCTTTGGGGTCGAGCTGGACAAAATCGTGACCGATCTCGGCACGTCTAAGGGCAAGAAGTTACCAGAGGTCAGGGCTCGGGCTAGTACTCGCCCCGGTACCTCCAGAGGACAGTTTCAGGAAGCCCGTCGGTACCGCCCGGGCAGGTCGGGCTCCTCTGCCCCCTCTTCCTTCAAGAGGAATTTCTCCCCCAAGCAGCATTCCTTTCGCAGAGACCGCCGTCCCGGAGGTGCTCCCTCTGGTCCTCCCCCAGGGTCTCGTACCCAATGACGGGGCCTTGGTCCACGCCCCAGTGCAGATTGGAGGACGGCTGTCCTCGTTTCTGGGCGAGTGGACCACAATAACTTCAGACGCTTGGGTGCTGGAAGTCATCAGAGACGGCTACAAGCTAGAGTTCTGCCGACCCTTAAGAGACGGGTTTGTACTCTCTCCCTGCAAGTCTCCGGTCAAAGCTGTGGCAGTGCAGCAGACCTTGGACAACCTGATCCGCCTGGGTGCGGTCGTTCCGGTGCCAGAAAATCAGATTGGCAAGGGACGTTACTCCATTTACTTTGTGGTACCAAAGAAAGGAGGTTCTGTCCGGCCTATCCTCGACCTCAAAGTGGTCAATCGGGCCTTGAAAGTGCGGCTCTTTCGCATGGAGACTCTCCGCTCTGTTATAGCGGCAGTGAAGGCAGGAGAGTTCTTGGCTTCCTTGGACATCAAGAAGCGTACCTGCATATTCCCATCTGGCCTCCTCATCAACGCTTTCTGCGTTTTGCAGTCCTGGGACGACACTTCCAGTTCAGAGCCCTCCCTTTCGGGTTGGCTACTGCTCCGCGGACCTTTTCCAAAGTAATGGGGGTCATAGCGGCCTTCCTGCGAAAGGAAGGAGTACAAGTCCATCCTTATCTGGACGACTGGTTGATCCGAGCCCCCTCTTATGCAGAGTGCGGCAAAGCTGTGGACCGGGTAGTTGCTCTTTTGAGCTCCCTGGGATGGATCATCAACTGGGAGAAGAGCCAGCTGTGCCCGACTCAGTCCCTGGAGTATCTGGGAGTTCGATTCGACACCCAAGTGGGCAGAGTGTTCCTGCCAGACAATCGGATTGTCAAACTTCAGGCTCAGGTGAACCAGTTCCTAGTAGCCTCTCCTCTTCGGGCTTGAGACTATGTGCAGCTGTTGGGCTCTATGACGGCCACGATGGAAGTAGTGCCCTGGGCCAGGGCTCATATGAGACCACTACAACACTCTCTGCTGCAGCGCTGGACTCCGATGTCGGAGGATTATGCTGTGCACCTTCCCTTGGACCCAGCAGTGCGCAAGGCGCTGAGCTGGTGGATGCAGACAGACAAGTTGTCTGCGGGAATGCCTCTGGTGACCCCGGAGTGGATTGTCGTCACGACGGACGCCTCTTTGTCGGGCTGGGGAGCCCACTGCTTGGGAAGGACAGCGCAGGGGCTCTGGTCTCCTGCAGAGGCAAAGTGGTCTATCAACCTCCTGGAACTCAGAGCCATTCGGTTGGCGCTTTTGGAGTTCATCCCGATACTGGTGTTGAAGCCAGTACGGGTCCTGTCGGACAATGCCACGGCTGTGGCCTATGTCAACCGCCAGGGAGGTACCAAGAGCGCCCCTCTAGCCAAGGAGGCCATGAACCTATGCCAGTGGGCGGAAGCGAACCTGGAACAGCTGTCAGCGGCCCACATTGCCGGAGTCATGAATGTCAAGGCGGACTTTCTCAGTCGCCATACCTTGGAGCCCGGAGAGTGGCAGCTATCTGCTCAGGCGTTCTTGGACATCACGAAGCGCTGGGGCCAGCCGAGCCTAGATCTGATGGCGTCATCGGCCAATTGCCAAGTGCCGCGCTTTTTCAGCAGAGGACGGGACCCTCGATCCCTGGGAGTAGATGCTCTTCTCCAACAGTGGCCAACACAAGAGCTTCTCTATGTGTTTCCGCCCTGGCCCATGTTGGGCAGGGTGTTAGACCGGGTGGCAAAGCATCCGGGCCGGATAATCCTGGTGGGTCCGGATTGGCCCAGACGTCCCTGGTATGCGGACTTGATCAGGCTCTCAGTGGACGATCCTCTGCGGCTGCCAGTGGAGCAGGGCCTGTTGCATCAGGGTCCCGTGGTGATGGAGGATCCCTCCCCCTTTGGTCTTACGGCCTGGCTATTGAGCGGCAGCGTCTGAGGAAGAAGGGCTTCTCAGACAATGTCATCGCCACTATGCTGAGAGCGAGGAAGCGCTCTACTTCTACTGCTTACGCCAGGGTTTGGCGTATCTTTGCAGCGTGGTGTGAAGCAGGCTCACTTTCTCCCTTCACTGCTCCAATTTCTTCAGTGTTGGCGTTCCTGCAAGAAGGTCTGGAGAAAGGCCTGTCGCTCAGTTCCCTTAAAGTCCAGGTAGCGGCTCTGACTTGCTTCAGGGGCCGACTGAAGGGTGTTTCCCTGGCTTCGCAGCCAGATGTGGTGCGCTTTCTTAAGGGAGTTAATCACCTGCGCCCTCCTCTGCACTCTGTGGTGCCTGCGTGGAATCTCAACCTGGTGCTAAGAGCATTGCAGAAGCCGCCTTTTGAACCCTTGTCGAGGGCATCTCTGAAAGACCTGACGTTGAAAGCAGTCTTTTTGGTGGCTATCACTTCAGCCAGAAGAGTTTCCGAGCTCCAGGCACTCTCATGTCGAGAGCCTTTTCTGCAGTTCACTGAGGCAGGAGTGACTATTCGCACAGTGCCTTCCTTCCTGCCCAAGATTGTTTCTCGCTTCCATGTGAATCAGCAGCTCTGTCTCCCTTCCTTTCGTAGGGAGGACTACCCAGAGGAATACTCTGCTCTTAAATATCTGGATGTGAGACGTGTCATCATCAGATACTTGGAAGTGACCAATGATTTCCGGAAATCGGATCATCTGTTTGTCCTGTTTGCAGGTCCTCGTAAGGGTCTGCAGGCTGCTAAGCCTACAGTGGCAAGATGGGTCAAGGAAGCCATTGCAGCGGCTTATGTGGCCGCGGGGAAGGTGCCGCCTATCCAGCTGAAGGCTCATTCCACTAGAGCTCAGGCGGCCTCGATGGCAGAGGCCGGGTCCGTTTCCTTGGCAGAGATATGCAAGGCGGCAACTTGGGCATCGGCCCATACATTCTCCAAGCATTACTGCTTGACTGTGGCTGATCGGGCGGAGGCCCGGTTTGGAGCTTCAGTGTTGCGGTCAGGGATTTCTATGTCCCGCCCTGGGTGAGTACTGCTTCGGTACATCCCACCAGTCTATGGATTGATCAGCTTGATGATATGGAAGGTAAAATTATGTATCATACCTGATAATTTTCTTTCCATTAATCATAGCTGATCAATCCTTAGCCCCTCCCAGATATCTGTACTGTTTTATTCTGGTTGAATTTTAGGTTCAAGTTTAGTCTTCAGTTACTTCAGGAGGACTTCGTGTTCAAGTTTTTTCACTTGGATTCTTCAAGAGTTGAGACGAGTTTGTGTTACAGTGAGCTGCTGCATTCCTCTCCCCTCCGTTTTACGGGGCTGGATTGAGACTTAAATTCTGCCGGCACTCCCTCCCGCTTCGTGCGGCTGTAGGGCAGCTTTGTACCCCTCCCGCTTCGGCGGTGTTAGGGTCAGTCAGCTCCTCCCGCGGTTGCGGTTGCAGGATAAGCCAGCTCCCCCCGCATCGGCGGGGTGGTGTCCCTCCCCCGCTCCGCGGGGATGAGCTGGACGGATTCCCCTCCCCCACTTGTGTGGGGATGAGCTGGGTTAATTCCCCTCCCCCGTTTCGGCGGTGGTGAGCTGGGCAGAGTGTCCCTTTGTGGGTGTAATTCTCTAAGTGCTGAGTCCTGCGGATGGAGCTTTGATATCGACATACTGAGGAGTTTCCGGCAGCACATGACCACATATAGGGAGGCAAAAGTTTGCTCTCTATCTCCACCTGCTGGTAGATGGACACAACCCACCAGTCTATGGATTGATCAGCTATGATTAATGGAAAGAAAATTATCAGGTATGATACATAATTTTACCTTGCCCCTGGTACAAAATAAGTACCTGAATATATGTAAACCGCTTTGAATGTAGTTGCAAAAACCTCAGAAAGGTGGTATATCAAGTCCCAGTTCCCTTTCCCTATTTGAGATTCTACATGGAATGTTGAAACTATTTGAGATTCTACATGGAATGTTGCTATTCCACTATCAACATTCCATGTAGAAGCCTGCCCTTGCAGATCAGCAATGCGGCCACGCAGGCTTCTGTTTCTGTGAGTCTGACGTCCTGCATGTCAGACTCACAGAAACAGAAGCCTGCGCGGCCCCATTGCTGATCTGCAAGGGCAGGCTTCTACATGGAATGCTGATAGTGGAGGAGTAGCCTAGTGGTTACTGCAGTGGACTTTGATCCTGGGGAACTGAGTTCGATTCCCACTGCAGCTCCTTGTGACTCTGGGCAAAGTCACTTAACCCTCCACTGCCCCTGGTACAAAATAAGTACCTGAATATATGTAAACCACTTTGAATGTAGTTGCAAAAACCTCAGAAAGGCAGTATATCAAGTCCCATTTCCCTTTTATAAAACTGCCTACGGGGTCTGCGCATGTAAAAAGTAAGCACACAAAAACATAAAGGGCAGTTTTATAAGAGAATGCCTAGTTAAAGTCCACTTGCTAGATGATACTAATGGAAATGGTAGTTGCTGGAGCTGGAGTAAATGTCCATGCCAATATTTGTCAAATATGCGTGTAAGTGATAGTATTTTATAATCTACTCGGTACTCTGCCCAGACTCCAGCACCAGCATCGTTTCAAAACATACATGTTTGCACTGGTCGGTATTTCATAGCAGGTCATTCACACAGGTATGTGGCCACATCTGCATATAAAAGAATAGGATACTTCCAAAGTGGACACTTACTTTACTACTTAAGTACATACCTTCTAAGCCATCCTTGCATATGAGTCTGTCGATACTAGCATATACATGCACACAGTTGCATTTGCCTTGGAGTCGGTGGAAATGTATTCACCTGGTTTCCCCGAGATAATTTTATAAAGGTACATAGAAGCATATTTTGGATTTCTAAAATTGAGCACTATGAACTCATGAATAACAGTTCTGATCTTTTCACTTATATTAAAAGAACGTTTTTTTTTTAACGGTTTTTATTGATGATACGATGCTTAACAGAATCATAGAATTTAACATGTTTCATCGAAACATCACATTGTAATTATATACAGACATCTGAATTACCATCATCAGTAGTTTATCAATTTCTCCCACCCTCCCCCCATCATCCTCCCCTCCCCCTCCTCCCCCCACCTTCTGACAACCCACTGACCTTTATGCACCATGTCTTAACATCTAGACTCCGTACCCCGCCCTCCCACCTCCCTCTACCCTTTTAATCATAATAAGTGTTCACTCTACCATCGTCGTTCAAACTTTTCCAGGGTAACCCCGCTATCCATGATATCATATTCTATGTTAACTACTGTCCCTTTCCCGTTAGGACTGTTGATAGGGTACCATGGAGCAAGGAACAAAAGAACGTTTTTAAAAGACACCAAGGGGCTCATTTTCGAAAGAGAAAAAGCATCGCAAACACAGCATAAAGTGGCATTTGGGCGTTTTTCAAACCTCAGATTTGAGATGTTTTTCTCTGCAGTGCATACAGATCACGAGTGGGTATGTTGGGGGCCGAATTTGGGCATTCCCAAAACTTGGATGTTTTTCTGCCATAATGGAACAAAGCAAATATGATGTGGACTAAAAGTTAGACATTGTGGTCTAGACCTATTTCAGTTACGGCTAAGTCACAAAAAGGCACTCTAAATTACAAGGTGATCACTGGAGGGATTAAGGCATGACACCCCCCCCCCCTTACTCCCCCAGAGATCACTGACCCCCCTCCCACCCCAAAGAAACAGTACATACCATCCTATGTGACAGCTTCAGATGTTATGGCCAGTCCTGTTAGAGCAGCAGGCAGGTGCCTGGAGTAACCTAGTGGTCAGTGCAGTGGACTGTAGAGAAGGGGACACAGGCGCAGTGTGAGCCCTTCAAAACCCACCAAAAAACTACCGTCCCTACATATAGGTGACACCTGCAGACATAAGGGCTATTGTAATGGTGTTGGGTGGATTCGGGAGGCCTCACCATACAATATAAGGGGGTAAAGTTGAGATGTGTACCTGGGAGCTTTTATGTGAAGTCCACTGCAGTGACCCCTAGGCCATACTGCTCTGCTGGGATGTCTGTGTGGCCAGTCTACTAAGAATGTTGCCCCCCCCCCCCCCAATACATCCCAATGGCTTGTTTTTGTCCTAAAAGATAGACACACTGAGCACAAACCTTTCTAGCAAATGGCCATTTTTGAAACAAAAAGTTGAACGTTTTTATGGTTTGAAAATGGCCATATTTGCTACTGGATTTTTGGACATTTTTTGCAAAACGTCCAAAATCGGATTTAGATGTCATATCAAGTAGAGGAGTGTGGTAGCCGTGTTAGTCCACTCTTAAGGTTATCAATAGAAATCAAACAAAATAAAACATGGAAAAGAAAATAAGATGATACCTTTTTTATTGGACATAACTTAATACATTTCTTGATTAGCTTTCGAAGGTTGCCCTTCTTCCTCAGATCGGAAATAAGCAAATGTGCTAGCTGACAGTGTATATAAGTGAAAACATTCAAGCATTACTATGACAGTAAAATAGATACCATTGGAGATTCTACATGGAATGTTGCTACTCTTTGAGATTCTACATGGAATGTTGCTATTCCACTAGCAACATTCCATGTAGAAGGCTGCGCAGGCTTCTGTTTCTGTGTACGTGCAGGACGTCAGACTCACAGAAGCAGAAGCCTGCGCGGCCACATTGGTGATCTGCAAGGGCCGACTTCTACATGGAATGTTGCTAGTGGAATAGCAACATTCCATGTAGAATCTATAGAAATCAAACAAAATAAAACATGGAAAAGAAAATAAGATGATACCTTTTTTATTGGACATAACTTAATACATTTCTTGATTAGCTTTCAAAGGTTGCCCTTCTTCCTCAGATCGGAAATAAGCAAATGTGCTAGCTGACAGTGTATATAAGTGAAAACATTCAAGCATTACTATGACAGTAAAATAGATACCATTGGAGATTCTACATGGAATGTTGCTACTCTTTGAGATTCTACATGGAATGTTGCTATTCCACTAGCAACATTCCATGTAGAAGGCTGCGCAGGCTTCTGTTTCTGTGAGTCTGACGTCCTGCGTGCAGGACGTCAGACTCACAGAAGCAGAAGCCTGCGCGGCCACATTGCTGATCTACAAGGGCCAACTTCTACATGGAATGTTGCTAGTGGAATAGCTCCTCACATATCCAAAGATGAGAACTATGAGAATGGCCACAGTCTACTTGCCGAAAATACATTTGCCTTAATGATTGCAAAACTCAGCCATACATGTATCTTGTTTCAATACCTTCATAGGTTGACTCATTTTTTGGGAACCCTCGGACGATACCACTAAACGGCAATATCATACATTTCTGCCTAGTGGCTCAGCATCTCTTCATAGGGTCTTCCCTCCATAAACTATAAGTGCTGTTTTTTAATGCTGTGACAAACAAACTCAAAAAGTGCCAAAATAATATACGTGTTGTAAATAAACAGAGAACTCTTAAAAAACTTATCTTGAGTTCTGGTCCATGTCTCGCTGGTGTGATCCACTTAGGCTTCCCCTAAATTGCGCCCGACGCCGCGGGTTTCAAAACTTGCATCAGGGACTCGGGTTAAAGACCCCTTAGATTCACAGCGATATACAAGCATAGACATCCGAAACACTGCACTCGAATGTTCTTGAAAGGCGCTATTTAAAGGCTGTAGTACAATGTCGCATCCTAGTGACACGGGGTACGGGCACGGGGTACGGACAACAAGTGCCCATGCAGGTGGGCATGGTAGATTCACGGATCCAGATCCCGATGGTGCCGCCTCCCCCTCCGACTCGGCTCTCATCAGTCCCCATTAGTACATTACCTCAAGTATCGTTTATTACATCTAGGTCTGACATACCTTTGGGTAGTACAGCAGGCTCCTCGTTACCTTCTACACAACCTTTTTTAGGGGGCACAGGTCCGGTAACAAGATCCGGCCAACAGCGCAATCAAATATAATTAATATATCAGAAAAACAATTGACATCGGCACAGTCGAGGGTATTAGAACGGGGGCTGTCATTTGTTCCTACAGTATTGTATAATTCTTTCAACACTCGTATTGATTTGGCCCGCATTTTTCGTAATTTACAAGTTAAATTATTTTTTTCTCAGGGCACTGGCATTAGGAGAGACATTTCTATTTTTCGTCCAAAATCATGTTGGGTTCCTCCTGGACCGATGGACCCCCATATAGCTATGTTTAAAGCACTTGTAATGCGGGATCTTGAACAACTGGAATTGGTACAAGAGGCGAAGACCTTAGGGAACAAGCGTTTTGTTAATACCACTCGGGAGGAACGGGGAGCCTTACAGGAATTAGCTACAGATTCCAACATTATTATCCGCCCGGCGGACAAAGGGGGCTCGATAGTAATCCAAAATAAACACTCTTATGTCCAAGAAGTTTATCGTCAACTTCGGGATCCGGAATGTTACCAAGTGTTACTAACTGATCCAAAAGAGACTTTACAAATAGCTATTTCAGAAGTGGTAGAAAAGGCAGTCCAACAAGCAATGTTAACAAAGGCAGAGGCTAGATTTTTACAACCTCGTGACCCACGAACTCCGGTGTTTTATACGGTGCCTAAAGTGCACAAAAGTTTAAATCAACCTCCGGGACGCCCTATTGTATCCCTTACAGGTACCATTTTGGAACCTTTGTCCAAAATGCTGGACCATTTTCTTCAACCACAAGTTAAGTTAGCTAAATCATACATACAGGATACCGGTCATTTTTTGCGGCATATTGAAGCTATGGAGTACGTGTCCCCGACAGTCCTTCTTGTAACATTGGATATCGAAGCGCTATATTCTAACATTCCACAGGAGGCCGCTTTGGAGATAGTACGGAAGACCCTTTTGGAGGATACAGTAGAGGAGAGAATCTCCATTGATGTATTAATGGCTTTTGCATCGTTGGTATTGAAACATAATTACTTTGAATTCGATCATACGTTTTATTTACAAAAGAAAGGAGTTGCTATGGGTACAGCAGCCGCCCCGAGCGTGGCTAACCTGTATGTCAGCCAATTTGAGGAAACTAATTTATACCAGTCCCATTGGTATAAAAACAATATTAGAAATTGGCTCCGTTTCATTGATGATGTATTTTTTCTTTGGGAAGGTACGGAAGAACATCTGCAATTATTTTTACAATGGCTGAATAACAGGGATACAAATTTGAAATTTACAGCAAATAGCAGTACCATCAATATATCATTTTTGGATACGTGGATATACAAGGCAGGGAGTAAATTACAGGCTACAGTGTACCATAAACCCACCGATCGCAATACTTTGCTATCCTGGAACAGTCATCACCCACATAAATTGAAGTGGTCTCTTCCAATAGGACAGTTTTTACGTCTCCGCCGCATTTGTTCCACAGATGAAACGTTTAAAGCTCAAGCCTCGATTCTTATGTCAAAATTACAAATGCGAGGTTACACCTACAAGTGCATCCAACAGGCATACAAAAGAGCTTGGTATGCCCAACGTCCATTACTGTTATTAAATAAAGAGAAGGAGAAGGAACAAATGGATAAAACAGTTTGTGTCCTAGGCTTTTCCACTCTAGCCACTGAGGTATCTCACCTAATTTTCAAACATTGGCAAGTACTGACTTTTCATCCAGTGTTTCAGGAACAACCTTGTATTGCTTATACAAGGGGTAGAAATCTTAGAGACCAACTAGTGCATACACATTTTCCCCCACGGCTCCCAATTAAGGGAATAGGATGCCATCAACCGTGTGGTCAATGCCAGTTTTGTACAATGACCAGCATAATGACTCATTGGTTCCATGGGAGCACTGAACATATGTACAACATGGAACAACAGACTACTTGTTTATCATCCTATGTGGTATATATTATATACTGTCCATGTTCTCTGTACTATGTAGGACGTACGATGAGAACTATGAAAGTACGGCTGATTGAACACAAAAGTAGGCTGAATACTAAAACATTATCGGCTCCTCTAGTACTGCACTGTTTGCAACATCATCATATATTTACGGACCTTAGATGGTTCATAATAGAACAGGTTTCAGAATCCAGAGGAGGACAGGATCGTACTACAACCCTGATTAGGAGAGAACAATGGTGGATACATAAGTTACATACAACTAATCCTCATGGATTGAATGAATCGGTAGAATGGAATTCTATGATTTAATCCATTATCCATTTTTCCTTTTTTCCTTTTTTCCTTTTGTCCTTTTCACTCCATTTACTTATTTATAATTTATAACATGGAGACATTACCATCATGTACCTGTAGTTGGAATTTATATTTTTATATATAATCAAAGAAAGAAAAAACATACATATATTTTCAGTATGCAGTTATCTCTCCGTTCAGAAACTATTTTGGTAAGGGTAATGAAGTGGATATATTAACCAGCGTCAGATTTTTGCTCTTACTTCTTTTACAGAGACGTCACTAGGATGCGACATTGTACTACAGCCTTTAAATAGCGCCTTTCAAGAACATTCGAGTGCAGTGTTTCGGATGTCTATGCTTGTATATCGCTGTGAATCTAAGGGGTCTTTAACCCGAGTCCCTGATGCAAGTTTTGAAACCCGCGGCGTCGGGCGCAATTTAGGGGAAGCCTAAGTGGATCACACCAGCGAGACATGGACCAGAACTCAAGATAAGTTTTTTAAGAGTTCTCTGTTTATTTACAACACGTATATTATTTTGGCACTTTTTGAGTTTGTTTGTCACAGCATTAAAAAACAGCACTTATAGTTTATGGAGGGAAGACCCTATGAAGAGATGCTGAGCCACTAGGCAGAAATGTATGATATTGCCGTTTAGTGGTATCGTCCGAGGGTTCCCAAAAAATGAGTCAACCTATGAAGGTATTGAAACAAGATACATGTATGGCTGAGTTTTGCAATCATTAAGGCAAATGTATTTTCGGCAAGTAGACTGTGGCCATTCTCATAGTTCTCATCTTTGGATATGTGAGGAGCATTAAAACTACCAAAGAGTTTTGTGTATAAGGGAGATTTAAGTGGTTTCAGGCTAGTGGAATAGCAACATTCCATGTAGAATCTATAGAAATCAAACAAAATAAAACATGGAAAAGAAAATAAGATGATACCTTTTTTATTGGACATAACTTAATACATTTCTTGATTAGCTTTCGAAGGTTGCCCTTCTTCCTCAGATCGGAAATAAGCAAATGTGCAATTCAAAAATGCCCCCTCCACATTTCACCAGAACATGACCATCTTCAAGTTCATTGTTTTATTTTGTAATTTTTTTTTTAAACATGGACCAAACAGTCACCAAAATTGTCCCACTACTGAAAAAAAATGATCTTCATTAGTTACTGCTACTTCTTAGACCCAGCAAGGTTTTGGCACTAACTCATGCTATTTTAGCACAGGCCCTAATTTATGCATTGAGACCTAGTTTTTAATAACTGGGGTTAGCAGTAAAATATCGCGTCTTAACAGTAACCCATGTTGATAACTTCTTCTCTCAATTTGCTGTAAAATAAGAAACGTGCAGTGACTGTTTTAAGAACCATACAGGTTCCATTGTTGCTTTTATAGCATAGATGTTTTTTTATCAACTTCAACACAGGCAACCTGTTATGAAATTATCCCCATAAGGTGCTATTTCCAAAAAAAGACCTGCCAAAATAGTAGTGGAGAGAGCTTTAATCAAGGCTTATCAGGAGCTGAGGACAAAAGCCTCCAGGCAAACAAGAGATGATAACCAAACCCAAGATTTGAAAATCAGAAGGTGTGCAAACAGCAAGAATTAGAAATAATTTTAAATGGTATTGGAAGGTCAGGAGTTGCAGAGGAAGAGGTCAGATTGTGGTGGGAGGTTGATGCAGTTATGGAGTTACTGGCACCAAGCTTTAAAAAGAGGGGTTTTTTTAAGGGGGGCCCAGTGCCGACAAGGCTTCCAGAGGCAGGCAGAAGGTTCTTCTCCCTTGGTCTGTCTATCTCATACTCTTGTGTGTCGGAACCCAGGTGAGTTTATTAAAGCAATAACCCGGGTCCTCAGACACAGGAACAAGAGCGTGAGCAGATTCAGGAAGTTAAGGGGGGGGCGGGAGGTGGAGGCGGCCCAAGTGGGCGGGGGGGGGGGGCAGCGGTGGCAGCCAGAGTTGGAGGGGGTAACAGTAGCAGCCCGAGTGGGGGAGGGTTGTGGCCCGGGCCCAACTCTGGACTGTCTCTCAGCGGCCCTGCTGCATAATAGAAGCCATTCAGGCATCATGGTTTCACTAGACGCAGGTCTTGTCAGACAAATCTGATTAATTTCTTTGACTGGATGACCCAAATTGAGGCAGAGCACTAGATGTGGTGTATTTAGATTTTAGCAAAGCCTTTGGCACAGTTCTGCATGGATGACTAATAAATAAACTGAGTGCCCTCGATATGAGCCCTAAAGTGACTGACTGGGTTAGGAACTGGTTGAGTGGAAGGTGACAGAGGGTAGTAGTAAATGGAGTTCATTCTGAGGAAAAAGATATTACCAGTGGTGTGCTGCAAGGTTCACTTCTTGGGCCGGTTCTTTTTAACATTTTTGTAAGCAATATTGCCGAAAGGACGTCTGGTAAGGTTTGCCTCTTTGGGGATGACACCAAAATCTGAAATAGGGTAGACAACTCTGAAGGTGTGGATAACATGAGGAAGGACTTAGCAAAGCTAGATGAATTTTTTTTTTTTTTTGTTACATTTGTACCCTGCGCTTTCCCACTCATGGCAGGCTCAATGCGGCTTACATGGGGCAATGGAGGGTTAAGTGACTTGCCCAGAGTCACAAGGAGCTGCCTGTGCCTGAAGTGAGAATCGAACTCAGTTCCTTAGTTCCCCAGGACCAAAGTCCACCACCCTAACCACTAGGCCACTCCTCCACACATGAATGGTCTGGAATGTGGCAGCTTAGATTTAATGCTAAAAAATGTAGGGTCATGCATTTGAGCTGCAAAAACCCAAGGGAACGGGACTTGATACTGAAAAATATCAATGCAACAAGCAGGGGAGTAAGAGGAAGGCAAGTACATGATTTGGGTGTGGAAACTTTTTTTTAATGCTGTCAGCACACAAGAATGAATGGAGGGTTTTTTGTGTTTGTTTTTGTATGAAATGGAAACAGAGGGAGAAATAAAAGAATTGCAGTTTCTACCAGCTTCTGATGCAGCTTTCCAACCACTGTGCTGAAAAGGAGAGCAAATGGAGAAGGAAAACAGAAGATCTTGTCTTCCAGAGCTGTTGCTGCCAGGAAGTCCAGAGGGAGAGATTGTAGTGGCATATGTCCTTGAAGATGAAGCCATGGACATTAACCTGGCAGCACTTCATGCTTTCAGTTTTGTTGACACCCTGTATCCCAGAATGCAGACTTTTGTGATCAGGTTGAACTAGACAGATCAATGCTCAAGCTCTTTTAGACTCTGGGAGCGTTAAACCCCTTATCAGAAGGGAGCTTGTTAAGGGGAATCTAGATTGATTATGAACAAAGAATAACTTTGGCTTTTGTCCACTGAGACCAGAGGCAGTATCCTACTGCTTGCATTGTAGTAAAATGAACTCTAGGGCAAGCCAGGCGTGAAGTTGGAATCTTACCTTGGTCCCATATCCAGCCATTCTGGGACAGGATTTCCCAGACTTCGAAGCTATGAGGGCCAAGCTGACAACCAGGCTGACAGATTATGAAGGAGTCATTCCTACAAGTCTATTCCTCAAGGATCCAGACTTGTACTTTAGGGACTAAGCTAACAGTGCTTGGTAGAGAAGGCCGACTATGCTAGGAATTTACTACCCATTTTTTATTTTGTTTGATTTCTATTAATTACCTTAAGAGTGGACTAACACGGCTACCACACTCCTCTACCCGCTACATAATGAAGACTGCTTTTGAAATTAAGGAGACCATTTTCCCTGATGCAGACAAGTGAAATGTGAATTCCTGTCAGACGCTTGTCTCCTGTATTGTTACATCTAAGTGCTGAAGATCTTTTGGTGCAAACTTTGCACTATGGCAGTTTCTGCTCTTAGTAGGTAAGTTTGAAAAAAAATTATTTAGAGATTGAAAAAAGAAAAAGACGATATGAATCACAGTTACATTGTATAATAGATTTTTGATTATGAAACATTATTGGACTGATGACAAATGATAGTGGTGAAAAGTATCTATCAAGAGATATCTTCTGCCACATGATCACCTCCTAGTGGTCTGATTAAAACAGTTTAGGAAGAGATTTACTCTTCTGATTGGGTGATTGACCAACAGATAGACCGAAGTGTTTTATAGTCTAAAATGAGAGAACAGGGGGGAAATGAGGAGAGTCACGTAGGCAACTTAGGTTACAATATAGTCTCATAATAAATCAAAATCAAGAGTAGACTGTAGAAGCCAAATTAATAGTTTTAATAATTTTAAGACACAATGGGGTGGGGGGGGGAAGGATGTGAAAAGTAGATAAGACCCAATGTTATGCCTGAATGGGTTGGGTAGGATAAACCTGGGTAATTTTAGCGGAGCCCAGATAGAAGATGAGTTCCTAAAGTTTGCATAGGAATAGGTCCAAGTAACAGATGGGAAATAGTCCCTAGCCAAGGAAACTAGAGATTGCCTCCACTCTTTTTCATAATAAGAAAAAAAACAGTATATAGGATAGCAAACATAAACTTAAAAGTAGTTGAGCAGCCACATTGGAACGGGGGACACGCCAGGGCTGTGCGCTATCGCCCCTATTGTTTGCCTTGACAATGGAACCATTGGCCCAGTACATACGCAGACATCTGCATATACATGGTCTGACGATGGGGCTTGTGACACACAAAATTATGTTATTCGCGGATGACGTCCTTTTAACAGTGACTCAACCAAGTGAGTCATTACCTCAGATAATGCAGGGATTGAGTCACTATGGACAGTTATCTGGGTTTCGGGTGACTATGGGCAAATCAGAGGCTTTGGGACTTGGACTAACGAAGGTGGAGGAGGCTGCATTACGGCAGCAGTTCACGATTAAATGGGTCACCCGTTCTCTCAGATATCTAGGCATTCATCTAACCCCCATCTTAGCGGATCTCCACCAGGCTAATTTCCCCCCCCCGAAACTCAAGGAACTATTTCGAGATCTAGATCGATGGGAAGGATTAGAATTATCATGGTTGGGACGGGTAGTAGCTATCAAAATGATGATTTTGCCAAAACTTCTCTATCTGTTTCTAGCATTGCCACTGCCGGCTATGACGGGGTTCTTTCACAGGCTCAATTGAAAAGTTTTTGCTTACATATGGCAACATAAACCGCCCCGAGTAAAAGCAGCCATTATGTACCAACCTAAAAAGCGAGGGGGCATGGGAGTCCCGAACTTTAGCTTATATCATCAAGCAGCTCCATTGCGTGTGCTAGTGGAATGGAGCGCTGGTAGTGTAAAACCATGGATCCAGGTGGAGCAGCACTGGTTGGGGCTGACTAATCTACGTTCTATAATATGGATGCCAAGGGGTCAGGCTCAGGCCTACATTAGGAGAGCCCCTTTGGCGATACAATATCCCTTACAGATTTGGATGGCTATAAGGAAGAGATTTTTTCCCAACAGAGTATATTTCCAACAGATGGCGATAAAAACCACCCCGGGGTGTCCATTGGGGATGGATAATCCATTATATGGCCAGTGGGAAAACAGGGACTTGGCACACTAGGCCAATTATGGGAGGAGGGTCAGATGGTACCATTTGTAGAATTACAAGAGGAATATGGTTTGCCCTCGTACCATTTGTTTCACTATACCCACCTCAGAGATTATTTAAATAAGAGAGCTAAAAGAGAACTGTCCCTAGAGGAGAAGGCCATAGAAAAGGCGGTGAGAGTGGGCAGTCAAAGGGGGTGTGTGTTTCTCGCCTTTACGAGGCTTTGCTTAATGATACGGGGCCCATATTGTACTACCTACAGCGTTGGGAACGGGAATTGCAAGTAAACATAGACTACACTCAATGGGAAAAAGCCTTGGTCTGTCTGTTGATTGAAAATAGTTATAAAATATTATATCAATGGTACTATACACCTAAACGACTGGTAAAAATGTATGGCCAGGGGTCTGACCAATGCTGGAGGGGTTGTGCAGCGGTGGGGGACATACTTCATATTTGGTGGTCCTGCCCAAAGGTGCAACTCTATTGGTCAGAATTGCTAGATCTGTTCGCCCAAGTGACTGGGGTACGATATCCTACCAAACCAGAGATTTGCTTATTACATGTTCGCCCACCGGGCGTTCTTTTTGTAGATCATCGGATCACAGCCGTCTGGTTGGTGACTGGAAAAATCGCTTTGGCATCGGCTTGGAAAAATCGCGTTGGCGTCGGCTTGGAAAAGCCTTGAGACACCTCCAGCACTCAAAGTGATAAATAAGATGAACTACCTTTATCAAATGTCCAAAATGACAGCTATAAGATCTGGACATTTAATGAAGTTCAATGTGCAATGGAAACGATATAGAGCAAGGAGAGCACAAAGTGGAATAGATTTGGATGCCCCTAAATTGATTGTTCCAAGACTGTGAATGTTCTACATTTGAGCATGTCCTCATCGACCTTCAACACTACTGTGGGCTTAGACATTAGAGGAGGGGGAAGGGGGGCTTATTTGTAAACTGTTCAGTGTTGATTATTCACTCAATATGTAATATCGGCTGAGGTAACTATTGTTTAGAGAAAAAAAATTTCAATAAAAATATTTGGTAAAAAAAAAAAAGTAGTTGAGCAGCTCCTAGTACCCCCACCCTACAGTCAACAAGTGCTTCAGTTAGGATTCCTTTTACAAAGGCACGCTAGCGTTTTTAGCACCCATAGAAATCTATGGGTGTCTCTTAACGTTTAGTGCAAGCTTTTTGTAAAAGTACCCCTTAGTTCATCACCACTTGCCAGGGAGCAACTTAGGAGAAGAAGAAAGCCTGGGAGTGAATGCCCTGCATGTTAGCTAACTAAGCCTCTGGGGTCCAACCTGCCTATGCCTATCATGGAAATGCCTTTCAAGTGGGTTGCTATGGATTTGGTAGGACCATTGGAGAGAACCACCCAAGGCAATTGGTGCATTCTCATCATTCTTGATATAGCATCCAGTATCTAGAAACGGTACCAATGTGTAATTTGAAGACCACAGCATGGCAACTGCCTGATAGAAATCTTCTCACAAGTGGGCTTGCATAAGGAGATACTAATGGATCATGGAATCTCATTCACGTTACAAATAATGAAACCAGTTTATGCATTGTTGAAGGTAAAGACTTTTCATACCTGAGCGGTGAGAACAACTTTCTCACCCTCTGCATAAACATGCATTGAGCCTGATAACGGCCTCTGAGTAGGATAAGCTTTGTGCGTTGAATCCTACAAACATGCAATGGAGTTGCTGGGTAGAGATCAATATAGCTCATATTTGGTGGAACTACTGAGCTATCTTCATCATGCTGTGATGGTGTCCGACGATGATCCAGCATAAGCGATTTGCTTCAAAGAAACATTTAGTACTGATCTTTGAAGCAAATCACTTATGCTGGATTATTGCAGGCCCAATGGGAAGCAACAGGAAACTCTGCATTTTTTGTTGTAGCACCTCTGCTGTGGAATGTCCCTCCCCCCACCCCCAATATATCAGTCTTGAAACCACACTTCCTAGGCTCAAGCTCATTTTTCACCCAGCATTTGGTTGAACAGGGCTCTCCCTGGGTACCTTTCTTGTTTCTTCTCTTTACTTTGCATTGCTTAATTAATATTAATTTTATACTTTGTAATCCACTTTGATGAATTGTGGTATATCAAATTCTGAATAAAGAATAAAGACCCACCAGATGCAAACATGCTGATGCTTGTCATCACAGTAATGCTGAGAATCAATAACTGGAAGAACAATACCCATCTATATATTAATATATGGTGAAACACACTGTTTATTTTGAAAGTACAAAAGTCTATCCGAAGAGAAAACCTGTGATCAGTCAATATGTCAACTATGTTGGACAAATGTAGACATTTATGTACTATCGTGATTGTGATATAAATTATACAGGTACTTAGTACAGTTCTGCATGGATGACTAATAAATAAACTGAGTGCCCTCGATATGAGCCCTAAAGTGACTGACTGGGTTAGGAACTGGTTGAGTGGAAGGTGACAGAGGGTAGTAGTAAATGGAGTTCATTCTGAGGAAAAAGATATTACCAGTGGTGTGCAGATTAATTTTATGTAATTGTTATCTTTAAGTTCTTTAATGAAGAAATGTGAACACAAATCAAACCACACAAAATTGGGAGACCCTTTGGATGCAAAATGAAGGTGGTGCTAACCTATGTCCCTTAACTATGATTAATGGAACTACCATTAGTGATGGTATTTACCAGTCTGATCAACTTAAATGCAAGGATTCAAAGAATCAAATTATAAAGATGTTTGAAAAACCAAAAATCAAATATAAAAATTGAATTCTAAAGGAAACTAGAAGCCAATGAAGGTCTTCCAGAGCTAAGATAATAAGGTCGTAGAGACTCAAGAATACATGTGTCTGAATTTCAAATGTTCTGGAGTGTATTCAGTTGAACTTTGGACAGACCCCCATATACAGAAAATTACAGTAGTCCAACACTGTTGAATTCACCACCTTGGGCACAGTAACCAGATCCTTATATCCCAGATAAGGCTTTTAAAATTTTGAATCAACCTTTATTGATAAGAAAAGGGCTTCACTTGACAACGGGGTCTAAATATTCAGACTACTCTCTGTGGTGACTCCCAAGAATTTTCATCTGTAGCTTAGGTGAGGTGTAGGAACTATCAAGGAAGGCTTTTGAACTAAAGTACCTTATTCTTACAGATGTTTAGTTTTAACTTGTTAACATTAAGCCAGACGCTGACTTTGTCAAACTCCACTTGCATTTTAGAATCTTCTCTGATTGTTTTGCCCCTGAATCAAAGTAGATTGGATATCATCCGCAAACATATGAAGCTTAACTCAGTGGCATAGCCTGGGCCCCCCTCAAATTTCCTCTGGGCCCCTGGTTTTGCTGGCGGGGGTCCCCAACCCCTGCCAGCTGAAGCCTTGTCCAGCGCTGGTCTCCGGCACCTCCGTGTTGCCTGCCCTGCTCTTTCTTCCCCCTCACGTCCTGCATGCTCCTTTTAGTGAAAGTGAGAGTTTCACTAAAAGGAGCGTACAGGACGTGAGGGGGAAGAGAGATCAGGGCAGGCAACTCGGCGGCGCCAGAGACCGGCACTGGAGAAGGCTTCAGCTGGAGGTTGGGGACCCCCGCCAGCCAAGGTATTTGCTGCAGCAGTGGGCGGGGAGCGGTGGGGGTGGTGGCGGGGCAGCAGACCAAAATCCCCCCACCCCTACCCCACCTCGGGCTGTAGCCCCCTCCCACCGCGAAGTCTGGCTACACCCCTGAATCTCAATCAGCTTTCCCAGTAGTTAGAGGTAAATGTTAATGGCTTGATTTTATAACAGGATGTGTGTGTGAAATCCCAGAAGGTGCCTATTTTAAGCTGGTTTTAGAAATGCAGATGTAATGAACATCCAAAAAATATGTAGGTAGGAAATAAATACTATCATCAAGAATTCCTATTCATATCACAAGTATGTCAACTTGAAACATATGTGTCATTCTTTAAAAAAGGAGAAGTATGGTCTTCATTACAGAGGTTTTCAAATCCTTTATTGCTAGTAATTGTCAGTTGGAAATCACCAGATCCACATCTCGACAGACCTTCGTGCCAAAAAAACTATTTTGTGAAATGTTTCAGGCAAAAGCGAGCAAAGAACTTAACTTGGAAAAGAACAAATAAATACAGCAATGTGATCACGTTTTGAGCACTGGCTCTGCTTCAGGGCACGCTTAAGTCCTGTCTTTTTACTGAAGCCTTTGGCTAATCTACGTGTTGTTTTCTCTTTCCTTCATGTTTCACACCAGCTGCGCAGTTGCCATGTCCGGATCCTGGGCGGTATATCAAGCACCTGGAAATAAATAAATAAATTTAATGAGCCTCCACCCAGTAACTCAATCAGGATTTAAGGATGCATTTGAGAACAGAATATCACATCTTCATACAAAAGTTACTGGGATCAATTCCTTGTAAATTACTACCTCGTAAAAAACCAGTCAGCACATCCATTTTCCTAGGTTCTGAAGCATTCTGTTTTGCTATTTAACTATGACACAAATATCACATCAGGCGTATTCCACTGGGTACTGGGAATACGCATCAGGTTTGTTGGAGAAACATAGGGCTAAAGGCAAGAGTGACTTGAAACATCAGTGTTTAAATGTCCCAATAAAGAATTTCTTTTGGGGGTAATTCTATAAAGTGGGCATTAACATTTATGCACTGATTATGTGCATAAATGATTAATGTGTGCGCTATTCTGTAAATACAAGCATACCAGTGGAGGAGTGGCCTAGTGGTTAGGGTGGTGGACTTTGGTCCTGGGGAACTGAGGAACTGAGTTCGATTCCCACTTCAGGCACAGGCAGCTCCTTGTGACTCTGGGCAAGTCACTTAACCCTCCATTGCCCCAGGTACAAATAAGTACCTATATATAATATGTAAGCCGCATTGAGCCTGCCATGAGTGGGAAAGCACGGGGTACAAATGTAACAAAAACAAAACCCCTGGATTCTCTATATGGTGGCCAAATTTGGACATGATCCAACTCGTGAGCAAACTACTAGATACCACACCAGTCACTACAACCAACACAGACACCCCATCAGCAGACAACCTTGCTAAATACTTCAACGAGAAAATTGTAAAGCTACAACTCACGTTACCACCTAATACCACCGACCACGAAAAATTCATTGACTGTCTGGACCCAATCCCCGATAAATATCCTGCAGACAAAATCTGGACAAACTTCGCTATACTTACTGATGAAACCGTCACCCAAGAGATAAACAGGTTCGCCAAATCCCACTGCAAACTTGACATATGCCCCAACAACCTAATAAAATCTGCTCTTCAACGCTTCATAACAGACCTCATGAAGCACCTAAACTACATGTTACAACACAGACTCTTCCATAAGGATAAAAGAAACATACTACTTACACCAATACCTAAAGACACAAAGAGAAAAGCAAATGACATAACCAACTACCACCCAGTAGCATCTATCCCTCTGGCAGTCAAACTAATGGAAAGTATGGTAACCAAGCAACTTACCGATTACTTAAACAATTTCTCAATATTACATGAATCACAATCAGGATTTCGATCCAACCACAGCACCGAAACAGTACTAATCACTCTCCTAACCAAATTCAAGCAAGCAATTGCAACTGGCAATAGTGTACTTCTCCTACAATTCAACATGTCCAGCGCGTTCGACATGGTAAGCCACAAAATACTATTAAACATCCTAGAATACTTCGGGATTGTAGGAAACGTACTTAGTTGGATCAAAGGCTTCCTAACTGCAAGAACATACCAAGTAATATCAAATTTGAATACATCATCACCATGGAAATCAGAATTCGGAGTACCCCAAGGATCACCGCTTTCACCGACCCTTGTCAACCTAATGATGACACCTCTATCCAAAGCGCTATCCAACCAAGGCCTCAATCCTTTCATCTATGCAGATGATGTCAGGATCTACATCCCGTTCAAACGTGATCTAACAGAAATCACAAATGAAATCAAACACAGCTTCCAAATCATGAACTCATGGGCGGATGCATTCCAACTAAAACTCAACGCAGAAAAAACACAATGTCTCATCCTCTCATCACAACACAACACGAACAAACCCACCACTATAAACACCACAAACTTTGCCCTTCCTGTTTCAGATAGCCTGAAAATTCTAGGAGTTACAATTGACCAAAATCTCACACTAGAAAGCCATGCGAAAAACACAACAAAGAAAATGTTCCACTCAATGTGGAAACTCAGAAGTGTAAAACCTTTCTTCCCAAGGGAAACATTCCGTAGCCTGGTACAATCAATGGTACTAAATCAACTAGATTACTGCAATGCAATCTATGCCGGATGCAAAGAACAAATCATTAAGAAACTCCGAACTGCCCAAAACACAGCAGCCAGACTCATATTTGGAAAAACGAAATACGAAAGCGCCAAACCCCTAAGAGAAAAACTACATTGGCTCCCACTTAAAGAATGTATTACGTTCAAAATCTGCACTTTGGTTCATAAAATCATACACGGTGAAGCCCCGGTCTACATGTCAGACCTCATAGACTTACCAACCAGGAATACTAAAAGATCATCACGTACATTCCTGAATCTCCACTACCCCAGCTGCAAAGGACTAAAATATAAACTAACATATGCATCCAGCTTCTCCTACATAAGCACGCAACTGTGGAATGCACTACCAAAAGCCACAAAAGCAATACACGACATAACTAATTTCTGAAAATTACTAAAAACCAACCTGTTCAACAAGGCATACCACAATGATCCATCTTAAATACCAGACAACAAAACTCATACCAGAACTGGACAAAACTGAACTCTCCATTCTCACTGCCTAAGTTACTCTGTCACGATTGAACTTTAACGCAATACCATTTTATTTCTCATCACGAAAATGAATTCTTTATACGAGTGCAGCTTAATTGGCTAAATGAGCCATTAATGATCCACTAACAACCAGTCATTGACATTCATTAGCACCAGTTAGGATTTGATTGTGCATTTGGCCACAACACTTGGTGTTCAAATCCCATATGGCACAACTGAAAAGGGGGTGTGACCATAGGAGGGGCATGGCCGTGTCAGGGGTGTTCCAGAAAGTTACGCACGTTGTTATAGAATGATGGGTCAGCACACTCAACGTGGGCATTAGCATTGAAAGCAAGTTCCAGCAGGAGTAAGTCTGGTGCCCAAAGTTAGGGCATGGGAATTGGCACTAAACACAATCCTATAAAGAGCGCACACCCTTTAAAAAGCGCAGATTGTTTCCGGCGGCCATTTTTGAGAGTCATTTTACAGAACTTGGCAGTAGTTACACTTATGCACGTAACTTATAGAAGACTAGTTAAACGTGTATCTCCAGTACTTAAGTCAGCTGTATTGTCTGTCTTGAGCAGGGACTGCCTCTTATGTGTTTGTGTTGATCTAGTAACACTATAAAACTTAGTGGTAGTGGTGTGCTATTATTTATGGGTAGGTTACAATAAAGCAAACACAACATCAAAAGGATAAGAGAATGCCAAACTCAGATAGTCACAAAAATGCATATCACAAAGTGTGCACTTGCCTTATAGATTAAATGCAACGGGAGGTGCCCTCTAGGCACCTTGATATCTCTATGGACAGTCCTTTTTTTTAATTATTTCTTTATTATTTCAAAATAAACATTTACATAATATAAATGCAGGAAAATCAAGAAAATATAAAGAAAAATATTTTGTCCTTTACATCAAGGAACAAATAAGAAATTATATTGTTACTTAGTCCACAATAATATGGTCAAGACACAAGGAAATTGTACATTGAAATGTAAAAGTAAACTCTTTAAACTGTGAGGGCAGAGACCATTCTGAGCTTGCGGTTTCAGCTCCCTACTAGGGTGACCGGGCCTCTTTCATCTCCACTCTTTAGCAACTATAAACTGACGCAGTTTATCTAGTTCAAAAAATACATAATGTGCAGCATTCAGGAAAATGATACATCTACAAGCGAATTTCAATTTAAAGGTACCGCCTAGGGAGAGAACCCGAGACCTAAGTCCTAGAAATTCTCTCCTCCTCCTCTGAGTATTTTTACTGAGGTCAGGAAAATTTTGTATTTTTGATCTGAAAAACTGGGTTGAGATATGTCTGAAGTAGAGTCTGAAAACATGGTTTCTATCAGTCTCGAATGCAAAGGTAGCAAGGAGAGTTGTGCGCTCCGTTATTATTTCTAAAGATGTTTCTAAAAGTTGTGATGCATTCAATTCTGGAGCTTCTGTTCGAGCTATGTTAGCTCCTGTAATGTAAAAAGCTTTTATAATTGGAGGTGTAGCTTCTTTGGGAATACCAAGCACTTCAATGAAGTACTTTTTTTAACATTTCTATTGGTGATATTAAAGGAGTCTTTGGGAAGTTTAAGAATCTCAGGTTATTACGCCTGAGTTGATTATCGAAAAATTCAATTTTCCTTTGAGTTGAATCTTTATCTGTTACCATTTTAGCAACAACTGTCTGTAAACTCTTTATCTCATGCAAATTTGATTCACATTTTCTTTCCTGCTCCTGAGCCTTCGATTCTATCGTTTGCTGAAATTTTTTCAAATCTTTCACTTCAGAGTTAAAGGAATTAGTTAATTGTAGTAGAGATGAATTGATGGTCTGAATCACCTCCCAGAGGGCCTCCAAAGTAACTGCTGCAGGTCTACTCCTCACGCCGAGCACGCTGAGCGGGGTTTCCTGGCAGGGGGAGGGCGAGGAATCAGTACCTCCTGCCCTCTCTCCAGATGACGTTCCTCCCGGAGCCGCTAACCTCCAGAAGACCTGTCTGAGGTTCTCCCATTGTTCCCGTCTCACCGCTCGGTCTCGGCGGTGCAGCCTGAAGAGGCGGACTTAAAGACGCCGCCTCTAGGCTAAGATCCCCCTGTTGTCCTGGGGATCCAACCAAAGCTGGTGCCAGGGCTCCAGATGCACGGAGGCCAAAAGATTCCAGGGTTGGCTGCCAGAGCGTCGGGTTTCCGCCAGGGCTCGCGGCGGCTTTTGCCCCGACTTTCCCCTTTCTCTTCACCATAATATCAGGTGAGAGAAACTACTGGAGCGAAGCCTGGAGCTTGAGAGCCGACATGTAACGCTCCCTCACACGGACGCCATCTTCTCTATGGACAGTCCTGACTAGATCCATGAGGCTTCCTCTACCATGACATTCTTACATCTCTAATGAATGCCATTTGAGCCTGGGGAATCGGCATCTCTTAAGCATTTCCACCTGGAAGATGCCCTTTCGAGAAGCAGTTATTTCAGCCAATTTTCAGAGCGCTTAGCTATGTGGGCCCCAGCACTGAACACTGGCCAGGACCTGCATAACAATCTGGTGCCTCTAAAGTCCTCTCAATCCCCCCCCCCCCCCCTCAAACTTTCCCCATCCCTTCTACCCCCTCTTCCCAGCCTGCCAGATTGAAAGTGCTCCTGCCCAACCCCAACCCCTCCTCAGGCCAACGACGTAAGGTAGGCCTGGGGGGTGGGGCAGGAGGGATGAGGGGCTATTTGGTAGACCGAGAAGGGGACCAGGGGTACTTCACATGTACTAGATTGTTATGCAGGTCCTGGCCAGTATTCAAGCAGGGCCACATAACTGTCCTACGCGGGCCTTAGCTGAATATCAGCATAGGCTCTGGCAGGCAGCCCTCAAATTCATAGCTTCCTCTGAATTTTGGATCCAAAGTAGTTGGGTAGCTATCGTACCATTATAAGGTTAATAAATGTTTCAGTTCCCTTTCTGAATCCTTTTTGATTGTTTGTTTTAACACATGACATGGCTGGTTTACTTGAAAAGTTAGGGGTTCTGAGAGTCACATATGGATGATCCAAAAGGTGTCACTGTGGGGCAGGCTATACAAAGATTGTCCTGGGAGCAGACAGAGCAGTGGCATACCGAGGATGGAGCAGTCCACACTGGGTGCACGCTGCAGGAGGGGTACAGGGAGCAGCCACATGGCTGTCAGCTCAACCGGTTCCCTGCTCCTTCTGCTGTTACTTCCTGTTCCAGGACAGAGGGAGCCGGGAACCAGCGGAACTGACAGCCACGCATTTGCTTCCAGCACCCCAGCAGGTAAGAACAATGCACCTGGGGGGGGGGGGCTTGGATGTGATACGCCGTGGGGGTGTCGTGCTGCACCCAGCGGGGGGGAGAGAGATGCTGCAGCGAACTGCCCCGGGTGGCAGCCAACCAAGGAACACCACCGAGGCAGAGCAACCCAAAGGCTCACCTTGAACTGGACATGCCCCATCAGAGCTTTGTTACGTAGGATGTTGTGTTATCTGTCTTCTTCCTTCACCCCACCATTAAACTGAATGAAGTCTAATGCATATTGATGTGTAGATCAGGTTGATGTTTGGATGGGAGGGGGGCAAAGGGTTCCTCAGCTCTATCAGTTTGACCTCTTCTCCTCAAACCCCCGCCCCCCAAACTTTATCTCTTGAATAGCTGCGATTTAGTCAACATTTCAAAGGCTACTTCTCTGGCTTTTGACTGCCCTGTGTGTTTCCAAGAGAACCAGAAGTCTTTTTCCCCTTCTTCATTGTCTGCCCAGAGTATTAATGAATTTGGCTTGTCTCATTACTGGAAGCAGCTAAAAGCACAGAAGTCTTTCAGAGTATGCAAATAAGGCGGAATTATCTACCTGAGAGTTAATATTCTCAGCTTTTAAGTGTATTCTAAATGTAATGTTTGTGTTTAGAGCATAACATCCTGTTCTTTTATTATTATTATTTTTTATTATTGTTATTATTATGGGCAGAAAGCTAAGCAGACTCAGGCAGCTGTTTGATGTTGGCTTCAAGTGTTATTAATTTCATATTCTATTATTCTGTTCACTGTAGCACAAGTGAAGCTGATGGGGAGGCCGTGATGGATAAGTTGTTTGATGAGCTGGCTCAGAAACAAAATGATGGTACGTAAGTTAATTTCTCTTGAAAGAGAATACATTTAGATCACAATGCCCGTTCCGCACTGACCAATTAATAAGTTCCATTGCTGTGTATGGGCTGATGCCATGCTCAAGTGGCAGGGCCATTGTATCAGCATTTTGTCTAATTTATGTGTTGAATCATGTGCTATTATTCATCAGGGCTCTGCATTTCCTAGCTGGGAAAGAGATGAATTTTATAGTAATTATCCAGACAAGACTGAGCCTTTGTTCCTGTTCCCATAGTAACTAGACCAAGGACTCTACGAGTGCAGGGCAGAGAGCTGCGCCTGAGCAAAGCCTGTGGCACCGTGGCCGACTGCACCTTTGAAGAGCTATGTGACAGAGTAAGTTCCCGGTCATTTCCAGGCTCCTTTGCCACCAATCCCGTCTCTGTCATTTTCACGGTCAGCTTTTTCTTAGCTCCTGCTCTGCTTGCACAAAGGATTCGAAATCACTAACATATCTAAAAGGGAAGGGTTGGAATTTGAGTCACCCCCCTACCCCCCCCCCCCTAGATTTGCATCAGTGTCGGCCTAAACCAAGCACTGCATCCTGATCTATCATTTCTGTACTTACAGAATGGATTATTTCCGAATATCACACAGAGCAGTGATGGACACACATATAAAACACATGGGAAGGCGGTAGAACGAGAGGGCATGAAATGAGATTGAAGGGGGGCAGACTAAAGAAAAATGTCAGGAAGTATTTTTTCACGGAGAGAGTAGTGGATGCTTGGAATGCCCTCCCGCGGGAGGTGGTGGAGATGAAAACGGTAACAGAATTCAAACATGCGTGGGATATGCATAAAGGAATCCTGTGCAGAAGGAAGGGATCCTCAGGAGCTTAGCCTAGAATGGGTGGCAGAGCTGGTGGTTGGGAGGCGGGGCTAGTGTGGGCAGGTATATACGGTCTGTGCTGGGGCTGGTGGTTGGGAGGCGGGACTAGTGCTGGGCAGACTTATACGGTCTGTGCCAGAGCTGGTGGTTGGGAGGCGGGGATAGTGCTGGGCAGACTTATACGGTCTGTGCCGGGGCTGGTGGTTGGGCGGTGGGGATAGTGCTGGGCAGACTTATACGGTCTGTGCCAGAGCTGGTGGTTGGGAGGCGGGACTAGTGCTGGGCAGACTTATACGGTCTGTGCCGAGGCTGGTGGTTGGGCGGTGGGGATAGTGCTGGGCAGACTTATACGGTCTGTGCCAGGGCTGGTGGTTAGGCGGTGGGGATAGTGCTGGGCAGACTTATACGGTCTGTGCCAGAGCTGGTGGTGGGAGGCGGGACTGGTAGTTGGGAGGCGAGGATAGTGCTGGGCAGACTTATACGGTCTGTGCCAGAGCTGGTGGTGGGAGGCGGGGTTGGTGGTTGGGAGGCGGGGATAGGGCTGGCCAGACTTATACGGTCTGTGCCCTGAAGAGGACAGTACAAATAAAAAAGTAGCACATATGAATTTATCTTCTTGGGCAGAATGGATGGACCGTGCAGGTCTTTTTCTGTCGTCATTTACTATGTTACTATGTTACATAGTAACATAACATAGTAGATGACAGCAGAAAAAGACCTGCATGGTCCATCCAGTCTGCCCAACAAGATAAACTCATATGTGCTACTTTTTGTGTATACCTACATTCTAAGACTGCTGTTGCATTCTTTTTTTTTTTTTTAAGTATTTTTATTGATTTTAAAACAGTGGTACAGTGAATAAGTCAATACATCAGCAAACAAATTACAAAAAGCGTGAAGGAGGGGAAGAGTTAAAAAAAAGGAAAGGGGAGGGCAAAATGAAAAGCTTCTCTTCAGGCATCTGTAAGGTAAGTCAGGAACACACAGACACAATAGACAATTTGGTGGTACTCCCCCTTGACGAAGCGTAGTTTGCGAAACAGGCACCTGTCGGGGCTTCTGAGCATACCATTATGAATAGATAAGTGCTGTGGAATCATTAAGTTATTATAAAGTTATAACTATATGCATGTCATTGAGAAATTTGAAAGAGACACGATATAGGTAGGTGGGGGAAGAGTCAATGATTGAAACATATACGTGAGCAAAGATTCACCGGAGAGTGAAATGAAAATAGCCGTGCTAGCCATATAAGATCCTACCTCACAAAGTCAATTAATCTATTTAGCTTTCCCGCTAAATATCCTCTGCCATTTTACAGTGTTTTGACTATCTGAGAAGCGAGCAGAGTTTGGCCTAAGAGTTTTGACAGTATTTCTAGGATAAGCAGCATAAAATGTATTGTACTGTTTTGGGATCTTACCAGGTACTTGTGACCTGGATTGGCCACTGTTGGAAGCAGGATACTGGTTAAAGAACATTTGCCTAAGAATTGAAAGTCTAGTGGTAAAGTTTTCTACTGAGGGAGGAGGAGGAGGTTTAACTGACTGTGAGGTCATTGGTCAGTAACACTGGACAGTAGCACTGGGCACTGACCTGGACAGTAACAACCCCCTCCAAAAAATAAAAAAAAAAGACCCTGAGAGATTTACAATAGAAGCATTACAATATAGCAAAATTACATATAAATCCCTCTAAAACTGTGCTTTTCAACCCATTCTCAGAATACACCCATCCAATCATATTTTCCAGATGTCCAAAATGTATATGCATGAGTGAGACTTGCATGCACTACCTCCATTGTATGCAAGTATACCTTGTCCCGGGTTCTTTGACTGGCTGGTTGTATTCCAAGGAATGATCTAGAAGCACCTAATTTCCACCCTCAGACTCACTGTAGTAGAAAACCAACCATATAGAAATAAAGTACCTCAGGTAACCTTACTATTTCATCAAACGTTGATAAACACAATGCTAAATAAATGTGGAAAATAGGACTCAAAATTTGCAGGAAGACCTTAGGAAGTTGGAAGACTGGGCATCTAAGTCTTGGCATTTAAAATAATTGCCTGGCAGAGATCTAGATTTTCAAATCTGCTTTAGGGACATAAGAGCAAGATTAGCCATACTGAGTCAGACCAATGGTCCAGCCAGCCCAGTATCCTGCTTCCAACAGTGGCTAATTCAGGTCATAAGTCCCTGACAGAATCCAAAATAGTAGCAACATTCCATGCTACCAATCCCAGAGACAAACAGTGGCTTTCTCCATGTCTGTCTCAATAGCAGACTGTGCACCTTTCCTCCAGGAACTTGTCCAAACCTTTTTTGAACCTACATACACTAACCGCCGATACCACGTGCTCTGGCAACGAGTTCCAGAGCTTAACTATTCATTGAGTGAAAAAATATTTCCTCCTGTTCACTGCTTTGACAGTACGATTCAGAGAATCTGAATTACATCTTTACAAGAGTCTTTTTTTAAAGACTTCTCAGCAATTATTGATGTTCAGAATCACAAGATTTTATCGTCCTTGACTCATCAAGACTCCTGACACAGGCATTAAAGCTGAAACACAGTGCTGTGTCGAGTCTTTTGAGTACTCTTATGGAATAAACGTTTTAAAACTGTCCTGTTGACTACACTACTCCGCCCTTGCAGCACTTTAAAAGTAGTGCCATGTAACTTCCTTGAGTGTCCCCTAGTCTTTGTACTTTTTGAAAGGGTAAAAAATTGATTACATTTACCCATCCTACACCACTCACTTTTTGTAGATATCTATCATCTACCCCCTCAGTTATCTCTTTTCCAAGAGTCTTAACCTCTTAAGCCTTAACTTATATGAGAGAAGTTCCATCCCCTTAATCATTTTGAATGCCCTTCTTTGAACCTTTTCTAACTCTGCTATATCTTTTTTAAGAAAGGTCATACAGAATTGAACGCAATACTCAAGGTGTGGTTGCACCATGGAGCGATCCAGAGGCATTATAATATTTTTTGTCTTATTTTCTATCCCTTTCCTAATAATTCCTAGCATTTTGTATGATTTTTTGGCCTCCGCCACACACTGGGCAAAAGATTTCAGCGTATTGTCCACCAAGACACCTAGATCTTTTTCTTGAGTGCTGCCTCCTAGGGTGGAACCTAGCATCAGGTAACTATGATTTGGATTATTCTTCCCAATGTGCATCAATTTACACTTGTCCACATTAAATATCTGCCATTTGGATGACCAGTCTTCCAACTTCCTAAGGTCTTCCTACAAATTTTCACAATCCGCATGTGTTTTAACAAATTTGTGTCATCTGCAAATTTAATCAGCTCACTTATTCCTATTTCCAGATCATAAATAAATTTCTTTGAAGACAAGCAGGCCATATTCTCATCCACGTCGCCCTGCATGAAACGTTTGAAATAGTGTAGTGCAGCTTTAAGACACGTGCCAACATCCCCACCATGAATGCGTGAGTGCCTTCCTGCCCTCAGCAAGAGCGCGGGACCATCAGTCTTATCCGCTGTGAGAAGAAGCACTGTTTCGCAGCTCCCTCACTGTGTCTGATGCAGTTGTTATTTTCGACAACCTTTTGTGCCTTCCCAGTGGGATTTTTGCATGTGTTCTTCATTTTTCCCTTTTGGGGATGTTTTTCCTTTTACCCCTTATAGGTCTAGTTTGTTTTTCCCCATTTCTAGGCTTTCTTTATTCTTTCCGTTCTCAGTAGGCCCTCATAGGTCTGAACTCCAGTCGGGCTCTTGTCCTTACTGTTTTTCTTGGTGTTTTGCCCCTTTTTAAGGTCACCATCAGGTCGTTTGATTGGGCCACAGCTGTTTTCCCTTCCAGGTCATGGAAGCGCTGTGCTTGGTGCAATAGGACCATCTCTGGTAAGGACACCCATTCTTAGTGCCTCCAGCATTTGGGGACTGAACATACACCTTCCAACTGTGTTCTTTGCCTTTGTATGAAGTAAAGGACTCATTTGGCCAGAGAGGCTCAGAGAGAGAAAATATTTGGAGCCTGGTCTGAAACCTCAACATCGGCATTGGCTTCATCGTTGAGCCTTGCACACTGGCATTAGGTGCATCGGCCCCTGTGGCTGATTATTAGATAATGGGAGTGGCCATGCATCGAGCAGGTCTCGCCTGCCTTGACATCAGCCGCTTTGCAGGGAACCCGTGACTGGTCAGCATTGGACTCAACACTGAGGAGGCATAGGGATTCAACGTCCTCCTCATTAGCACCAAGGAGCATGAATTGCTGGCTTCAGGTGAAGGCCAAGAAGCATTGGCATTGATCCTGCTCAATGCATGGGGCCAGGAGCACTGGGGCACTGAGGGATCTGGTCCCCGATAAGCATCGGCACCAGGAGAACCGCTCTCCCTCCATTGTGGAGGTGCCAACACGTGGGTCTCCATGCAGTCAGGACCAGGCACCCGCACCAACCCTGATGATTCAGCAAGCTGCTTCTCAACCGAAGCCCCAGCCTCTCCCAATGGCGGCCCTTGAGGAACATATCCGGACCATGTTCCATGAGCATTTGGCGGGGATCCTTTAGCAGAGTGCATTGGCATCTGTAGTGCATGCACCTGCCATGCCTCTTCCTACTGCCCTGCAAGGCCCTCAGCCTGCAGTGAGGCCTCTGACCCCGGCGCCACGTGTGGTACCGGCATCGGCAGCTGCCTGTGCTGGTACCCCCTTGATGTCGGTGGAGGAAGCTTCAGTGGAGTAGAGGGTGGAGTCTGCACCTCAGTGCCCCTCTAAACAAAGACATGGTTGCTCTATCTCGAGGCAAGCTCGGTCTCAGCCCTCCCTTGAAGAGTATTTTGCTGACACCGATGAGGAGTGCTCATGGACGTTTGTTGAGGACCCTAAGTAGTTCTCTGGACTTAAAGGATGCCTACATTCACATCCCAATATTTCCATGCCACAGGAAGAATCTCAGATCCACTACCATGTGTTGCCATTTGGCCTCACGTCAGCTCCCAGGGTTTTCACCAAGTGTCTAGCGTTAGTCGCAGTGACTGGAACTCCATGTGTTTCCCTGCAGAGATGATTGACTGGTGAAGAGCACATCAAAGGACGGTGCTCAGGAGTCCATGCGGAGAACTATTCAGATACTGGAGATACTAGGGTTCATTTTAAACTACCCCAAGTCCCATCTGTTCCCGGTTCAGCAATTGGAGTTCATTGGAGCCCTTCTAGACGCACAGCAGGCACGAGCCTATCTCCCTGTGCCAAGGCCGGACACTCTAGTCACACTCACCATTTGAGCTCGGGCCAGCCAGCAAGTTATGGCTCGGCAAATATTGAGGTTTCTAGGCCACATGGCCTCCACGGTTCATGTGTTCACAATTATCTTTTATTTTTTATCACACATGGAGTTAATGTATTCATATTGGCCATAGTATGACTCACTAGATCACAGAAAGCACATTTTTTTCACTCACTAATGTGGATCTTTTATTTCACATTCCATTCATCTTTTTTGCTTCAAATTGTTTTCACATCTCTCTATATATTCATTTTTAAAATTCATTTGTGTGATCCTCAAATGTATGTTCATTTATCTCTTTCCTTATAAGTTTACTCCTGATAAAGGCTGAGAGAGCTGAAACACAGCCTGCGTTGAGTGTATAAGTGCATCTGGAACTGTGTTTATACTTGTATTGGATCAAAACAGAATATACAGTAATCAATAAAGATATTGTTGTCATCTTGATACTTCATTCCAAGCACTTCTTTGAGGTGTTGCTTTTGCATTCAAGTGGGAGGACTGGTTTTCTCTTTTTTTGGACTCCACGGTGCATGTCACGCCCATGACATGTCTTCACATGAGAACGGCCCAGTGGACTTTAGCTTCCCAGTGTTGTCAGGCCTCTGAGAATCTATCGGACATTATCCAAGTGACACCGGAGTTGGTTCAGTCCCTTCTCTGGTGGTCAATTCGAACCAGTTTATTTATTTGTTGCATTTGTATCCCATATTTTCCCACCTGTTTGTAGGCTCAATGTGGCTTACATTGTTCCGTCATGGTGATCGCCATTTCTGGAGTGAGAGATACAAATGGTATTACATTAGAGATCATGATTGGCATAGTAGATTAAACAGTCAAGTATAAAAAGTTCATATTCAGGATACAAGTGGTATTACATTAGATCATGATTGGCATAGTAGATTAAACAGTCAAGTATAAAGAGTTTATATTCGGAATTAGAGATAGAGTGGTATTGCGTTAAAGTTCATTTGTGGTAGAGTAGACTTTGGTAGTGAGGTATAGAGAGTTGGGTTTTATCTAGTTCAGGCTTGAGTTTCGTTGTCTGGTAGTTAGGCTGTATTCTTTTGGTATGCCTTTTTGAACAAGCTGGTCTTCAGTGATCTCCGAAAGTTGGTTAGGTCGTGGATTTTTCTCATGGCAAGTGGTAATGCATTCCATAGCTGCGTGCTTATGTAGGAGAAGCTGGATGCATATGTTAATTTATATTTTAGACCTTTGCAGCTAGGATAGTGGAGATTCAGGAATTTGCGTGCTGATCTTTTAGTGTTCCTGGGCGGTAAGTCTATGAGGTCTGACGTGTAGACTGGGCCTCTCCATAAATGATTTTATGAACCAGAGTGCAGATTTTGAATGTAATACGTTCTTTTATTGGGAGCCAGTGTAATTTTTCTCTTAAGGGTTTGGCACTTTCGTATTTCGTTTTTCCAAATATGAGTCTAGCTGCTGTGTTTTGGGCTGTTTGGAGCTTCTTGATGATTTGTTCTTTACATCCGGCATAGAGTGAATTGCAGTAATCTAGGTGGCTTAGCACCATTGATTGTACCAGATTGCGAAATATTTCCCTTGGGAAGAAAGATTTTACTCTTTTGAGTTTCCACATTTGCTTGGAACATTTTCTTTGTTGTATTTTTCGTATGGCTTTCTAGTGTGAGATTTCGGTCAATTGTAACTCCGAGTATTTTCAGGCTATCTGAAACAGGAAGGGTATATTTTGGGGTGTTTATAGTGGTGGGTTTGTTTGTGTTGTGTTGTGATGAGAGGATGAGGCATTGTGTTTTTTCTGCATTAAGTTTTAATTGAAATGCGTCCGCTCATGAGTTCATGATTTGGAGGCTGTGATTAATTTCATTAGTGATTTCTTTTAGATCTTTTTTGAACGGGGGATGTAGATCGTGACATCATCTGCGTAGATGTATGGATTGAGGCCTTGGTTGGATAATGATTTGGCCAGAGGTATCATCATTAGGTTGAAAAGGGTCGGTGACAGCGGTGATCCTTGGGGTACTCTACATTCTGGTTTCCATGGTGCTGATGTATTCGAATTAGATATCACTTGGTATTTTCTTGCGGTTAGGAAGCCTTTGAACCAGCTGAGAATGTTTCCTCCAATCCCGAAGTATTCTATGATGTTTAATGATGTTTGACTGTGGGACTCACATTCCAAATTGTTCAACCCTAGAAGTTGCTGACGACAGATGCATCCTGCCTGGAGTGGGTAGCTTATGTAGATGGGCTTCACACCCAAGGTGCTTGGTCAGCTCAGGAATTGGATCTTATTCAAATGGCCAATCAGGTTGCACTGTATTACACCCACAAGCAGGGGGGTACCGAATCATATCCTCTGTGTCAGGAGGCCATTCAGCTGTGGCACTGGGCCGTGCAGCACAGGATAGTTCTCAGAATCATGTACCTGGTAAGTAAATCCAACACACTGGCCAACAGATTTAATAGGCTCATGCAACCACACATGTGGTCACTCAGAACGAGTGTTACCCACAAAATCTTCCGAGTGTGGGGCACCTCCTCGGTGGATCTCTTTGTCATTCTGCTCAACTACAAAGTCCCTCAGTACTGTTACAGGGTCAGGGCACATGACAGACTAGCTTCGGATGCCTTCCTCCTTCACTGGGGCATTGGTCTTCTATATATTTATCACTCCCATCCCTCTTGTGGAGAAGACTTTTGAAATTCAAACAAAACAAGAGGACCATGATTCTGTTTGCTCCTTATTGGCACAGACAGATCTGGTTCCCTCTTCTTCTGGAGTTATCCTCTGAAGAACATTGGAGACTGGAGTGTTTTCCGACTCTCCTTTCAGAACCAGGGATCTCTTCTGCATCCCTACCTCCAGTCCCTGGCCCTCACAGCCTGGATATTGAGAGCTTAGAATTTGCTTCCTTGCATCTTGTAGGCACTACTAGTATGACTACTAATCACTCATAGGGCCTCTTACCAAGCTGTACTAGCGGCTCCCAGTGCGGTAATGCTGACAAAGCCCATTCACTTTGAATGGACTCCATTGGCATTGCCTTATGGGAACCGCCAGTGCTCCTTTATAAAGAGGCCCTCTTTTATCGCACAAATGAATTTTGAAAGTGAATATACAGAGAAATGTGAAAACAATATTAAGCAAAAAACGTGAATGGAATGTAAAATAAACTCTGGAATTTGTTGCCGGAGAATGTAGTAAACCTCACTCTCGATACCCACGTGACGAACACGACAAAAAAGATGTTCTACTCGATGTGGAAACTCAAAAGAGTTAAGCCTTACTTCCTGAGAAGCATTTTCTGTACCCTGGTACAGTCTATGGTAATAAGTCACTTGGACTACTGTAATGCTCTGTACGCCGGCTGCAAAGAACAGACTATTAAGAAGCTCCAAACAGCCCAAAATACCGCAGCCAGACTCATATTTGGAAAAACCAAATACGAAAGTGCGAAACCCTTAAGAGAGAACCTTCACTGGCTACCACTCAAGGAACGCATCGAATTCAAGATATGCACGATCGTACACAAGATCATTCACGCAGATGCCCCACTTTACATGTCTAATCTAGTGGACCTACCGCCCAGAAACGCCAAGAGATCAGCCCGCAAATTCCTCAATTTGAACTTCCCCAGCTGTAAAGGACTTAAATACAAGCAAGCATACACCACCACCTTCTCGTACAGAAGCACACAGCTATGGAATGCGTTACCCCCAACCTTAAAAACCATGGACAATCTAAGCAACTTTCGCAAATCCTTGAAGACACATCTCTTTAACAGAGCCTACAAAAAGAACCTCTAAAGACACAAATCACCACACAACCTACCTACACAACTAATTACACCTCCTACATCACCCTATTTAACACCCCTTCTCTTTCTTCAAATATCTTCATCCTGCCACCGATTATATCTAATATCCTCGCATGAATATGTCATAATAACACTCTGTAAGCCACATTGAGCCTGCAAATAGGTGGGATAATGTGGGGTACAAATGTAATAAATAAAATAAAAATAAAACTTAGTGGGGTTTAAAAAAGGTTTGAATGGCTTCCTAAAGGAAATGTCCATAGACCATTATTAAAATGGACTTGGGGAAAATCCACTGCATATTTCTAGAAGAAGCAGCATAAAATGTATTGTTTTGGGATCTTGCCAGGTACTTGTGACCTGGATTGGCCAATGTTGGATACAGGATGCTGGGCTTGATGGGCCTTTGGTCTGTCCCAGTATGGCAATACTTATGTACTTATGCACTAGATATCAATTATTCTGAACTCGTTTGGTTAGAGGTATGAAAGCACCTAAGTGTCCCTGGGATCTGAGCCTGGCTGTCCCTAGTGAAGGAATGGAAATTTATTATATATATTAGAATAAGCAGGGTGGTGGTTATCTGAGGCATCTGTGTTACCACCTAGCAGAGGGAGGAGGAGCCTTCCTGTTCAGGAAAGCCTGTGCCAATTCAAGCAGGCACCTCGTTGTATACCCGCAGACATTGAGGGTCCTGTTTTCTTTAAAAGGCTTTCATCTTTGTGGTGTGTGGCTGCAAGGTGTGCCCAAAGGGACATGCCGTACCCCTTGGGAACTCCTTGGAGCACAAAGGAGCAGTAAGGGGCAATAAGTACGATTTAACATCAGGCGAGTTTTTGGAATTTTCATGTTTTGTTGTTAACTTATGGGGAAGCGCAAAGTGAAACCAAAGACATCAACTCTAAGTGTCCCGGGTTCTCTGGATAAACACCTGATTCCCTCTGGACTTTCGATCAATCAGGTACTTTCTCCCCTTGGAGCCTCCCTGAGCTTGCCAGAGTGTACCCCTCCTCTCCCTCCTTCTTCCTGTCAGATAGGGGTATCCCACGAGGTTTCCCCTCCAACTGAGGTTCAGTCTGAAGGAGTAACTTCTTCTTTATACATAAGCACACAACTGTGGAACGCGCTACCAAAAGCAGTGAAAACGACCTACGACCACCTAAACGTCCGGAACATGCTAAAAACCACCCTGTTCAAAAAGGCATACCATCCCGATCCAACTTAAAAGACTAACCTCGGCTACACAAGAAAACCAAAGCACATATGATCACAATACTACCCTTTCACATTACGACTATTCTGTGGCTTTGCCATATAAACTTCATTTTACCACAACAGCACAATGTATTTGTTCACACCGGAAACATTAAATGCCATTCCGGTACTATGTAAGCCACATTGAGCCTGCAAATAGGTGGGAAAATGTGGGATACAAATGTAACAAATAAATAAAATTTATTGTCATTCTCTAAATTACCAACGGTTATTTTAGGTGCTCCTTCTCTTCTGCAACCTTCAGCTATTGAGGACAAACAGTAAATAGCTTTATGAGATTTGTGGGATTTAGTTCAGCATTGGGAGAGTATGCTCAAAGCCACTGTCTCTCAGACACCTGTTCTTTCACGAGAAGTTGTTGATAAATTGATGATCGTGGACTCTAAAGTACAAAGTTTAGATAAGAGTGTAACTGGGGTGGAAAAGCAAGTTTCTACTCTTGACACAGTTCCCCACAGGAGGCTCTTAAATAAACTGGATGGGCTGAAGATAGGACCCGAAGTAGTGAACTGGATTAGGAACTGGTTGACGGACAGACGCCAGAGGGTGGTGGTGAATGGAATTCGCTCGGAGGAGGGAAAGGTGAGTAGTGGAGTGCCTCAGGGATCGGTGCTGGGGCCCATTCTGTTCAATATATTTGTGAGTGACATTGCCAAAGAGTTAGAAGGTAAAGTTTGCCTATTTGCGGATGATACTAAGATCTGTAACAGAGTGGACACCCGGGAGGGAGTGGAAAACATGAAAAAGGATCTGAGGAAGCTAGAAGAATGGTCTAAGGTTTGGCAATTAAAATTCAATGTGAAGAAATGCAAAGTGATGCACTTAGGGAATAGAAATCCATGGGAGACGTATGTGTTAGGCGGGGAGAGTCTGATAGGTACGGACGGAGAGAAGGATCTTGGGGTGATAGTATCTGAGGATTTGAAGGCGACGAAACAGTGTGACAAGGCGGTGGCCGTAGCTAGAAGGTTGTTAGGCTGTATAGAGAGAGGTGTGACCAGCAGAAGAAAGGGGGTGTTGATGCCCCCGTATAAGTCGTTGGTGAGGCCCGACCTGGAGTATTGTGTTCAGTTTTGGAGGCCGTATCTTGTAAAGGATGTAAAAAGAATTGAAGCGGTGCAAAGAAAAGCTACGAGAATGGTATGGGATTTGCGTTACAAGACGTATGAGGAGAGACTTTCTGAACTAAACATGTATACTCTGGAGGAAAGGAGAAGCAGGGGTGATATGATACAGACGTTCAAATATTTGAAAGGTATTAATCCGCAAACGAACCTTTTCTGGAGATGGGAAGGTGGTAGAACGAGAGGACATGAAATGAGATTGAAGGGGGGCAGATTCAAGAAAAATGTTAGAAAGTATTTTTTCACAGAGAGAGTAGTGGATGCTTGGAACCTCTCTCGCGGGAGGTGGTGGAAATGAAAACGGTAACGGAATTCAAACATGCGTGGGGTAAGCATAAAGGAATCCTGTGCAGAAGGATTGGATCCTCAGGAGCTTAGTCAAGATCGGGAGGCGGGGCTGGTGGTTGGGAGGCGGGGATAGTGCTGGGCAGACTTATACGGTCTGTGCCAGAGCCGGTGGTGGGAGGCGGTGCTGGTGGTTGGGAGGCGGGGATAGTGCTGGGCAGACTTATACGGTCTGTGCCAGAGCCGGTGGTTGGGAGGCGGGGCTGGTGGTTGGGAGGCGGGGATAGTGCTGGGCAGACTTATACGGTCTGTGCCCTGAAGAACACAGGTACAAATCAAAGTAGGGTATACACAAAAAGTAGCACGTATGAGTTATCTTGTTGGGCAGACTGGATGGACCGTGCAGGTCTTTTTCTGCCGTCATCTACTATGTTACTCTTGCAGCTACGTCAGTCATTACTGTTAGGGAATTGTCATGGTGCATATGTAAAGTTAGAAACAATTGAAAAATCTGCAACTTTTGAATTTTTCTTGTATATACTTGCATTTTCCCAGGGAGATACTCTTGAGGAAATACCTCAAGGAGGTGGGCTTGGCAGCAGCAGATACTCTCCTGATTTCAAATTGTTATTATCTTCCTAGGAAGAGAAAATTACAGGATGACCAGCAAGGGGTGGATCAATTGCTCTCATTTGAAATTGATGTAACAACATTTTTAGAAGATACTCAAGATGTGAGCAATACTAGATCCACCCTTCTGATCACTTTGGCTTCCGAATTGGATAAATCGGTTGTGTTAAAGAATTAAGCATTTTCAGAAAAAGGATGAGGTATTTTGTGGAGCAAAAATTTGCATATTTTCTCAGGGACTAATCAGGAACCGTATACCTCTGATTAAGCATAGACCCCCCAATGAAAGGACTGGATGACTGTCGTTAGAAAATCCTGACATCCCAGTAGTTGTCAAGGTAAAAACACTGGAGGTTCTACTATCTTCATAACTTACTGTAGAATCTCAAATAGCAGCAATAATAACAAAAACTTGGGTGAAATTGAAGATGTTATGGCAGGTGAGATCACCTATAGGATTCTGGATGGGCCTTTGTAAGAATCTGGGTATCACCCTCCAGTTCTCCTATGAAACACCATCTCAGATAGCCTAACAGAGAGAGTTAACCAAGACCTGCAGCCATTGGAGAATGGTATCCATAGGAGAACTGAAGGGTGATAACTAAACTCTTGTTTTTTTTGTAATGAAATGTCAAATTCAAATATACCCAAGTATACAAACTTGTAAGGAAATAAAGAGCAAAACAAAGAAAACTAGAAGAAATTATACAATTATCAGTGTTCTAGGATTAAAGCCCACAAATGGCGCAAAACAAGATCATCTGGGAGAAAAAAGAAAGCAAATAAGAAATAATAAAAAGTAAATTCTGCTAGATATTTCCATATACATTATGCCAAACACCTAATGGAAGAGTCTGATTGGCCGCCTGAATATTTCCTTCAAAGGAAGATGGTAAAGAGTTTTATCAGAGAAAAAAAAAGTTAGCTGTGATGGCTCATAAAAAATTAAATTTTACATCATCATCTCACAATATACATTTGCAAGGGAACTTTAAGTAGTATCAAATCACTATTTACAGGACCCTAGGTCTAAGGAGAAGAAACTGGTGTCGTCATTTCATTTTATTGGTTCTTGTATCCCACATTTTCCAAAACAAAGTTCAATGTGGCTTACAAATTTAACAAAAGACATACAGTTGGACTCACAGATTCGAAATAGACAGGCCTAATTGCATGATCAGATAAATCAAGATTGCAAAACTGGTCATCTCTTAAGTATCATTTTATCTATTGTCGTTGAGGATTAGCCTTCTTCTATAAAAAAAAAAAACGTGTCTTGAATAGATAGGATTTAATCATCTTGCGGGAGAGTAGGTAATCTGTTATCCGTCTCATATCTGTTGGTAGTGAGTTCCACGCCTTCGTTGGGTAACACACGCTACATCTGGAAAAACCTAGAGTTTAATACCTGAAGAATCTTTTCAAGACATGGTCCCAGGCAACCATATTTTCAAGTGTTGCAATCAAAATTGCGGTTTGAACAGAAGTAGCTAGGTTATCAGATAGGATGTTTAGCTTGAGAGTTCCAGTGAGTCTAACGGAGTAGACTCTTCAACAACTGAAGCCCCAGTTGGGATAGGAACATACTAAGCACACAGAACAAAACTTCAATTAAGGGTCCTTTTACTAAGCTGCAGTAAGCACTAACGCATGCTTACCGCAGTTTAAAAGGGCTTTACCGCAGGGTACGCCGAGGCATCCTGCACTGTTTTAAATATGCATGCGCTACCCACACATTAAAAATACTTTTTATTTTTTTGCCGAGGGGGGCGTGTCTGGGGGGGCCAGAGAGTGGATGTTTCTGCATTAATCAGCACACACAATGCCAACATGCTAACTGATTAGCACAGGCTTAGCACCTGAGCCCTTACCGCCTACAAAATAGGTGACGGTAAGGGGTCACACACTACTTTTTGTCTGTCCCCCATATGATTTATGACGAAGACCATTCACCATCTTAGCAGCTGCCCTCTGGACCAATTCTATCCTGTTTCTACCTTTTTGAAGGTGTCTCCAGAAGTGTACACAGTACTCTAAATAAGGTTTCACCAGAGACTTATACAGAGGAATCATCACCTCTTTTTCCTGTTGACCGTTCCTCTGCTTATGCACCCAAGCATTCTCCTAGCTTTTCTACCTGTTTGGCCACCTTAATATTATCACATATGATCACACCCAAGTCCCACTTCTTGGGGTACACCCAACCAGTCGGAATTTTCAAGATATCCGAATATCCTAAAAAACCCTGACTGGCTGGGTTGAAAACCTCTAGCCTAAAGTGTTCTGCTCCCTCCAGTTTTTACAGCCCAGAGTGGAGTGGAGGAGTAGTCTGATGGTTAGTGCAGTAGCCTGAGAACCAGGGCAACTGGGTTTGATTCCCACTGCAGCTCCTTATGACTCTGGGCAAGTCACTTAACCCAGTGCAGTAGCGAGGGTGCCTGACACCCAGGGCGGGTCGCCGCTGCGCACCCCCCCCCCCCGGGTGCAGGGCACAGCGCCCCCCCTCCGGAGCGCATTCCCCACCCCCCGAAACGCACCCTACCTTTCAGCGGGGGGGGGCAGGCGGGAGGGCCGATCCGCCCCCAGTGCACGTCACTGGGAGCTGCGTCGGCTCTGCTGCTTTCCTGCTTTCTCTGCCCTGGAACAGGAAGTAACCTGTTCCGGGGCAGAAAGAGCAGGGGACCAGCGAGCCGACACCCCTCCCCCCCCCCAGCGCGTGCACCTGGGGCGGACCGCCCCACCGCCCCCCCCCCTTCCTACGCCACTTACTTAACCCTTCATTGCCCCAGGTACAAAAAATAAGTACCTGTATGCAGTGGTGTGCTGGTAAATTTTTAACAACAGGCTCTCTCCCTGGTCCACCTGTTGCCTCCCCCCCCCATCTCTGCACCCCGCCACCTCTGTGCCTCCTGTCTTTGTGCCCCCTCCACCTCTGCCCCCCCCCCCAAATTGCAGAACTGGCTATACCTGGGGAGGGAGCCTGTGGGGGCAATACATTACTCTCTGCTCCCAGGTTCCAATCTAATTCATGTTTAATGTGGGATAAAATGCCTTAAATAAGTAAATAAATAGAAACTCTGAACGTTGAGCATCTGATTCTCATAACATGATGTCTGTTTTAGAAGCCTTTTACCAAAAAAAACAAATCTCTGCACCAATATAACAGGGTTAGGGTGTCCCTATAACCAGCCCCTCCAAATGACACCAGTTATGATACATAACAAATTACTACTCTACCTATGAAAAGTTATTCCCTTATTATACTTCCTCTGTGTATGTATGCACAAGCTAGCATGTTTGAAAACTCAACTTTTTTTTTTTTTTTTTAACAGTATCCGGTCCACAGTCCCCACCCCACCTCACCTAGGTTATTCAAGACCTCCTCCCCGCTTCCTCTGTACGCATCCGTATGCACATGCCGGCATGTTTGAAAATACTTTTTTGAGTATCCTTCCTATGGTCCCCACCCAACCTACTTCAGGCTTCCTCCCCGCTCCCCCGGCCCCCTGAGCCGCAGGGTCCCAGCACATACCTAAAGCCTTTAAGGCAGCCACCCTGGTGGTCTAATGGATTCTTCGGGGCAGGAAAGATCATAGTAACATAGTAAATGACGGCAGATGAAGACCTGTATGGTCCATCCAGTCTGCCCAACAAGATCCCCAGTCTTTCCTGCCCGCTGCGGGCGCTGACCCTCTGTTGCCTTCCGCATCGTCTTTAAAATGGCTGCCGAGACAAGAGCGGGCCGCTGGAAGTCTCGACATCCATTTTTATAGTCTGGCTATGTGGCGGTCAGGTGGGGGGGGGGGGGGGGCAGCAGTAGAAACCCTGCCCCGGGCCCAGCTCAGTCTCTCGGCGGCCCTGCTCCTCCGTTCAATAATTCAGCACAGCCACACTTGCTCTCTGTGGAGGCTGATGAAGCAAGACTCACACTGATACACAGGCCAGCAGCATCATACTTTCGCATGCATGTGGTAACCTCCAAGTGCAGCTGGCCCGTGAATGTGTCAGTGTGAGCCTTGCAGCATCAGCCCAGGCAGAGAGTAAGTGTGGCCGCCCTGAATTATTGAAGCGAGGACTCAGAGGATTTGCTGCTCAGTGCCAGTTAACCATGGATTGCACTTGGAGTTATAAGATTGGTACTGATGCTGATCACATATTCCTTGATAAATCCTAAATGAACAATATAAAGTCAGATTTTTGAACTGGTCAAAAGTAGGGAAAAATAGTGAACAAAACCAGTGAGTTTTGCTTTCCAAGTTTGAGATAAGATTGTTGTGCATGAGGCTTCACTTTTGTGTACCCTCTGTAATTAAAGAATTTGATGAGAAATCAAACATGCAGATACTTATGCAAAAAAAAAACTGCAGGACTTATTAGTCTTGAATCCAGATAAGACTACAACTTGCTGGATTTCTGGTGCATTGTCCCCCCCCCCCCCCCCCCCCCCCACACACCGAGTTCAATTCCCAAAGCTGCCTGATGGTCAACAATGGATTGAGATCCTGGGGAACCAGGTTCAATGCCCTCTGCAGCTCTATGTGACCCTGGGCAAGTCACTTAACCCTCCATTGCCCCAGTAATACAATGTACTACTTAGACTGTGAGCTCATCAGGGACAGACCCAGGGAGTGGAGGAGTGGCCTAGTGGTTAGGGTGGTGGACTTTGGTCCTGGGGAACTGAGGAACTGAGTTCGATTCCCGCTTCAGGCACAGGCAGCTCCTTGTGACTCTGGGCAAGTCACTTAACCCTCCATTGCCCCATGTAAGCCGCATTGAGCCTGCCATGAGTGGGAAAGCGCAGGGTACAAATGTAACAAAAATAAAATAGATACTATTGGAGATTCCACATGGAATGTTGCTACTATTGGAGATTCTACATGGAATGTTGCTATTCCACTAGCAACATTCCATGTAGAAGGCTGCGCAGGCTTCTGTTTCTGTGAGTCTGACGTCCTGCACGTACGTGCAGGACGTCAGACTCACAGAAGCAGAAGCCTGCGCGGCCACATTGGTGATCTGCAAGGGCCGACTTCTACATGGAATGTTGCTAGTGGAATAGCAACATTCCATGTAGAATCTCCATTAGTAGCAACAGTGGAGGAGTGGCCTAGTGGTTAGGGTGGTGGACTTTGGTCCTGGGGAACTGAGGAACTGAGCTCGATTCCCACTTCAGGCACAGGCAGCTCCTTGTGACTCTGGGCAAGTCACTTAACCCTCCATTGCCCCATGTAAGCTGCATTGAGCCTGCCATGAGTGGGAAAGCGCGGGGTACAAATGTAACAAAAAAATTAAAAACAAAAGCTCATCAGGGACAGACCCAGTACCTGTAAAATGAAACTGTAGACTGCTTGGTTCTAAGCAATATATAAATACTGAAATGAATGCTTGTACAATTATTTTTCTGATTTTGTTCCCTTCTTGAACTTGCAGGAAATTAACCCTGGCTTAGGCAAAAGATGAGCTACTTGGAAACTGGGGAAGCAACAGACCTGCAGGCTTCTTGCACTCTGTTTTACTTCCTTTTTAATTTCACATATCAACATATAAGAAAAATAAACCAAACAAACACTGTCGGGTCGTTATTTAGCTATCAATAAAGACTTCCTGATTTCCTCTTCAACTCATCCTCGCTCTTTGTGTCCATTGCTTTTGCTGTACGTAAGGATTCCCCTCCTCGCTTTGTGTTTTTCTGTTGGGTGCACGCAAAATCATTTCAGCGCACTTGTAAAAAATGCCTTTTTTTATTTTCACCGAAAATGGACGTGTGTCCATTTTGGGTCTGAGACCTTATCACCAGCCATTGACCTAGCGGTAAGGTCTCATGCGGTAACCTGGTGGTAATGCTCTGTGCGCGTGAAATGCTGATTTCCGCCCACGCGACAGAAATTAAAAATATTTTCCAGCGCGCGTAGCAGACGCACAGCAAAAATGAAATTACCACAAGGGCCACTCGGTAGCCCGGTGGTAACTGAAAATTGATGTGTATTGGACATGCGTAGGCACCTACGCAACTTAATAAAAGGGTCCCCTTAGTGTAGCTGGGTTTTAAAAAAAGGCTTGAATGGAGCAGAGCAAGATGGTGGTGATAGCAGAATGGAGTGGTGATCTCCCGGCCCTGGACTGTTGCACAGCCCCTTCCTAGTTTGCTGTTTCATTAACAGATGTTCTTATAGTTTCACTCCCAGATTTCATGCTTGAGAGACAAATGGCAACTCTTCTTTCTCAATTGTTAGCAATGGAAATGCCAAATCACAAGCAGGCTTTCTATTCCAGAGAAGCTCCATTTTCTTAAAGATCAAATTTAGCTCACTAGCAACTAACTAGTTCTTAATCTCAAAACATTATTCGATTTACATTAGTGGATACTTCAGAACTGAATGTCATTCATATAAATTCTGAAAGATATATTCTGCTTACAGCTCTGTTTCCGCCCCTCCCCTAACCCGGCTCCTTTTTTATACAGATAATATCGGTTTAGTGTGTTAAACTGCCCAATATTATCCTTGTAATTCCTGAAAATATCTGCATTAGCAAATTATGCATTCGCCAACCAACATCAAATATTAAAGGAATCACTTCTCCATACCATTCGTTTTAATAATAATGACATTTTTGTTTTCAGCCATTAGGCGCCAGTGACTACTTGGAAATGTGTGTGGCCTTTGATACGGTTTTTATTCGACACATCCCACTACTCACAGTGTCAAAGAGGACCCAAGCTCGACGCTTCATTACCCTCATTGATGCCTTTTATGATCATAAGGTAAGGACAAGACGCTTCCATAAAGCACAGAAAATTCCTTTGCTTTAGAAATACATTTTCTGCTTCACCTGCCTGTGAAACTTACCAAGCATTGCAAATGCTTGTTAGGAAATATATCCTTAACCATTAAGCTGTGTTATGCGCTAACGTGCACCTGACGCACCAAAAATAGCCTAACAGGATGCGCTAAAGAGTTCTGCGTTAGTTACATAAGAACATAAGAGTAGCCATACTGGATCAGACCAATGGTCCATCTAGCCCAGTATCCTGTTTTCCAAACAGTGGCCAAGCCAGGTCACAAGTACCTGGCAGAAACCCAAATCATGGCAACATTCCATGTAGAACCCCAAAGAATAGAAAGATTCTGGAATCCTGAAGAGTGACTAGATTCCATGAGGAATCTCAGAATAGCAACATTCCATACTACAAATCCCAGGGCAAGCAGTTGCTTCCCATGTCTGTCTCAATAGCAGACTACGATAAGAACATAAGAGTAGCCCTACTGAGTCAGACCAATGGTCCATTTAGCCCAGTATCCTGTTTTCCAAACAGTGGCCAAGCCAGGTCACAAGTACCTTGAAGAAACCCAAATCGTGGCAACACTCCATACTACAAATCCGAGGGCAAGCAGTTGCTTCCCATGTCTGTCTCAAGAGCAGACTATGGACTTTTCCTCCAGGAATTTGTCCAAACCTTTTTTAAACCCAGATACGCTAACTGCTGTTACCACATCCTCCGGCAAAGACTTCCAGAGCTTAACTATTCGTTGAGTGAAAAAAATATTTCTTCCTATTTGTTTTAAAAGTATTTCCATGTAACTTTCTTGAGTTTCCCCTAATCTTCTGCCCAGTGTACGGCGGCAGCCAAAAAAGCTAACAGGATGCTAGTAATTATTAGGAAAAGGATGGTAAATAAGACTGAGAATAATATAATGCTTCTGTATCGCTCCATGGTGCAACCTCACCTTGAGTATTGCTTTCAGTTCTGGTTGCCGTATCTCAAAAAAGATATAGCGGAATTAGAAAAGGTTCAAAGAAGAGTGACCAAAATGGTAAAGGAGATGGAACTCTTCTCATATGAGGAAAGAGCTTAGGGCTCTTCAGCTTGGAAAAGATGGCTGAGTTGAGTCCCTGAATACATTTTGCTCTAGTATTAGAAATATAAACATACTATTTGTAACAGAATTTTATAGCTATTTTCCATAAGTAGCAAAGATAGTGTGGTTTTCCCTACTCTTACCTTGAGTTTGTTCTATTCATTTTCAGATAGGGAGCATTTAAATTCTTGTTCCCAAGTGATATCAAGGTTTGTCTAACGTTGTATATTTGCACAATATGAATTTGGATACCATCTCTTCAAGGTAGAGGGAGGTGGGGTTTGATATACTACGTTTTTGTGGTTACAGTCAAAGCGGTTTACATATTATATACAGGAACTTATTCTGTATCTGGGGCAATGGAGGGTTACGTGACTTGCCCAGGGTCACAAGGAGGTCAGACTACTGCACTAACCATTAAGCTACTCTTCCACTCTGATTTAAATGAAAGTGCAGTGCTTAGCATATAATGCCAGCAAATCTCTCACTGCTTTCTCTGTTATAAAATGTTCCATCTGCAGGCAGCTAAAATAATCTGTGACAGGTAGCTGAAATTAGAGATTTGAGAATGTGGTTATTATTTGAAAAACTGACTTAATCGACTCGGGCCAGTGCCTTCCTATAATTGCATGCAAAGTTCTGACTCATATGAAGGCAGGCAGAGGAAGGGGATGGAGGCATGTGATAGCAGAGAATTAAAACACGTTGTGAAATATGAAACAGCTGTAATACAGTTACATCATATGAAGACCAACGCAATATAGTAACATAGTAGATGACGGCAGAAAAAGACCTGCACGGTCCATCTAGTCTGCCCAAGACAAACTCATATGTGTATACCTTACCTTGATTTGTACCTGTCCTTTTCAGGGCACAGACCGTATAAGTCTGTCCAGCAGTATTTCCCGCCTCCCAACCACCAGTCCCGCCTCCCATCACCGGCTCTGGCACAGACCCCGTATAAGTCTGCCCTCCCCTATCCTAGCCTCTCAACCACCAACCCCTCTTCCCCCCGCCACCCAATTTCAGCTAAGCTCCATATCCACTCCATAGACGATTATTTGGCATGCTGCAGTCAAATGACTGTAAAGCACATTGACATCCTTTCTGGATAAAAGACGGTAGATGTAAGCAGTGAGTAATTTTAGTATCATCTGCAAAATGTTAATATCATCCTGAAACCAATCTTTCATCCAGCTGTCCTCGGCATACTTGAAGTAGCATCGTTCTCTGCGAGCTCCACCACACGATTGTGCTGCGAATACCATCTCTTCTCCTATTTTTGTTTAATTTCAAAGCTTTGAAAAGTTGCAACATTCTTTGGGATCTTCAGAGGTCATTGTCATTCTCCCTCACCAAATGAAGGGTGTCAGTAATGAAGAAATACTGGCGAGGAGCAAACAAAATGTAATCTGTTTACAAATCAGGGCTATTTTGCATCGTGTTATCCAAATTAAGCCAGTTATTGTGATACCCGGAAAACATCTGCGGCAAAGATAAACAAAATCAAGTTCGTCTTTGTGGAGGGATTTCACCCAGCTGCTCTCAACTAGAAGAATCTGTCAAAGAAAGTATCTATTAGCTGATCATGTGGAGTGACTTTACAGCATAATCTATATGCTCCCATTTGCTACAGGTTATTGTAAAGACATGAATTAGACTAGTTTAGCTTACGCTTCCCTGTGACTTACTTCGAAGAAGAAAGCCATGTACGGTAGTTACACGTTTTGGCTGACAGACCAGCCTCCTACACGTATCCTACGGGTCAGCTTCAGCTTAGGGCGAAAGGGTTTCAGTCATTTTTGTCTGATTTTAGTTATCCCAAAACATTTTCTCTTTATTGTGGTAGACATTCTAGATTCTCTGGCTGTAATAGCTTTAGTTGGAGCACTTTTAGGATAAAGCAAAGGTGAGATTTGGAGAGCGCGTGAGAGCTGGCTTCAACATATGCCTGGGAGTAGTTCTTGTGAGTGTTAAAGTGGTGTGAATGGCATGTGGGCAGCAGTGTCCTGAATTTTAATTTAATCTGAGATTTATAATTCACGTCTATCATATCAAGATTGAATAAAAACAAAATACAGTATTCACTGACTTTTCGTTTAAATAACCCCTAGTTGCCAATCTCATAAACAATAAAAATATACTAAATATAAGAATTCAAATCTAATCTTACCTAAAACTCCCTCATTTTACTAAACATCACACTTAAACTGACATATCTAATCTTTCACTGATGAAATGCCAGGCTTTTTTTTTAAGGGTTCCAGAGGTGATATAGACCAGTGAGCCTGACGTCAATGCTGGGCAAAATGGTAGAGACTATTATAATGAACAAAATTACAGAGTATATATATATAAACATGGATTAATGAGACAAAGCCAGTATGGAGTTAGTGAAAGGAAAATCTTTCCTCACCAATCTGCTACATTTATTTATTTGCTTATTTAATTTATATCCCACATTATCCCAATAGATCAGGTTCAATGTGGCTAACAGCTTATTGTAATTAACAGTACAAAAAGTGATGCGGGATAATATACATTAAGTAATAATAACAAAATAAATGAGAAATGAGTAACTACAATATGTAATATGGAATTAGAAATTGGAATAATTATACAATTAGGGGTTTAAATTCATTATGATCATCCATGAGAAATTGCTTAAACAGAGAGGCTTTAAGGTGTTTCCGGAATATCAAATAATTAGGTTCCCATCTGACGAATTTTGGGAGGGAATTCCACCATTTGGTACAGAGGTAAAAGAATCCTGACTTATAGATTGACTTGTAGATCACATTTTTCCAGTTGGGATAGTGGAGGGTTAGAGGGGGAGATTAATTAAAGGTTGCGTATAATCAGGGCTGAATAAACGTGGATAAAGGTGAGAATGTCGATATTGTGTATCTGGATTTTCAAAAGACATTTGACAAAGTAGCTCATGAATGATTCCTGAGAAAATTAGAAAGTCCTGGGATGGGGGTGCTAGCAAGCAACGGAAGAAATGGAAGCATGGAAGAGGAGCTCCGGTGTGATCATTTTAAAATCAACAACTCCCTACTTCTACCACCACTAAGTACATAAGTATTGCCATACTGGGAAAGACCAAAGGTCCATCGAGCCCAGCATCCTGTTTCCAACAGTGGCCAATCCAGGTCACAAATACCCGGCAAGGTCCCAAAAATGTACAAAACATTTTATACTGCTTATCCCAGAAATAGTGGATTTTCCCCAAGTTCATTTAATAACGGTCTATGGACTTTTCCTTTAGGAGGCTGTCCAAACCTTTTTTAAACTCCGCTAAGCTAACCGCCTTTACCACATTCTCTGGCAACGAATTCCAGAGTTTAATTACATGTTGAGTGAAGAAAAATTTTCTCCGATTCATTTTAAATTTACTACATTGTAGCTTCATCGCATGCCCCCTAGTCCTAGTATTTTTGGAAAGCGTGAACAGACGCTTCACATCTACCCGTTCAACTCCACTCATTATTTTATAGACCCCTCAGCCACCTTTTCTCCAAGTTGAAGAGCCCTAGCTGCTTTAGCCTTTCCTCATAGGGAAGTTGTCCCATCCCCTTTATCATTTTCGTCGCCCTTCTCTGCACCTTTTCTAATTCCACTATATCTTTTTTGAGATGTGGCGACCAGAATTGAACACAATATTCGAGGTGTGGTCGCACCATGGAGCGATACAAAGGCATTATAACATCCTCATTTTTGTTTTCCATTCCTTTCCTAATAATACCTAACATTCTATTTGCTTTCTTAGCCGCAGCAGCACACTGAGTAGAAGGTTTCAACGTATCATCAACAACGACACCTAAATCCCTTTCTTGGTCCGTGACTCCTAACGTGGAAGCTTGCATGACGTAGCTATAATTCAGGTTTCTCTTTCCCACGTGCATCACTTTGCACTTGCTCACATTAAACGTCATCTGCCATTTAGACGCCCAGTCTCCCAGTCTCGTAAGGTCCTCTTGTAATAACTTTGTGTCATCAGCAAATTTAATTACCTCACTAGTTACTCCCATCTCTAGGTCATTTATAAATATGTTAAAAAGCAACGGTCTCAGCACAGAGCCCTGGGGAACCCCACTAACTACCCTTCACCACTGCGAATACTGTCCATTTAACTCTACCCTCTGTTTTCTATCTTTTAACCAGTTTTTAATCCACTATAGAACACTACCTCCTATCCCATGACTCTCAAATTTCCTCTGGAGTCTTTCATGAGGTACTTTGTCAAACGCCTTCTGAAAATCCAGATACACAATATCAGCCGGCTCCCCTTTATCCACGTGTTTGTTCACCCCCTTCAAAGAAATGTAGTAGATTGGTGAGGCAAAATTTCCCTTCACTAAATCCTTGTTGACTTTGTCTCATTAATCCATGCTTTTGAATATGCTCTGTAATTTTTTTCTTAATAATAGTCTCTACCATTTTGCCCGGCACCGACATCAGACTCACCGGTCTATAATTTTCCGGATCTCCTCTGGAACCCTTTTTAAAAATCGGCATTAGGGGCTGCCCGTTGTCACCCATGTTGTTTGTGCTGGCCTTGGATCCTCTCATTCGAGATATTGTGAATACGGCGGATATACAGGGGGTGCATCTTGGTACTGAACAGTTTAAGATCTCTGCTTTTGCGGACGACTTATTAGTGATTCTCACGAATCTGAGGGTATCATTGTCGAATGTCTTAGAGATCATCAAGGAGTTTGGAGACTTTTCCGGGTTTTCCCTTAACTTAGATAAATCTGATGCATGGAACTACCTTCTCTTACATGAGCACGCAGTTGTGGAATGAATTACCTACTACCTTGAACACCATAGAAGAAATAACCAACTTTCGAAAATCTGTGAAGACGCATCTCTTCAAAAAGGCTTACAAAGAAAACTCATAACCTGACTAAATCACCTCGCCAACTCGCCCAGCTACAACAGTCTAATATTCTCTAACCTCTCTATCTACCCACCTAAACTTTTTCTCCTTTCCCTACTTAACATTGTTACATCACTAATCATATCTAATATCCTAGAATGGCAAAACCATAACAAGACTCTGTAAGCCACATTGAGCCTGGAAAATGTGGGATACAAATGCAATAAATAAATATATGTATCTGTGGAGGAGTGGAATGGGATGAACTGTCCACTTAAAAGAACTGATAACTCGTTTCTCTATCTGGGGATCCAACTTCCAGGAGATCCGGAGCAATTGTACCGAATGAATGTGGCAAGGTTGTTTGGCGCTACAAGGCAGTGTTTGGAGAGGTGGTCTACACTGCCACTATCACTGTTCAGTAGGATCTCCTTATTTAATATGATACTGTTCCCAAAGTGGCTCTATTGTTTCCAAATCCTGTCGCTTTATTTTACTAAGGGAGACTGGAGAAAGCTGATGGGAATGCTTTCCAGGTTCATTTGGAATAGGAAACGCCCACAGGTGCGCTGGCAAAGCATGATGGATGCATGGGATAGAGGAGGTTTTGGGATATTAAACTTGCAAAGATACAATAGAGCTTGTTTGCTGAGACACCTAGGGGATTGGCTGCAGGGAACATCACACTTTACTCCACGAGAGGTGGAGGAAGAGTGGGTCGGCACATTGAGGTTACAATATGTGATACAGGCACATCAGTCAGTATTGCCAGCCCACTTGAGGAAGAGTATATTGGTCAGGCCGCTTCGACTGCTTTGGAGAGAATTAGGACGCGAATGGAGGTTTGATGCACAGTATTGTAGGTTGTTGCCTATAGTTGGGAATGGAGACTTTCTCCCCGGGTTAGAAAATCGCAGATTTAGAGTATGGCGGCAGAAGGGGATTGACTCCTTAAATGATATAGTAGACTCTGATGGTAAGGTAAGGAGATTGGAATCTTTGGGACTCGACGGGCTAGAGTGGATGGACAAATTTGCATATCAGCAGGTCTCTCACTATATCGCAGTGATCCCTAGACAATCTTTGGTTGTTGATATGCCCAATCTGATAGCCCAGCTTTATGGAATGCCTAATGATGACGCCGCTTCTATTTCAATACTCCACAAAAGGCTTCAGCAAGGTCAACCACCTAAAGTATTGCGTAGCCTGATGGCAAAATGGTCAGCAGACTTGCAAAAAGAAGTCACATCGCAAATGTTGTTGAGGAGTATGAGGCAAATCCCAAAAAGAACGAGCAGTGCAGAGCTGAGGGAATGCCAGGGAAGGGTGATCCTGCGAGCGTATATGTCTAAGCTGAGATTGCACTTAATGGGAGGAGTGGACTCACCTCAGTGTGAGAAATGTGGGGGGCCGCAGAGCACCTTGTATCATGCTATGTGGGAGTGCCCCAAGATACAACAGTTTTGGGCAAAAAGTTTCAATTTTTGAGACAAATTTTGAATATCAGTATCTCGCTACAGCCAGAGCATGTTCTGCTGGGGGTGGACGCTTTGGCAGGGCTGGTGCTGTCCCATCAAAACCTACTACTATATAAGGCGTTTTTAATTGGGAAAAAATGCATACTAGTCAATTGGGTGGGCCAAGAAGCTCCTACATACTGGCAGTGGCGTAACCGGCTGCATGCTTTCTTATTAATGGAACTGCGAGAGGTTCATCTGCACTTTAAAAGACAAAAGGAGTTTTATTTAACCTGGAAAAATTACATACATATTCTAGCACCACGAGTGCGTAGTTTTATTGTCAATCGGATGGGGGATTCCCTTACTTAGAATGGGAGGAACAAGGCAGTCTCGGGATGAGGGCAAGGGCTCATATTAATAGAGTTGGATCCTTATGGTGGGGTATAGGGGGGAGGGGAGAGAAAGGGGAAGGGGGGCTTCTGCAGGGGGGTATGGACGGTAGGGTCTGGGGGGAGTAGGGGGTTGAGGATGGGAGGGGGAAGGGAAGTTTATTCTGTAATAGGTGGGATACGATGCAGTTCAGGGGTTGGGCTAATATATGTTGAAGATTTGTACTATGCTGCTACAAGCAAATTGCGATTGCCTGGAGACAGGGTTATTTGTCTAAATGTAAAAAACTTGATGACACGCTGATCGCAGTGAAGTATCTTTGGTTAATAGCATACTTGTATGTCTGTACACTTGAGTTGTGGCTTGTAATGTTTGCAATGTCATCAATAAAAACGTTGAACTCTAAAAAAAAATTGGCGTTACATTGGCCACCCTCCAGTCTTCCGGTACCACGCTCGATTTTAAGAATAAATTACATATTTTTAACAATAGCTCCGCAAGCTCATTTTTCAGTTGTATCAGTACTCTAGGATGAATACCATCCGGTCCAGGAGATTTGCTACTCTTCTACGCATACACCGGCGTTCCAGCCGAACGAGAGAGAGGAAAGTGAGCTGTTCCTGCCTGAAGAATGGCGTTCCCCTGATGACGCTACAGCGAAACATGCTTGCATGTAGGGAACCGAGGATACATAACAACAGAGAACTGGTTCAGAAGCTCTACAATATTTGTTTCACTGCACGTTATTAAAGTGACTGGTTTTTAGCATGGACTTAAATTTCGGGTAAGATATTTCAAGGTGAAGCTGAGGTGGAAGAGAGTTCCAGAGAGAAGGTCCCTGAAAACTGAAACTAGCTTCTCTACAGATAGTAAGCCGAGAGGGAACTAATATAAAGTTTCCAGATGAAGAACGAAGAGAACTGGAGGGTGTGTAAGGGGTAAGCAGAGACGAAAGATACTGGGGGGCACTGGGAAGGCGAGACTTAAAGGCCAAACAAATCTGTTTAAACTTAATCCTGGAAGAGACTGGCAGCCAGTGTTCAGTTCAGAGAAGGGGAGTAACGTGGTCAAAGCGATGAGCTGAGTGAAGAACCTTAATAGCGGTTGATTGAACAAGTTGAAGATGCTTTAATGAGTGAAGAGGAAGACTAATAAAGAGAGAATTACAGTAATCTAAATGAGAGGCTACGAGAGAAAGAAGCAGAGTGCACAAAAGAGAGATGTCAAGAAAAGGGCAAATATTAATTGGTAATGAATCTTTGGCGCATTCATTTCCTTGATTTTTCTTGTTACTCTTTTGTTGAATTTATGTAGGAAACGTGTTTGCTTTCCTGTGAACTGTTTCTTACTGTTCTTTTTTTTTATTAGATATAAAATTTAATAAAGCTTTTGAAGTGGATTAAGAACTGGATAAAAGTGGCTCGCCGCCCCGAATTTCACTGCAGAAGTTAAGGCTTTCTTTGGGAGGTATAAAATTTCCTGATTTTTTTTTCAAATATAAGCAAGCTTTTTTTTAATAAAGGCAGCTATTTTTTGGTCCTCTTCTAATCTTAAAACTTGCCCTGTATGGTTCTATTTGGAGCAGGCAAACACTGTGAAGGTGACACCAAAGATGATGCAGAACAAAACATCCAACGGACTCAGAGTTCACATCAGTAGCTTTATTCAAAGTATATAATGGGCTCGACACGAATCGTATTTTGGCCACAGAGGCCTGCTTCAGGAGTCCCTACACAATACAAAAAATGTATACATAAAAATACTATTCTAAAAGCAAACAATATTAATAAATCAAAGCAAATGCAGAGGAATGATGACAGTACAAAGAAACCGTGTATAAAACAAACATATCTACCATTCACAACATGGTAATACATATGATAATGCTGATAACATAAAAAAAACTAAATCAAATATAATGAGCTCAAACGTATGACATTAATACTACTACTACTACTACTTAACATTTCTAGAGCGCTACTAGGGTTATGCAGCGCTGTACAAAATAAACAAAAAGGTCCCTGCTCAAAGGAGCTTACAAGCTAAAGAACGAAATGTCAAGTTGGGGCAGTCTAGATTTCTTGGGTAGAGGTGTAGACGTTAGGTGCCGAAGGCGACCTTGAAGAGGTGGGCTTTAAGCAGAGATTTGAAGATGGGCAGGGAGGGGGCCTGGCGTATGGGCTCAGGGAGTTTGTTCCATGCGTGGGGTGAGGCGAGGCAGAAAGGGCGGAGCCTGGAGTTGGCGGTGGTGGAGAAGGGTACTGAAAGGAGGGATTTGTCTTGAGAGCGGAGGTTACGGGTAGGAACGTAAGGGGAGATGAGGGTTGAGAGGTAAGGAGGGGCTGCAGATCGAGTACATTTGTAGGTTAGTAGCAGAAGCTTGAATTGAATGCGGTAACTGATCGGAAGCCAATGAAGTGACTTGAGGAGAGGGGTGATATGAGTGTATCAGTTCAGGCGGTAGATAAGACGTGCAGCAGAGTTCTGAACGGACTGAAGGGGGGATAGGTGGCTAAGTGAGAGACCAGTGAGGAGTAGGTTGCAGTAGTCAAGGCGAGAGGTAACGAGAGAGTGGATGAGAGTTCGGGTGGTGTGCTCAGAGAGGAAAGGGCGGATTTTGCTAATGTTATAGAGGAAGAAGCGACAGGTCTTGGCTATCTGCTGGATATGCGCAGAGAAGGAGAGGGAGGAGTCGAAGATGACACCGAGGTTGCGGGCAGAAGAGACGGGGACGATGAGGGTGTTATCAACCGAAATAGAGAGTGGAGGTAGAGGAGAAGTGGGTTTGGGTGGGAAGACAAGAAGTTCGGTCTTGGCCATGTTCAGTTTCAGGTGGCAGTTGGACATCCAGGCAGCAATGTCGGATAAGCAGGCCGATACTTTGGCCTGGGTGTCTGCAGTGATGTTAGGTGTGGAGAGATAAAGCTGGGTGTCGTCAGCATAGAGATGATACTGGAAGCCATGAGACGAGATCAGGGAGCCCAGGGAAGAGGTGTAGATAGAGAAAAGAAGGGGTCCAAGGACAGAACCCTGAGGGACTCCAACAGAGAGCGGGATAGGGGTGGAGGAAGAACCATGAGAGTGTACTCTGAAGGTACGATGGGAGAGATAAGAGGAGAACCAGGAGAGGACAGAGCCCTGGAACCCAAAAGAGGACAGTGTGTCAAGAAGTAAGTTGTGATTGACAGTGTCAAAAGCGGCGGATAGGTCAAAGAGAATGAGGATGGAGTAATGACCTTTGGATTTAGCAAGGAACAGGTCATTACAGACTTTGGATAGTGCCGTTTCTGTCGAGTGAAGTGGGCGAAAGCCAGATTGAAGCGGATCGAGGATGGTATGTGAGGCGAGAAAATCAATGCAACGGCTGTGAACGGCGCGTTCAAGTATTTTGGAGAGGAAGGGTAGGAGGGAGATGGGGCGGTAGTTAGAGGGACAGGTAGGGTCAAGTGAAGGTTTTTTGAGGAGAGGTGTGACAACAGCATGCTTGAAGGTGTCAGGGACAGTCGCGGTGGAGAGAGGTTGAGGATATGACAGATGGGGGGGGGTGATAGTAGGAGAGATGGTGATAAGTAAGTTGGTGGGGATGGGGTCTGAGGAACAGGTGGTGCATTTCGAGGAGGAGAGAAGATGGGCGGTTTCCTCTTCGGTGATAACAGGAAAAGAGGAGAAGGAGGCCTGGGTTGATTGGATGAGGGAGTGGGTGATAGGATGAAGAGGAGGAGAAGGTTTAGTGGTGAATTCAAGGTTGATCTTCTGGACCTTGTCGCGGAAGTAGTCAGCCAGTGATTGAGGAGAGAGTGAGGGGGAGGGTGGGAGCGGAGGGCACTTTGAGGAGGGAGTTGAGGGTGGCGAAGAGACGACGAGGGTTAGAGCTGAGGGAATTAGTCAACTGAGTGTAGTAATCCTGTTTGGCGAGGAATAGGGAGGATTGGAAGGAAGATAGCATGAATTTGTAGTGAATGAAGTCAGCACGGGTGCGGGATTTCCTCCATAGGCGTTCAGCCGATCGGGAGCAGGAGCGAAGGTAACGGGTGCAGGGGTTAAGCCAGGGCTGGGGATTAGTGCGCCTTGTAGGACGGGAAACAGATGGTGCAAGGGTGTCTAGGGCGGCGGAGAGAGTGGCATTGTAATTGGAAACAGCCTTGTTGACAGACTCGGAGGACGTGATGGACGGGAGGAGATCAGAGATAGTAGCGGATAAGGTGGGGGGGGGGTCAACAGCCTGGAGATTCCTGGAGGTAGTGGTTAGTGTTGGGCGGGACTGAGGGGGAGGGTGATGTGGGGGAAGTGTGAATGTGATCAGGTGATGGTCAGAAATGGGAAGAGCAGAGATGCAGAGATTAGAGGGCGAGCAGGTAGAAGAGAGGACGAGATCAAGACAGTGACTAGATTTGTGAGTAGAGGTGGTGGAGCTCAGTTGGAGGTTGAAGGAGGAGGTTAGGGTGAGGAATTGAGAAGCGTATGAGTCGGATGGGTTATCAGTGTGTATGTTGAAGTCACCAAGAATGAGGGATGGGGAAGAGGGCTCAAGAAAAACAGAGAGACAGGCATCAAAGTCAGTGAGGAAGGAAGGGAGGGACTTATCAGGGGGGCGGTAGATGACTGCAACTCGGAGTGGCAGCGGGTAGAATAGACGGATGGAATGGACTTCGAAGGATGAGAAGCAGTGAGACTGTGGAAGGAGGAGGGGTTGAAAACTGCAGAAGGGTGAAAGTAGTAGGCCAACGCCGCCACCGCGGCTAACTGTGCGGGGTGAATGGGAGAAAAGGTAGCCTCCATGGCAAAGGGCTGCGACTGAGGCAGTGTCTTCGGAGGTGAGCCAGGTTTCGGTTAGGGCGAGCAGATGGAGGGAATGGGAGATGAAGAGATCATGGGTGAAGGTAAGTTTGTTGCAGATTGAGTGGGCATTCCACAGGGCACACGAGAAGGGGAGGGAGGAAGGGGGGAGGAGGGGAATGGAGATTAGATTGGAGATATCGTGGGAACGTTTGCATAGATGAGACGAGGACGAGGACATGTGTGGAGGACCTGGGTTGGGATTGATGTCTCTCGCGGATAGCAGGAGAAGGAGCAAGAGAGAGTGGAGAAGGGTGGGGGAGGTAGGGCGACAAAGGCGCCGAAGGCGGGATGCGCTGAGGAGGTATGGGGAAGGGTTCATGGCAGGAAGGAGGTGTTGGAGGTTAAGAGCTAGGAAGGAGGAGGAGGACAGTAGGGATGGTGAGGTGGTGGGGGATAGGGGTAGGTAGGGTATTGCAGTAGTGAGCAGGACGGGGGGGGGATGGGTAGTGAGTTCGTGTGGTAGATAGCGGAGGGAGGGGGAAGAGATTTGGGAGGGATAGGGCGAGGAATAGAATGTGAATGGGGGCCATAGGTAGTGAGCGGTAGGGAGTGAGTGAGCAGGCAAGTTGGACGAGCTGGAACAAGCTGGATCAGACGGGCTGGGACAAGTTTGATCAAACGGGCTGGAACAGCTGGAGCAGGCAGCAGGCAGGGAGAAGCTGGATCAGGTGGGGTGGAGCAAGCTGGTGCAGATGGACTGGAAGCTGGATCAGGCGGGCTGGAGCAAGCTGGTACTGATGGACTGGAACGAGCAAGGGGGAGCTGAAGAAGCTGGATCAGGCTGACTGGAGCAAGCAGGATTAGGCGGGCTGGAACAGCAGGAGCAGGTGGCTGGAACAAGCAGGAAGAGCTGGATCTGACGGAGGCTGGAGCAGACGGTCTGGGACGAGCAGGAAGAGCTGGATCCGGCGGAGGCTGGAGCAGATGGACTGGGACGAGCAGGAAGAGCTGGATCCGGCAGAGGCTGGAGCAGATAGACTGGGACGAGCAGGGGGAGCTGGATCAGGCGGGATGGAGCAAGCTGGAATAGGCAGGCTGGAACAGCTGGAGAAGCTGGAACGAGCAGGGAGAAGCTGGATCAGGCGGACTGGAGCAAGCTGGATTAGGCAGGCTGGAACAGCTGGAGTAGGTGGTTGGAATAAGCAGGAAGAAGTTGGATCCGACGGACTGCAACAGGCTGGTGCAGATGGACTGGAACGAGCAGGGAGAAGCTGGATCAGATGGAGTGGAACAAGCTGGACGAGCTGGATCAGGCGGGCTGGACCAAGCTGGAGCAGGTGGCTGTAATAAGCAGGGAGGCTGGAGCAGACGGACTGGAACAAGCAGGAAGAAGCTGGATCCAACGGACTGAAACAGGCTGGTGCAGATGGACTGGAACGAGCAGGGAGAAGCTGGATCAGATGGAGTGGAACAAGCTGGACGAGCTGGATCAGGCGGGCTGGACCAAGCTGGAGCAGATGGCTGTAATAAGCAGGGAGGCTGGAGCAGGCGGACTGGAACATGCAGGAAGAAGCTGGATCGTGCGGAGTGGATGGAACAGTAGGGAGAAACTGGGTCAGGTGTCCTGTAGCAAGCTGAGCAGATGGTCCGGATTCAGCAGATGGGCTGGAACAGGTAGATGGATCAGAGCAGGCAGGGAAAAGCTGGGTCAGCAAAGTGGAGCGAGCTGGAGCAGGCAGATGGAGCAGATGGATCAGAGCAGGCAGGCAGATGGGTCAGAGCAGGCAGGCAGGGAAGAGCTGGGCCTACAGAAAGACTGGGACAGGGTGGGGCCGATGGACTGTCTCTGCCTGGTCTCTGTCCCTGCCCCGGTCGGCCCGACGCACAGGACGCTGGATCGCCCCGAAGTCAGACTGCAGACGCTGGATCGGCGGGCTGGAACGGGCTGGGGCTGCTGGACTCGCCTGCCGGCGCTGCGAAGCCACTGTAGGCGTCCCGTGGTCCGCAACTGCAATATGCGCCCAGGCTGTTCCGGCCGGGGAGTGCGGCGGCAGTGCACAGGACCACGGTCGACCAGTGCGGCAGGCAACGGCCCGCCCGACCCCTCCGCGCAAAGAGACCAAGCACTCCGGGCTCCCCCGGACTGCACGGGCCGATGCAGAGAGACCGCGGGAGCCCTGAGCAGCCGGGTGACAGTGGGGGCAGGCTGCAGCCACGCGGCAGGCAGACGACAGGCAGCCACAGTCAACCGGACCGTCCACCCACGCCGGAGACCAACGACGCCGTCGCAGCTCACCACCGATGGCAGCTCCTTCCTCCTTCAAACGGCCAAGACGGCGCAAGTGAGTCCTATTCCTAAGAACCCACGGAGCTTGTCGCGGAGCTTTCTACCTGGCGGCCATAAGTACATAAGTAGTGCCATACTGGGAAAGACCAAAGGTCCATCTAGCCCAGCATCCTGTCACCGACAGTGGCCAATCCAGGTCAAGGGCACCTGGCACGCTCCCCAAACGTAAAAACATTCCAGACGTTATACCTAAAAATGCGGAATTTTTCCAAGTCCATTTAATAGCGGTCTATGGACTTGTCCTTTAGGAATCTATCTAACCCCTTTTTAAACTCCGTCAAGCTAACCGCCCGTACCACGTTCTCCGGCAACGAATTCCAGAGTCTAATTACACGTTGGGTGAAGAAAATCATAACATAAGAGACATAAAAATATATAATATTGAACCAGATAAAATATGAGTATAATGACCATAAAAGAAACCCTAAAAATTACAGAAATTATAAAACAGAAAAACCTCATATATGAAAGTAAAAATGTATACATAAAACATGTCAACATATGTCACGTTAGGATGTTCCCATCCGAGATAGAATTACATGTGGCTATGCCAACTATATTTAGATAGCATGTATGTGCAGGGTAAATTTACACATATAAAAGGGGAATTAAGTGCAAATTTGGCTGTACTACCCTTGTTAATGGAGATAAGAGAAGGAAAAAAGGAATGTATTGACTAAAAACAGGAGGATATGAGAATGGGAGTCAGGACTACTATGTAAGACTACAAAAACAGTACCTGTGAAGTGTAAACATATAACTTATCAGCGCTCTATAGGATTTGAAAGTAATGTTGTAAAAGATAAGAAGAAAAAGTAAAAATAATGAAAAACTGGAACTACAAAAGCTAAAGAACTTGAGACAAAAAAATATATATCTCAACTATTACAATGAAGTCCATGCCATTTCAGACTGTAAAAAATATAAAAATAAATACAAAATTAAAAGAAAAGGACAGAAAAAAAAAGGGAAATGCACATCTACCTGGAATGCTAATGGTAAAATGTGAAACAAACATGAGGGGACACTGGAGCTTGGATGAGTGGCAAGGAAAGAAAAAGGTGCTGGTACGCTGTACTGGTACAAAAAAAGCCCAGCATATTAAAAGCCTTAAGTCTGTCCCCATATGCTTTATGAAAGAGACCACTGAACAATTTTGTAGCCGCCTCCTGAACCGACTCCATTCTGTTTGTTTATTTTCATAAGTACTGTCTCCAGAAATGCACGGGGCCTCACCAGAGACTTATATAAGGGCACTATCACCTCTTTTTTTCCTGCTGGCCATCTCTCTCCCTGTACACGAGCATCCTTCTGGCTTTGACCATCGCCTTTTCTACCTGTTTGGCCACCTTGAGATCATCGGATTCAATATAAGTATTAATTTAAAGGCTGTGGCGGACATTTAAATTAAACAGTGGTGCTACCTGATAACAACCCAGTATTTCTGAAACCAGCACCGTGAAAACAAAAACCTGTTTGCACTAACCCATTTTTGTTTTTCTACCTTTCAGGTGCGAGTTGTTTGTTCCGCAGATGTACCTCTGCAGAGCCTCTTTGTGCACAAACCCCAGGACAGTGAGAATGAGGAAAGCCGAATATTGATGGATGACTTGGGGCTGAGCCAGGTAGGAGGCCTGAACCTCAAGTCCTCTTATTGTGAAACAGAAAAAATGCTTAATAAATGCTTAATGGTCTCATCTTCATGTATTAAAAAAGATGGAAGGAAGGCCAAATGATACCCGGCATGGTTACAAGGAGAGGTGAAAGAGGCTATTCTAGCCAAAAGGATATCTTTCAAAAAATAGAAAAAAGATCTGAATGAAGAAAACCGAAAATAGTATAAGCACTGGCAAGTTAGATGCAAAGCACTGATAAGGAAAAGAAGTCTGCCATAGAGGCAAAAATTCAAGGAAAACATTTTCAGATGCTTGAGAAGCAGGAAGCCTGTGAGGGAGTTAATAGGTCCATTAGATTATCATGGAGTAAAAGGGGCACTCAGAGAGGACAGGGAGATATATATATATACAGTGGTGGAAATAAGTATTTGATCCCTTGCTGATTTTGTAAGTTTGCCCACTGACAAAGACATGAGCAGCCCATAATTGAAGGGTAGGTTATTGGTAACAGTGAGAGATAGCACATCACAAATTAAATCCGGAAAATCACATTGTGGAAAGTATATGAATTTATTTGCATTCTGCAGAGGGAAATAAGTATTTAATCCCTCTGGCAAACAAGACCTAATACTTGGTGGCAAAACCCTTGTTGGCAAGCACAGCGGTCAGACGTCTTCTGTAGTTGATGATGAGGTTTGCACACATGTCAGGAGGAATTTTGGTCCACTCCTCTTTGCAGATCATCTCTAAATCATTAAGAGTTCTGGGCTGTCGCTTGGCAACTCGCAGCTTCAGCTCCCTCCATAAGTTTTCAATGGGATTAAGGTCTGGTGACTGGCTAGGCCACTCCATGACCCTAATGTGCTTCTTCCTGAGCCACTCCTTTGTTGCCTTGGCTGTATGTTTTGGGTCATTGTCGTGCTGGAAGACCCAGCCACGACCCATTTTTAAGGCCCTGGCGGAGGGAAGGAGGTTGTCACTCAGAATTGTACGGTACATGGCCCCATCCATTCTCCCATTGATGCGGTGAAGTAGTCCTGTGCCCTTAGCAGAGAAACACCCCCAAAACATAACATTTCCACCTCCATGCTTGACAGTGGGGACGGTGTTCTTTGGGTCATAGGCAGCATTTCTCTTCCTCCAAACACGGCGAGTTGAGTTCATGCCAAAGAGCTCAATTTTTGTCTCATCTGACCACAGCACCTTCTCCCAATCACTCTCGGCATCATCCAGGTGTTCACTGGCAAACTTCAGACGGGCCATCACATGTGCCTTCCGGAGCAGGGGGACCTTGCGGGCACTGCAGGATTGCAATCCGTTATGTCGTAATGTGTTACCAATGGTTTTCGTGGTGACAGTGGTCCCAGCTGCCTTGAGATCATTGACAAGTTCCCCCCTTGTAGTTGTAGGCTGATTTCTAACCTTCCTCATGATCAAGGATACCCCACGAGGTGAGATTTTGCGTGGAGCCCCAGATCTTTGTCGATTGACAGTCATTTTGTACTTCTTCCATTTTCTTACTATGGCACCAACAGTTGTCTCCTTCTCGCCCAGCGTCTTACTGATGGTTTTGTAGCCCATTCCAGCCTTGTGCAGGTGTATGATCTTGTCCCTGACATCCTTAGACAGCTCCTTGCTCTTGGCCATTTTGTAGAGGTTAGAGTCTGACTGATTCACTGAGTCTGTGGACAGGTGTCTTTCATACAGGTGACCATTGCCGACAGCTGTCTGTCATGCAGGTAACGAGTTGATTTGGAGCATCTACCTGGTCTGTAGGGGCCAGATCTCTTACTGGTTGGTGGGGGATCAAATACTTATTTCCCTCTGCAGAATGCAAATAAATTCATATACTTTCCACAATGTGATTTTCCGGATTTAATTTGTGATGTGCTATCTCTCACTGTTACCAATAACCTACCCTTCAATTATGGGCTGCTCATGTCTTTGTCAGTGGGCAAACTTACAAAATCAGCAAGGGATCAAATACTTATTTCCACCACTGTATATATATATATATCACGTCAGACTCACAGAAACAGAAGCCTGCGCAGCCTTCTACATGGAATGTTGCTAGTGGAATAGCAACATTCCATGTAGAATCTCCAATATATATATATATAATCACTGGAAAGTTTTTGAAAAATTGGCATTGCGTTTGGCCATCCTCCAATTTTCAGGTAGAGCAGACAATTTTAATAAGTTACAGATTGCTAATAGTAGATTTGCAATTTCCTTTTTGAGCTATTTCAGTACTCTAGGGTGTATACCATCCAGTCCAGGTGATTTACTGCTCTTTAGCTTGTGAATTTGGTTTGTTACATCTTCAAGGTTCACCAAGATTTGTTTCAGTTCTTCCGATCATCACCTTCAAATATCATTTCTAGCATGGGTAGTGACCTTATATCTTCCTCAGCAAACACTGAAGCAAAGAAATGATTAAAATTGTTTGCTTTACCTGAAAATTGGAGAATGGTCAAACGCAATGCCAATTTTTTTAAAAGGTTTCAGAGATGATCCAGGAAATTACAGACCAGTAAGCCTGACACCAGTGCCAAACAAAATACTAGAAAATATTATCAAGAACAAAATTACTGGACACATAGACATAGCATAACGAGAGAGAGTCAACATGGATTTAGCCAAGGAAGGTCTTGCCTCAACAAGATGTGAACAACTATGTGGATAAAGATGAAACAGTTGTGATTTTCACCCAGTGTACCATGGATAGTCCGCAGGTGTGCCACGGGACTCTCAGTGGCTGCGGTGGGGGGGCAAGGATCCCCAAGCCCTGCCAACTGAAGATGGCCCTGAAAGCTCCCAGAAGCTCCTAAACACATTTCCACCAGCACAGATACTTGTAGTTTGTAATGTACACTGCAACTATACACTTTAGATTGATGTCCCTCTTTCATATTTGAATTTGGAAAATTTTAGCGGAAGTGCATTTCATTGCAAATGAATCAAATTCTGAGCTAGTTCAGTTAGAATAAGTTTGTGAATGCACATTTTAATTAGGGCTGCATATTGATTAAATTTGTAATCGCGATTAATGGTATGTCATTTATTTTCTTTCCCACTGCATCTTCTTGTGACTCTGAGCTAGAGAATGACACGGGGACAAAGTCTGTCCCTGCCCTGTCCCCGTGGGTTCTGTCTCCATCCCCGCCCCGTCCCCGCAGGTTCTGTCTCTATCCTTGCCCCATCCCTGCAGGCCCTGTCTCTGTCCCCGCCCCGTCCTTTCTCCTTCCCCATGGGCTCTGTCCTCATCTGCAGAAGCCTCGAACAATTATGATTTTATATTTAAATCTTTTTATTAAAGTAGAAAAAGGAACAATATGCTGTGCAACTATTGTGTATAAATTACAAATAGAAAAACAATAACAGTGAGCAGCTATAATAAACCCTTCACACCACCACCCTCTACCCTTCTAACCCCAACAATAGCTGATTTCTACTACCCCAGTGAATGCTAATCCACCCTATTAAAATGTCCAGCGGTACAAAATACAACCTGTTCTGTATGCCCTAGAGGGGAGAAGTCTAGCTCTCCTGCCTTCCACAGTCCTTCCTGAAATAGAAGTTGTCTTCTTTTTTTTTTTTTATTTGTACCCCGCACTTTTTCCCACTCATGGCAGGCTCAATGCGGCAGGCAATGGAGGGGCGGGAAGGGAAGGGAGATTTGGGGGGTAACAAGGGTTGGGGGTACAGGGGGGGAAGGGATGGGTAGAGAAGAGAAGGGAATCGAACTCAGTTCCCCAGGACCAAAGTCCACCACCCTAACCACTAGACCACTCCTCCACTCTTAGAAGATGTGCTGGTAGCAGGATGTACAGGATCCCCCATGCAAATTTTGCTAGTTGTGGCCAGTATGTTTGCTTGTTTTTCCAAAAAATAAAAATATCGTTGTCTGCATCACTCAAACATAAATAATAGTCCAGTTCATTAACAGGCTTCAAAGTAGAAAATGACATAGAGACAAAGTTTGTCCCCGTCCCCGTGGGATCTGTCCTCGCCCCATCCCCGCAAGCTCTGTCCCCATTCCCATGGTTAGTGCGGGTCCTCATCCCCGTGTCATTCTGTACTCTCAACAAGTCACATAACCCTCCATTGCCCAGAATCACAAGGAACTGCAGTGGTAAAAAATAGCATCCCTCTAATCACGCGATTAATCACGATTATACATTTTAATCATAATGCAGCCATAAATAAAGAATAAAAAGTAATGAAAGATAAGAAATACAATATACAAATTGATGAAGCTAAAACAGCATGCAGAATCGCTATGAACAGCCTTACAGTTTTCACATCCTACTTCAGAAAAGCAGCCCAAATTTTAATGTGTTATTTTCTCTAATTTACATATTGAATCTGCTATTGAGCAAGTTAAAGAGCGCTCCTTCATTCTTTTGCGCTTTGTCCAAAAATTGTTTTTCTTCTCTGGGTCAGGATAAGTGAAGTGCCAGTCAAAGCTGTTGTTGAAGTCTCTTTCTCCTGCAGTTGACTGCTTTTTTTTCTCATTTTTTTAGGAGTCTTACATTTTTTATGTTGGTTTCTATTTTATTTTTGTTACATTTGTACCGTGCGCTTTCCCACTCAGCAAGCTCAATGCAGCTTACATGGGGCAATGGAGGGTTAAGTGACTTGCCCAGAGTCACAAGGAGCTGCCTGTGCCTGAAGTGGAAATCGAACTCAGTTCCTCAGGACCAAAGTCCACCACCCTAACCACTAGGCCACTCCTCCACTGTTGCTACTATTTGAGATTCTACATGGAATGTTGCTATTCCACTAACAACATTCCATGTAGAAGTCGGCCCTTGCAGATCACCAATGTGGCCGCGCAGGCTTCTGCTTCTGTGAGTCTGACGTCCTGCACATACGTGCAGGACGTCACACTCATAGAAACAGAAGCCTGCGCAGCCTTCTACATGGAATGTTGCTAGTGGAATAGCAACATTCCATGTAGAATCTCTAATAGTAGCAACATTCCATGTAGAATCTCCAATAGTAGCAATAGAACCTCAAATAGTAGCAACATTCCATGTAGAATCTCCAATAGTAGCAACAGAATCTCCAATAGTCACAACATTCCATGTAGAATCTCCAATAGTAGCAACAGAACCTCAAATAGTGGCAAACATTCCATGTAGAATCTCCAATAGTATCTATTTTATTTTTGTTACATTTGTACCCTGCGCTTTCCCACTCATGGCAGGCTCAGTGCGGCTTACATATTATATACAGGTACTTATTTGTACCTGGGGCAATGGAGGGTTCAACATGATGTTGGCTCCCCGCTGGTTTTATGTATTTCAAATGCTCCCCCTGTACTTGAGGAGACGGGTGGAGCAGTTGCTGAACAGGGAGATACAACTTTTTCTTTGGAGAGGGAAGCGCCGCAGACTCCCTGTGATAATTTTCCAGAAGCCAAGAACACATGGAGGCTTGGGCCTTCTTAATATGAGGTATTTGACCATATCTAGCTCCATGAGGCATATACAAGACTGGCTGATGGATGGGACGTCCTTCTCGGTGACCCATGTGGAGGTCTCACTCTCTCCTACAGCGCACATCAGTTGGCTTCTGCATACCATCCCAGGGAAAACTGATATGCTATTACATCATAACCCTCTTCTCTTATCGGTGAGGGCAACCTGAAGGAGGTTATGCAGACGCCACCATTTTTCAGCAGCAACTACACCTTTTTTAGCGTTGTTTCATAACCCTGATTTCCCCGCAGGAACTAGTTCCCCAGTGTTTGCCAGATGGAGGAGGCTAGGAATCTATTATCTAAGCCAGCTTCTTACGGAGGAAGGTAGAACTGCAACGAGAATTCCAGATTCAGCTTACAGATCATTTTGCATATATGCAGCTACATCATTATGTTACATCCCTGGGATGGAGTACTTTAAGTGAGGACGTACAGGACACTCTGAACACAGGATCCCGAAATAGGGTACCACTGAAATATCATCATCGGTATTTGCTAGATTCCACAGAAGACTTGGATTATAAGAGGCTAGCACAAAACTGGACCAGTGACTTAAACATGCAGATAACAGCAGATCTGGTTCAGAGATATGTGCTGAACATACAACGAGACTCACTCTTTTCACGACATTGAGAACTACAATATAAATTTGCGCTGAGGCTTCACATATCTCCGAGCCGTGCCCGTCGAGCAACAATCAGCTCTTCAAGTGTGTGCCCAATTTGTAATACGGCACAAGCATCATTGGGCCATATGTTTTGGACATGTCCATATGTTGCTCGTTTTTGGTCTCATCTACTTAAAGTAGTTCATGATCCTCTGATTCTGTTCAACAAATACCAATACCCCTCACGGGCCTCATCGCAGTTTCGCTGTTTTTTTAAGTAGAGGAGTGTGGTAGCCGTGTTAGTCCACTCTTAAGGTTATCAATAGAAATCAAACAAAATAAAACATGGAAAAGAAAATAAGATGATACCTTTTTTATTGGACATAACTTAATACATTTCTTGATTAGCTTTCGAAGGTTGCCCTTCTTCCTCAGATCGGAAATAAGCAAATGTGCTAGCTGACAGTGTATATAAGTGAAAACATTCAAGCATTACTATGACAGTCTGACAGGGTGGGAGGATGGGGGTGGGTCGGAGGTATGCATGGGGACATCAAAGCATATCATTGATATTCTAACAGGATGGGTGTGGATAGGTGAGGGGTGGGGTGATCAACAGAGAAATACAGCTTTATGGTTTATAATGGGCTAGGAACCCCAGATCCTTGTTAAGTCCTTTCTGTTGGGTGTTAAAATATTCAATCATTCTGACTTCAAAGGTCTTACGTTCTTGTATGGTTTTAAAGTTACCTTTGAGGATTCTCACTGTGAAATCACTGGTACAGTGTCCTGGTCCTATAAAATGTTGCCCAACAGGCGTGGGAACCCTACTGGCACCAGTATTGTTCATATGATGTCTATGTAAATTGAATCTTGTCTTAAGCATCTGGCCTGTTTCTCCAATATAGCATCCTTTGTTACATTTTTTACACTGAATGATATATACCACATTGGAAGATGAGCAAGTGAAACATCCCTTTATGTTGAATATCTTTCCTTTGTGGATGACTTTGGGGTCCTGTGAAATATTTTGGCATAGTTTGCAACTGGATAAATTACAGGGAAGTGTGCCCTTCTGTTCCTTTTCAGTCTGTGATGGAAGTTTACTTCTGATTAGCTTGTGTTTTAAGTTGGGTGGTTGTCGGAAGGCCAGTACTGGTGGGGATGGGAATATCTCTTTCAGTAATTCATCCTCCTGGAGTATAGGTTGTAGATATCTTATGATTTTCCTCAGTTTTTCCAGCTGTTTTTTTAAGAAAGTGATCCTAATAGGGAAAAAAGTCATCCTGCTTTGCTGGTGAGAGACTTGGGCACCAACTTTTCACATGTGGCGTACTCACATGATAGAGCTGCGGAACTTAGAGCGCTGTGGAATTAAAGACATTTCCTCAAAGGAAGGGAAAAAATTTCAACGAACTTGGGAAAAATTCTGGGACACTTTGTAGTCGTAGTCTTAATTGAGAGTAATAATGTCTCCCTGTAGTGAACCCTGAGTACCGGAATGTTAATGGGGAGGGTGGGGCGGGAAGGGAAGGGAGATTTGGGGGGTAACAAGGGTTGGGGGTACAGGGGGGGAAGGGATGGGTAGAGAAGAGAAGGGAAGCAGATGGAAACTTCATTCTGTAGGTGATGTTTGTAATTATACTGTACATGTTCTGGTGCTACAGTTGAATAAAAATGATTGAAACATTAAAAAAACAAAATTTTGTTATGTACCAGCCACTTCCTAAAGGTATAGAATATGGTATAGGATTGAAACAAAACAAATATCAGAGAAAATATTTATTCACTAAACATGTAATTAAACTCTGGAATTTATTCCCAGAGAATGTGGTAAAAGCAGTTAGTTTAGCATGGTTTAAAAAAAGGTTTAGATAACCGTTCATAAGCCATTATTAAGATGGACTTGGAAAAATCCACTGCTTATTTCTAGGATAATATTTGTTTTACTGTTCAGGATCTTGGATTGGCTACTGTTGGAAACAGGATTCTGGGCTTGATGGACTTTCAGTCTGTCCCAGTATGGCAATGCTAATGTACTTTTGTTCTTAACTGGAAGTCATTCTGTGTAAATGAACTTTCAGCTGATGTGGTGACTGGATTAAGCTAAATGTCATCATGTAATCTGAATATTGTTTTGCTACTGTTTTGTTTGACCTCGTTTTCGTCCTCCTTGGGCTATTCCATATGGAGGATTGAACGTACTAAGTTCATCCAGAAGATTCTGAATGGTTTTTCTTACTTCCATTGTCACCCAGTCCCAGGGGGGTCTGGTCTGGGCAGGCATCAGCAGGCGTAATTCAAAACTGATCCCCATGACCACTGCTTTCTGTCTCTCTAGGTCTAGGTGTATTCTGGGCCATTTATGTTCCCACATATAGTCTATTAGAATCTATCAGTATTTTGTGCACAAAATGAGTGTCTGGTGTGTGTTTAGTTTAGTTAGTAAAATAAGTGACAGGTAAGGAATACTTGAAAATGAAGACAGAGAGAGGTTTCGGATAGAAGGCATTTATTCTTACCAAAGTTTCAAATTAATACAGACATCGGATGGATTCTGGGTTCAATGGCACAGCGCTCTGCCGTCTGAGATGCGTTGGGGACGACTCCGAACTTAAGCCAAAATCACCCTTCTTTTATACTCTCATCTCTCTATTGAAGTCTATGGCAGCACCTATTTTGGGACCTGTTTTTTTCAAATATTTCTCAATTTCTGCGGTTAAACTGTCGCGTCCTGCCATCTGTGCATTTTGTACCCAGCTCTTCCGTTCCATGTATTTCACAAGGTTGCAACATTTTCCGGTAATATCAACATGTTTTTTTGGAACAAACTGTTTTTTGCGGTTACTAACATTTTTTCTGTTGAGATACCAGTTTCACATAATGTTTTTGCAACACCTCTCATCACATCTTCTGATCTCTGTATCATTTTATACATTAATATAAACAATTGACTCCATTTTGAAAGCCACATTTTTTTTCCATTTTATCCATCATTCTTTCATTTCAGGTGCTATATATTATTTGAATATTGTACCTATACCTGTTTGTGTCAAGACTCTTTGTTCTGACCTGCTTTCTGCAGATTATCTAATATTATTTCATTCGTTAGTTATTTTGCCTAGTCAGTTCTTTATCAGATGTTTTAGGCCCTGTGGCTCTGTCCATCACTATTCCAGTGGTAGATCTAAAACCAGGCCATATATTAACATTCCCCTCTTCACCCTATCCCATAGGGTGACACCAGGGTAAATATACCATGGTACCATCCATTCCAGAAGGTATCCTACAAGGCCATAAAATTTTCTGAGTCTCAGTGCAAACTGGTACAGTCTGAGTTATTTGGTTTCTGATTACCATTCTGGCACCACTTCAATTATTTCAATCATTTCTACTTATCAATATCTATGGTTATACAAAAACTACTATACTTCTACCCTTTAACATGCAAATTCTATCTTATTCTTACCTATTTAATCATTAATTCTTTGGTTATATACTGATTATATCTTATCTTATAAAGCTTTATATGGTTAAATTGTATCCCTGTGTGTGCTATTACCTGATTATACAGATGCAGACATTTCTCTAGTGTCTCTAGCAGTTGCATAGCGATTGGTCCTTCTCAGAGGGAGATAGTCCAATGTGTCATCCCCTGTGGTGTTGGGAAGGAGATTTTCGTACAGGGCATATTGTCCTGCTGTTGTCTTTTTCGTGATTGCGGTTTCAATTAAGCGTTCTACTAAGCCTCTAGCACAAGGGATTATGCAACGCCCTACAAGCACAAAAATTGCTACCACTATGATTATCGTTGTGGCAGCTGAAATGATAAATGTCTTCCATTTACCAAAAGCTTTATCCATCCAACCAGTCCAGGATGTATCAACGCCAGAATTCTCTGCCAATTCTTGTGACAGTGAGGTCAAGCCTTCCAACGCTCTGGTGATTGATCCATCTGGAGCTGTATTGTTGGGGATAAAGGTGCAACACTGTGTACCTATTTTATGGCACACTCCGCCCTCTGCTGCCAGAAGTTGGTCAAGTACTAATCTGTTTTCCAACGTCATCCGGCTAGTGGCGTCTAATTGCGCTGCAATTCCTTGAACTGCATCCCTGGTATAATTGACAAATCTCTGCTGGTTGTAATATATATAGTTTATCCAGTCTACATTTTTATTTATCGTCGCCCACCAAAAGAAGGCAGATTCGAATCCTGCAGCTATTTGGTTTCTGGCTTTGAACTCATCAGGAACCCCTCTTGGAACTCCAATTGCATCTATATAGACCCGATCATCAAAAGATCCAGGCATTGCATTTCTCTTCACTCGTGAGGAAGAGCTGCTATGAGGAGGGAGCAAAGATGCTATGATGATTGGAATTACCAATTTTACTAGGGCACATCTGCCTGTCCAACTTCTGTGGAGGGTATGGTGGATAGTATAGGTTCCACAATACCACCATATGTCTGCTCTAGCCTGCGAAAAGTTTGTGAGATTTAGATTTCGTAGAGTTCCTTGTCCTAGGGTTGTATTACAATTGGTCAAATTACCAAGAAACCGTGTGTTTCTCACCCCATATCGTTCCAGACATGTATGATATCTGGTAGCAGGATCTGGAATCCTGAATGCAGGTGGAACCCTCAGCCGAGGGGGTAAGTAAGGGTGGTGCTTGTCAAGATGTTGACAAGACTGATTGACTTCGTTTTTTACCTGCAATAATTCTAACATACACCAAAATCCATCTGGATCATTTTGGAGATCCAAAGGGAAAGGAACTACAGTTGGTTCTGCTCTTGCATGGGCACAAAAATAACAATTAGAGACATTCAAACTCTTTGTAGTATAATGCGCCCATTCGAGCCATAGGTTTGTTTCTCCAAATCCTGTTTCTAATGCTATCAAATGTTTAGAATTGTTAATTGGCACAATCTGGTAAGGAATCTTTACTTCTGGGATTTTTGTTGGCATCAAAGGATTCGCTTCAGTTTGGGCTGGAGGTGGAATAATTTTGAATTTTCCAATGGGATCTCTACCTGTGGCATCAATTCCTAAGGAATAAGTTCTGTATGTAACAGCCGTTACTCCTCTGAAAGTGATAGCCACTTGATTACATTTAGTCATTGGACAAAGGCCAGTCCATCGCAATTTCATGATGGAAATGCTCTTTTTTAGATCTGGAATCTCACTACCTGAGTAGGGAACCCATGAACCTGTGTACCACCATACTTGTGCCCAACTTCCGCAATTGGAGAAGGGACACAGGTATACCTCAAAAGCTGACAAATATTGCTGTACCGGATGTTCCCCACACATTGTGTAAGCACACACATCAAGGGTTATTGTGGTTGTGTCCTTGGTAGTGGGTAATGTTATTTCGTAGGTGGTAATAAATTGTTGTAGGAAACTTTCTAGATTCTGTGTTCCTTGTATCGTGGGCATGGTGAGCATACACAACAGGAGGACTAAGGACTTCATGTTGGCAGTTTTCATGGTTAAATGTAAGATGTGGACTGTACCAAAGGTAATTGGCGGTTAATGAAAATGAGTAACACAATAAATCCTAGGGTCCTAACCAGAACTGTAATTGCTATAATTAATATTCCTAGGTATACCAAAGATTGATATATCATTAGGAAGAATTTGGGTTGGGTTGGTAAATTCTAACGACTGGGTAGGGTGGGTAAATTCTAACAGCTCCTCTTTCAGGAGTGTCGGGGATAACAAAAAGACTGTATACTTCCAAAGGTCCCAATCCAACCTCTCTAATGAACACAAAGGGTATCCAATCAGTGCCCAGTACGGCGTATGTGATAATCCAAAAATCTACAACGTCACCAGTTGCTGGTCTTATTAGGAGGTCGTCGGTTTGTTCTATTTGTAAACCTAAAGTTCCTCCAAACAATATCACAGTGTCTGTAACCGTTCGGCTAGGACCTAGTGTCCAATTCTCAAACAAAGGTTCACACAATGTCAGATAGCGGGTGAAGGGGTCCCAATTGGGATCGTCTTCTGGAGCTGGGTCCCAATGAGGATGTATTAACTCTCTTAAATCAAAAAGGTACTCTGGGGGTTCAGGGATTAAGTGTACACCTATACTAAAAGGCGATGGTGGGGGAGAATCAGGTGGAGAGGGCGGGTTATCTGGTAAATTCTGGGACATATATTGATGGTTACTTAAGGATGATGAGCTATCTGGGAGGTCGAGTGGCTGGGATGGTGATGTTTGGAGTGGCTAAAGTAGTATTCGTGGGAGGAGGAGCGTCACTAGGAGGAACCAGAGAATAAGGAGGAGGGGTGGGTCGTAATTCAAGCAAGGTAATATTATCCTCAAAAGTAGTTGTAAGATTGGGGACAATATGGACCGAGCTACTGATATTATTGGGAACAGTTGTAGAATGCAAAACAGGAGAATCAGTGAGGACAGGAGTAGTCGCAGAGGTTTCAATAGGCTCTGGAGGATAGCCAGTTGAAAAGTCTGTCGTGGCAGATGTGTCTGCCCAGGGGGTGGGATGACTGGGGGCAATGGGACCTATCTTTGAGGTCGTCTGGGGGGATCTGTATCCAAACAGGCGTGTAAATGCGGTGTATTGTTGGGGCTCTGTGTAGGCTGCTGTAGTGAGTGGTGGAGCAGGAGTAGATGTAAGTACCGAAGTAGTTACAAGTACTGCTGGAGTAGTTGAAAGTACAGAAGTAGTTGCAAGTACTACTGGGGTAGTTACAAGTACCGAGGTAGTTGCAAGTACCGTGGCGTTTCCGGCTGGCAAGGTAACGTTGCCAGTGGGAAAGGCAGTAAGTGTGATCCAAAGATCCAGGAGGTTACTGTCAGCAGTATAGGTAAACAGGGTAGTGAAAAACAAAACCAAACCTATACAAAGTAGGATGATGCACACAAGTCCAACAGCAAACAATCGAGCAGATGGAAAGCAGAAGAAGAGGGTGTATTGATGTAACACCGTCACTGCTGCTGAGACAACGCTCGGACGGGTGCTGGTTCCGTCCGTGTCGTCAGGATTGGTGTCGCCTTCCAAATAAGTGTCGTCGAAGTCGTTCGACCAATGGGAATTGGTTTCAGATACCTGCTCAGAGTGACACTTATCAACAGGGTAAAGTCCAATGTCCAGTGGGTCTGGTGGATCAGGTTCCTTGATATTATCGAGGGCAGCAAGGTTCTCAGCAGTTGGTTCCCTGCGGAGACTCTTACTAGCGGGGGAGGGTGGTGGTATCAACACTTTCACAGGAGTGGTTGGAAAGGGTGGTATTGGAATAGGAACTTTATGTAGAGAAATAGTCTGTAAGGGAATGAGTTCTTCAGGAGTGAAAATCGGCGGAAATTGCTGTGGCATTTATCTGGCTTGATTCGGGAAGTACAAATGTAGAATGTCAAGCAGCTCACAGATGTTGCTGTGCAGATTCTGTACTGTGGAAACCGCAACAGACTCTTGTTCTTCCGGATTCAATTGTCCTGCTAAGTTGCGGATTTGGGTGAGATCTTCTGCAAGGTTACGGATTCGGATGAGACGGATGCGAAGATCAACGTATGGAAGTGGGAGTGCTGGAACAGTTGGAGGAAGAGGTGAGGACGGCAACTCAAACACAGGTTCCAATACAGGTGGTTGTTCTGCTGGTGACTCTGGAGAATCGGCGAAGGCTTGGATGACTATGTCAGCCAGATCAAGGAGGTGGGATTCAGGAGATGGATGGTCTAAGTTGATTAAGTGGTTAAGTCTTTGGTCGAGTTGGTCAAGATGGTTCAAGAGTGTTGGATGTGGGGTCGGTGGTCTTGGGCTCAGTGGTGGTGGAGATGGAGTTTGTGGTGGGACTGGTCTCTCCAGTGACTGTTGTGCTGGAAACATCAATGGAAACATCCAGGAGGCCTGATTGGGTATTTGGATAGGCGCGGATATCTTTCAGATGGACCCAGGATGTGTGGTCCTCAAGCTTGGCAGCTGTGGCTGACAGAGCTTCTATCTTGAAGGGCCCAACGTAGATGGGATCTCGCCAGGTCTTGTGCGTGTAATAACGCCGGTGCACTAGATCGCCCACTTTATAAGGGGGGGATCTATTGGCATCACAATCCCCTCTTCTGTCCGAAATGGCCTGTGGAATTGAGGACAGAGAACTTACAATAGTCTGCAAGATATCCCAATATACTGAGTATTGATCGGGTACTTGAGTGTCTGGATTGCCAGGTAGGAGTCGCATCTGGCGACCTGTACATAATTGGAACGGCGTCAGTTTAAGGGAAGAGGATGGAGTGGCACGGAGAGATAACAGTGCCAAAGGGAGGGCATCAAGCCAATTCTTTATCCCATTTGCCATAAGCTGACGCATTTTTGTTTTAAGCAATCCATTGTATCTTTCAACCAAACCATTACTGGTGGGTTTGTAAACACAGACAGTTCTATGTGTAATACCGAGTGCTGGAAGGAGGTTCTGCAGGAGTTCATTCACAAAGTGTGTACCATTATCTGTGGTAATTTTGCCAGGAATACCAAATCGAGGAATAATTTCATTACACAGTGACTGTGCCATGGTTTGTGCGGTTTCTCTAGTGCAAGGGAAAGCTTCCACCCACTTAGAGAAACTGTCCACGCAGACAAGCAGATACCGTTTACCACGCACAGGTGTCTGCATATCTGTGAAATCAATATACCAATGTTGGCCAGGTCCCTGGACAACAGGCAAATGACCGGAAGGGATGACAGGTCCTCGTTTAGGTGTATACAGAAAACATTTGTAGCAATTATGAACTACGGTGTGACACATGGGCATCATTTGGGGAGCCCATAGCTTGGAAGACAATTGATCATACAGTGTATTAGCATTTAAATGTAAAGGATAATGGAGGGCATGCAAAAGAAGGGATAAAACATGCTGTGAAACACATAATTGACCATTAGGATGGGTCCAAAGACCATTTGGATTAAGAAAACATCCAGCTTGCTTCCACAAAGTGAGTTCTGCTTGTGAAAGTGAGGAAGTGAGGGTAGTAGAGAAGTCTGAGGTTAGGGATTCAGGGGGAGGGGACGTAACAGGGGGCTCTGATTCAGGAGATAGTAAGGAGGTTATGGCAGGAGGTGCAGGGAAAATAGGTGGGGTGTTTGGAGAGGAGGATTCAGAGTGTGTGGAGTCTGAAGGAGTAGAAGGAGGTGTGTCAAGGGGAGGCACTTCGGTTGCAACAATTACCGGAAGCGCCACATCAGTAGGGGACTCAGAAGGAAGGCTGGAAAAGGAAGTGACCTCACGGGCTAGTTCATCAGCAGCATGGTTCCCATTAATGGCGAAAGAAAAAACTGTCTCCTGATGAGCTTTAATCCAGGAGATACTGGTGCGGAGGCCTTTTTGATGGCGCTTCTCCAACGCATCAAAAAGTGCAGTCCACAAAGGTAAGTGACTGAGAGGTTGTCCCGTAGAGGAAATCATACCCCTCTGGTTCCATTTGCGAACATGGGAATGCAAGGAAGCAAAAACATAGTCTGAATCGGTGACAATGCTCAAATCAGAGTGTAGTGCTTTATACAGTAGGACTTATAAAACCGCTGCAAGTTCTGCGGTTTGGGCTGTAAATGCATCTGGTAACCGGAATTGTATAGGATCCAGAATGTGTTCTTCCGGTGTATAATGGAGGGCGGCAAAGCCAGCAACTCCGTTTTGCTGAGAACCATCTGTAAACCAAACCTCGCCACTCTGCAAGATTTCTGAATGCAGATGGAGGGATTCGGGAACAGACAATTGGGTAGTGCACTCATGGGGAAAGATTGCATTCTGTGCTGTCTCTGTTACAGTGAGTAATGGATCTAGGCGTTGAAGGTCAGTTAAAGTTAATGGGTGAATAGAGTGCACTACACTGAACAAAAGTACTTGATACTTTTGTAATCGGCAGACAGTCATGTGACTAATCTGTTTGTCCAACAGATATTTTACATCATGGGACGTGTGAAGAATCACCGGAAGGTGAGGAATGTAGCTGTATAATTTCGTGACAGCTGTGCTGGCGGCAACAAGGCCTTTCTCACAAGTGGCAAAGGCTCTTTCAACAGGGGAAAAAGTACCTGAAAGGTAACCACAGGCAAGATCATCATGTTCTTGAGTGATTAGGCAAGACCAAGTAGTCTCAGTATGCACGACCCAAAGGTGTACATCCTGAGAAACCTCAATAGTTGCCAATGGGGAGGAAAGCATAACATCTTTTACAAGAGCCATAAGATCTGATGTTTCCTGAGCTGTGAAGTTAATGGGTTCTCGTTTAATTTTCTGTTTACCTTGTAATTTCATATAAAATGGCTGTGTTCGAGCTGAATAATTGGGTATCCAAAGGCGACAAAAATTCAACATGCCAAGGACACCTCTGAGATCAGAAACAGTAGTGGGCATCCGCAAGGAGGATACATGTTGGAGAGTATCGGGACCTAGGCCCTTCTGACGGGGGCCTATGTGGTGTCCAAGGAAGGTAACATGTGTCTGAGCTACTTTTAATTTCTTTCTGTTAACTTTATAGCCTTTCGTAGCAAGAAAGCCAAGGAAGTCACAGGTGACCTGAACGCATGTGTCAAAGTCAGGGCAGGTAATGAGCATGTCGTCTACATATTGTACAATAGAGGTTTGTGGTGGGAGATCGTATCTGTACTGTTTAAATTCCTGTATGTGTCCTGCTAAAGTTTGAGAAAAGACTGTTGGACTGTCTGTAAATCCCTGGGGGAGACGGGTCCACTGATATGTTGTGTTATTGAATTGGAAAGCCGTTAGCGGACGGCTTACAGGGTCAAGGGTGATGGAAAAGAAGGCGTTGGATAGGTCAATGGTGGAATGATATGTCTGCAAAGAGATACTATTGAGGAGTGTAGTTGGGTTTTCCACGTTTGGAAATACCGCGTAAGTGAGGTCATTTAGCGCGCGTAAGTCTTGTACTATACGGAAGGCGCCAGGCTCTTTCTTTGGCACTGGGAATAATGGAGTATTGTATGGTGAATTACACTTTTCAATGATACCTTGCTGTAATAAGGAATCAATTTGTTCCTGAGCTCCAGCAATAACTTCAGGTTTTAGCGGATACTGGGCAATTTTAGGGCCTTTACAACCCGGTAGCAGCTGAATACGATGGGGAGGGCCTTTAACCTCACCATAGGGTTTCTCAGGTGTGGCCCAAAGAAAACTTGGTAGGTCATTCAGAGCGACCTCTATTTGTTTCTCAACCATAGAGGTGACAGCCATCATGAGTGAAGTGGTTTCATTAGGGGAAGGATCAAAATGAATCTCAAAGTGAAATAATGTTAACAAATCTCTCCCAAGTAAATTGACAGGGCATAATGGAGCATATAAAAAGGGAGCAGATAGTTGTTGATCCGCATAGGTAATTGGCAAGGGCTCAAGCAGGGGTGTGTCTGTAGGGACACCATCAAATCCTGTGGTGGTAATATTGTTAGGGGAAACTTTAAGAAGATAAATAAGCAGCGGCATGGGATATCTGGTTATTGCAGTCACCATTCTGACACTATGAGGAACCAGGTTTGTCCTTATTAGAAAGCTTAATAGAAATATAATTTAATAGTCCAAGGACACAAAGGTGAGGCATAGAGAAACAGTCTGTCGCCGGAAGCCCTCTAACGCTGTGGTTTGTCTTCCGCAGGATTTGGCCGAAGGAATGTCCATGTTTACAGGAGAAGAGGAAATCTTTGCCTTTCATCGAACGCTATCCCGACTCACACAAATGCAAACTGAACAGTATTGGAAGGATGGTGACAGAAGCCAAAACTAGCTGTAGAATGAAGAACTTGAGAAGAAATGCAGTTTATGAAGGAAACATCCAGAATAGAACTGCTGTGGATATGGATGGGATTATTACTTACTACACATTATCTTAGAGGACCATTTACTCTTCTCTATCCGTGTCGCAACAAATGTTTGCACAGATTTAGGAAATATTCATATTACTAGCAAGGATATATTATACTTCCGTTGTCTGAGTTCAAGCTTTATTTTATTGTGTTTTTCCTCCAAAACAGAGAACAAATTCTGTGCCCGGGGATACTGCAGAGCAGGAATCCTAAATCTGGCCTGGAGCACCCCAGCCGGTCATGTTTCTTCCTGAAGAGGAAACTGCATATTTTCTTTCTTCCTCCAAACTGACTACCTGTTCCTCAGATCCTATTCCCACCCATCTACTTAGTACCAGGGGCGTAGCTAGGTGGGAGCATGGGCCCCCGCAGATTTAGCCCTGGCCCCCCCCTGCTTTCACACAAACCCCGCCACCAACCCTCCCCCGCCACATTCAGCCGCCGTCATCAGGTACCTTTGCTGGCAGGGGTCCCCAACCCCCGCCAGCCGAAGTCTTCTTCAGCGCCGGTCTCCAGCGCGTTGCGTTGCTGATCTGGACGTCAGGACTCACAGAAACAGAATCCAGATCAGCGAACGTGTCAGACTTGGAGACCGGTGCTGAAGGGCACTTCGGCTGGCGGGGTTTGGGGACCCCCGCCAGCAAAGGTACCTGACGGCGGCGGCCGAATGTGGTGGGGGGGGTGAAAGCAGGGGGGCCAGAGCTAAATCTGCAGGGGCCATGCTCCCACGTAGCTGCGCCCCTGGCAGTGGCGGGGGAGAGATGGCGGCGGCAGGAGGGGGGATCGAAAGGGACGGGGGAGGGTCGGCAGCGCCGGGGGGGGGGGGCTAAAATGTGCCCCCTCACCTCGGGCTCTGGACCCCCCTCCCGCTGAAGTATGGCTACACCCCTGCTTAGCACTGTCTCTCTCCTACTGTCATCCCTTTCATCTGTCATATCCTCAATCTTTCACTTTCCACTGCGACTGTTCCTGATGCCTTCAAACATGCCATAGTCACTCCTCAAAAAACCTTCATTGGACCCTACCTGTCCTTCCTGTTATCGCCCCATCTCCCTCCTCCCTTTCCTGTCCAAGTTACTTGAGCGTGCTGTTCGCCACCGTTGTGTTGACTTTCTTTTGTCTCAAGCTATTCTTGATCCACTTCAATCTGGCTTTTGCCCTCTTCATTCAACTGAAACAGCACTTGCTAAAGTTTCCAATCTGCTGCTTTTGACACTGTTGATCATCGCCTACTCCTTGATACACTGTCCTCACTTGGATTTCAGGGCTCTGGTCTTTCCTGATGTTCTTATCTCCTATCGCACTTTTAGTGTATACTCTGGTGGATCCTCCTTCACTTCTATCCCACTATCAGTTGCTGTACCTCAAGGCTCTGTCTTTTCTCCATCTGTACTTCTTCCCTTGGTGCTCTGATATCATCCCATAGTTTTCAGTTTCACTTTTATGCTGATGACTCCTAGATCTACCTCTCCACACCAGAAATTTCAGCAGGAATCCAGGCCCAAGTCTCACCCTGCCTATCTGACATTACTGCCTGGATGTCTCACCACCTTCCGAAACTAAACATGACCAAGACTGAGCTTCAAGACAAAGCGCAGTGCCCCATCGGGTGCACGGAGCCGACAATAACATGGCGCCGTGCCCCGATGGGCCTGCGCGCCAATGCCAGCGGGGTGCGGGCGAGGCACGGAGGGCACATTCCCGCCCCTCAGTTGCACCCCGCCGGAAAAGGATGGACTACCATGGGGCTTAAAACCCCCAGAGCGGAGCCCGGACGTCCTCTCCTGGCGTCCGGGCATCAGCATGCATCGTTGATCTGGCGTGTTGGTCTAGTGGAATGGTCCTTGCCTAGTGTGTGCGAGGTCTAGGGTTCGAATCCAAAGTGAGCTCACCCTTTACTGTTCTGCAGAGTTGCTGGTTAAGGACCTGTCGATCCGGAGAGTTTTCGTGGGCATGGCGGTGCGCTTCTTTTCGCCCGGCTGGGAGCGTACAGTGGGCGCCGTTGCGCGGTCCAGGGCCCACCCCTTATCCTGGTGGGTAGTAGAGTGTGGGAGCGGGAGTCCGCGCGGCGGGGGGACATCGGGCCGTGATCCGTTTCATTTGGATCCACGATCTCCGCCCCATCGTATGTGCGTGGGGGCCATGTGGTCAGGGGATCAAGGTCAGTTAGAGTGAGGCCCGACAGTGACGACAAGGAGTGCAGCCGGTCCCTCCCCTCGCTGCACCTTTGCACTATTACCCCCATCCGTTCCGGTTTAGGGCCGCGGTGTCGACCTGGTCTGGGAGTCATGCAGAGAGCGCGATACAAAAAAAAAAAAAAAAGAGGGGGAGGGAAGGTTGGAGACGTGTGAACTCAGGGATGGTGCATGTTGCAGTCATCCAGGGGTTTTCCTTCGGAAATGTCTTTCTTTCGCTGGACGGACAGGCGAAGGAGTAGGACAGGCGGCGGCCATCTTAGCTAGCACGATCAGGGGATGTTCCCATGGCAGCCATATTGGGATGGGAAGAACAGGGGGCAGCCATCTTGTTAAGAGCCAGGGGCGGCCATCTTGGTAAGAGCCGTTTGGTAAAATTTTATCTCCACCCCCACCCGCGCAGCCGTCATCCAGTACACTCTAAACCCACCTCTCCTCTTCCCCCATTTTCTGTCTCTTTGGATAACACTCTCATCCTCCCTGTCTCATCAGCTCTTAACCTTGGGGTTATCTCCGACTCCTCTCTCTCTATTTTTCTGCACATAGCCAACAGACTGCTAAAACCTGTTGTTTCTTTCTCTATAATATCACCAAAATTTGTCCTTTCCTTTCTGAGCACACTACCAGAACCCTTACCCACACTCTTATCACTTCTCGTTTAGACTTTTGCAAGTTGCTTCTCACAGGTCTCCCACTAAGCCTTCTCTCTCCTTTTCAATCTGTCGAAGCCCCTTAAAATTTACACTCCAGCCCATCCATATCTATTCAGCCACAATCAGGGTGCAAACCGTAGAAGTCCGCCCAGCCCTGGTTTTACTCTCCAATTACCGGCGTTGCCACCCAATCTCCGCTAAGATTCCATGGATCCATTCCTTCTAAACAGGATTCCTTTGTGTTTATCCCACGCACGTATGAATTTTGTTACCTTTTTCATCACCACCTCCCACGGGAGGGCATTCCACATATCTACCACCCTTTCCGTGAAAAAATACTTCCTGACATTACTCCTGAGTCCCCCTTCAATCTCAATTCATGTCTTCTAGTTCTAACACCTTCCCATCTCCGGAAAAGGTTAATTTGTGGATTAATACCTTTCAAATATTTGAACATCTGTATCATGTCACCCCTGTTTCTCCTTTCCTCCAGTGTATTCATGTTAAGGTCGGCACATCTCTCCTCGTATGTTATGCAACGCAAATCCCATACCATTTTTGTAGCTTTTCTTTGCACCGCTTCCAGTCTTTTTACATCTTTAGAAAGCAATGGCCTCCAAAAGTCCCTACATTCTGTTACTATTAATGTACTGTGTACTTCTATCAACTTTCCACAATTAACATACAGACAGTTATATAAGTATTTGCACAACCTAATCCCAAGTACTTTCTTCAAAACATGACCAAGTGAATAGCATTTTTTTTAAATGCTGGCTGTGATAGTCCAAAAATATGTAGATATTCTGTGTCAGTGGCTCACGCAGTTGTGCTAAATATCCGGATAAGATGTTCTGTGCCAGAACTCATTCAGATTGTTTCAATATCCAGTTTTCTATCTGCCATAAGTTATCCAAGCAGTAGATGGAATATACTATCCAGATAAGTTTCAGGGCTGCTCTGGCTCTGCTTTTGTTAGGCCCCAGCACCAGTGGCGTAGCAGGGGCGGTCCGCCCTGGGTGCACGCCGCTGTGGGGGTGTCGGCTCTGCTGGTTCCCTGCTCCCTCTGCCCCGGAACAGGTTACTTCCTGTTCCGGGGCAGAGGGAGCAGGGAACCAGCGGAACCAACAACCCCCCAGCAGCGTGCACACGGCAGGCAAGAAGGGGGGGGTTGATGCGCCGAGAGGGGGGGCTTGGGTGATGCGCAGAGGGGGGTGTCATGCTGCACCTGGGGGGGGTGCGCAGCAGCGAACCGCCCCGGGTGGCAGCCGCCCTCGCTACGCCACTGCCTAGCACAGAGGCAGTATGCAGGCAGTGTCTCTGAGTACCCTGGTGATCAGCATTTATCCAGGTAGTGAGTGGTGTTATTTGGATAAGTCCTTTTGGCTATTGACCCAAACATTTTCATCCTGATTGCATTCTTTGGCATTAAACAGCAAAATTGCAAAAATGGTAGCTTTAACTGTAAATGTACAACTTATTGCTTTCAACAGCAAACTCAGTTAACATTCCCAAGTACCGTTCCCAAGTACTTTTTCCAGGCAGTTAATAACATTTCGATTATAGAATTATTCCATTTCGCCTACAAGTCTTTTACATGCACAGCCCTGAGTCACATCATTTATTCTGATTAGGAGATCACTTTATCTGTTAACACTTGAACCTTTCACATTACTTACTCTAAACCATTTCCACTGACACTACAGTGACTTATCACAGCTTGTTTTGCCTGTTGCAGCACCAGGTAAATGCTTCTCGGTGGTTTCTAGTCAGAACACTTTACATAGCATGCATATTGTTGCTGTCTCTGCCCAAACACTAATAGTTCCTTTCTTCCTTAACACATAAACTAAGAATAGCATTTTCTGTCCTTCTAGTTTGGCTGCTAAAGCTCCCTAGTCTGAGCCTGCCACGCTGTCCTCTGTCTCTCCTTTTCTCTGCAAAGAATCTGGCTTTCACTTGTGTTGGCCAGCACTTGTTGCCTAATTATTTGCAGGTGTCTAATTGTTTTCACTGAGACTGCCTGCTTACTTCTGTGAGCGCTCTTGTTGTCCCAGGAATGACCAGTGTTCCCATGGGCTCACTTTCAGTTCTCTGCTACGTGCCGTGAACCTCCCTCTAGTGTTTAACCAACGTGAAAACAGTGCTGCGTTATCTAGCGCATCACAGTACTCATTGTGGCTATTCTGACAACCTGACTGGCTGAGGGTCCTCCAGGACATGTTTGGGAACCACTGCTGGAGAGGAACAAATGCCTGAGTGCCAGGATTGCCACTATACCTCAAGTCAACCAAGCAGGCTGATTTATTTCTGGTTTTGCCCCAAACCATGCACAGATTTGTGATTCCGATTTTCCATCGATTTCTCAAAGAAATTTAGAGCAAGTATTTAGAATTTGCAGACTAAGATCCATGAATGCACTGGGGAAAATCCCAGTTGAGCTGAGGTGAGATGGCAGCCATGTGTTGGATTACTTAATGATGACTGGGGTTTTTACACTACTTGCACTCTCCAAATCCTATCCAGGATGCAAGTGTTAGTTGGGATTCATTAGCAACCTTTTCTTGCAAGGAGGGCTGCATTTTCATTAAAATGTATAATCATGATTAATCGTGCAATTAAAGGTATGTTATTATTTTTTCCCCACTGCAGCTCCTTGTGGCTCTGGACAAGTCACTTAACTCTATATTGCCCAGAGTTACGAGGAACTACAAAGGGGGAAAAAAATAATATACCTTTAATTGCGCAATTAATCGCAATAATAAATTGTAATCAAAATGCAGCCCAGAATAAAAAGTAATGAAAAGATAAGAAATACAAATTGACAAATTACAAGTGGATGAATGTAAACCAGCATGCAGAATCGCTATAAACAGCCTTACAGTTTTCACAGCCTGCTTCAGAAAAGCAGTGCTACTTGCGAGAAAATCAAAAGTCTCATCTGGTGCTAGTTAAATTTTCACTTTTAAGTTGGCATTTTTACAGTTCTCCAGAATTCCTCAGTCACATTAAGAACAGTGTCAAAAGCCTCTGTACCTACTGTGCGATCTGATTGATTCATGCGTTTCTGACTTCATAGCCAGTTGTAACAAATAGGATGGATCCAACAAGTATGTGAAGTGACTTGGGAGCCTGGTTCCAGCTCTGCTGCTCCCAGTGGATCCCTGAATTTCTGAAACACAGTTTAAAGAGTTTCCAGAATAGCAGTGTAAAGAGTCAGTTGTATAATCAGCCTTGGGCAGTATTGTTTGCTTTGCCTTCCAGCACCCTTGCATTGCACAGATTTTCAGACTTTATGCCAACTCTGGCCGCCTTCAGAAAAGACTCCTGCTAGGCCTGAGTATTGGCCCCCAGCAAGAAAAAGATCAATTAAAAAAAAAACCCAGGTACAAATGAAAGAGCACATCATTCTGTATAATACAGTTTAATATATTCTGATTTAAAAGAGGTTGTACAAAACATTTATTCTATATAGAAGGGGTTCTCAACCCAGTCCTCAGGACACATCCAATCAATTAGGTTTTCAGGATACTCACGATGAATATAGTTGCATACAGTGGAGAGAGTGTATGCAGTCATTGTGGGTTATCCTGAAAACCTGTCTGGCTCAGTGTGTCCTGAGGACACCTGTTATATACAAGTGGTGTATTCTAATGTACATAGTTGAAAATTCTACAAAAATATTATTTAAGAGAGAGGGATTGTCAGCTCCTATTTTAAAAATCTCACACAAGCAGGTTTAAGTGAGAAACTCCTCAGCAGTTTGTACTGTAATATTATAGGGTTTATGCTCCCGTCCATTCTATGGGATCTAATCCAATGTGCATCCTGTGATTTTTTTCTGGAAGCAAGAGCAACCCTCCGAAGTGTTGTCTACTGGTTAAAGAATTGAATTACAAATTGGGAGACATTTGCTGGCTGCAAGATTAGATCCCTTCTCTGTGTCCTGGAGGAAGACATTTTATCTCTCTGTGCCTCAGTTTTAATCCCATCTCTATCAAACACCCTTTATGGCTTTCAGTTCTAATCCCAGCTCTATCTCTATCACACACCCCCGTTATGGCTTTCAGTTCTAATCCCAGCTCTGTCCTTGAATCTCTTGTGTGTGATTCCAGCTCTGCCTCTACAGTAAATTCCTGTGTGACATTGGGCCTCCGCTGTACCTTAGCAATAGTAATACCAATGTGTTACCCTCAGGATCTGCCCAACCATTAGGCAAGAGTAGACAGTGTCCTGGAGGAAGACATTTTATCTCTCTGTGCCTCAGTTTTAATCCCATCTCTACCACACACCCTTTATGGCTTTCAGTTCTAATCCCAGCTCTGTCCTTGAATCTCTGTGATTCCAGCTCTGCCTCTACAGTAAATTCCTATGTGACATTGGGCCTCCGCTGTACCTTGGCAATAGTAATACCAATACCAATGTTACCCTCAGGATCTGCCCAACCATTAGGCAAGAGTAGACAGTCACTTTGGCTGCAACTTCTTGGGGGCAATTAAAAGCAGCTACAGTCAGCAGAAAGCAATAGGTCTGGACAGCCACACAAACTCAAAGGAGCATCTATGCATACTTTAACCTGCCTTTTTATAGGGTATTTGTGGAATGTTCATGATTGTGGAGTTTAATCATCAAAATCTTGGGGAGAGGGGGTGCTCAAGCTGAAGACCTGTGTGTGAGAGGCTAAGGTTCACCTAGGGTACCCACCAGCCTTGCACTGCCTTTTATTGCTTCTGCTCCTTTGGGAAGCTTTTATGCAATCCAAGCACCCTAGATATAGCTACTTAATTCCAAACAGGAATCCTGTGTATGCATACCTGTTATTTTTCTTGACAAATGTCCGTATAAAACAAGATTTCTGTTTGACAAAACCAGCTTTCGGCGCTATGTGTAGGGAAAGCTTGTGTCCAAATAGCTGTGATTGCATTTGTGAAGGGCAGGAATTTAAAACCTGGTTATAAAGTCGCACTTTGAGGAGACAGGCGCAGGTATTCTGTGAGCAGCAGCAGAAAAGGGACAATCCCACATCACTGGTGACAGTGCTGCCTCTCTATGGATTAATAGTTCTGTATTTATTTTGGTCAGTTATGTTGCCTGTTCTGATCAACTCGTAAGAGATGCAGAAGGAAGAGAGGCACCCTTGATGTGAGCATTCTTTGCCTTCGACTTGCACAGGATCACTGCTTCTGTTCCCAGCGAGAGAAGACAGCTAGCTTCATTACAGTTACTGCGTAGTACAAGGAGTATATGGCATATAGTGCTCTTGACAAGCCCTCCAGCAGGTTCTCCTTTAGCCCTTCTCTGAGAGCCTTACCTCAACACTGCCCCCCAGTGGCCAAGGACACATAGGAAGCATTATGATCTTGTCTGAATGCAGTTTCTGTGAGATGAGCAACAGCAGTGGGAAGCAGATACTTCACCAAGACACTGGCATTATAAATGGAGAGCTTACTGTTTCGTTTTTAATCTGAAAAGTGCCTTTCTACCTCTCCATGGATGGAGTTACAGCTCCTTTCTTCTGTCTCCCTTTAGCCTTATATCTGCAATATCTATTGTGCTCTGAGTGTGAGACATGAGCTGTCTCTTGTCCCTCTGGAAAATTAAAATCTCCAACTTTGTTCTGTGTGGTTGCTCTGTGCCATTTCAGCCCCTTCATGATCACTTTCTGTTTAACATCTTCTACACACTCCTTAGAGCACAGAGCAGTCTGTCTGATCCACCGGGTGAGGGGAAAGGCAAAAAGCCTCAAAGAGCAGTTGCTGGATCTGAGAAGTGTTCTGATATCGGAACGATGCAATTACACTCCCGAGATGTGCCTGTACCATTAGAATGGGGAGCACGAACTCCTCCGTAAACAAATTATTTCTAAATGTTTGTATTATTTATTGCTAAAAGTATGATGTAGAAATGATGAGACTTGTTATTTGTCTTGCCATCTCCACAATAGCAAATCAGTGTTGGATGCATATTTATATGAACACTGCCCAATGGTGAAGCAGCTTTAATAAAAATCAGTGACTGCACAGAGGAACCACTTGACATCTGACTTTAAATCATTCATTTTCCAAAGATTATTTAAATAATTGCTTGACTGCAACCCATTCTGACTCGATAGGAGATTATTTGCCTGTTTTTGTTTCCTGGATGCCTTCTGCTGTGTTCAGTCGTCACTATTTATAGACCTGATTTTCAGGGTATGCATGAATATTCATCAGCAGAATGTGCTTATATTTGGGCCGAGTGCTCGGTTAACCTGTATATTTTGACCTGGTAGAGGTTCCGGAAGACTCAGAGATCTGCAAGATGAAGGCTGCCTACAGTATTCCTCTTGGGGTAATATCTCCAAAGGATTAGTTCTGCTTATACCATGACAACAATGAAGCTCCCTCCTAAGCTGGGGTATGTTTTGTACCTCACCTTAAGCACTAGTTTGTTAGGGAATAACAAATGAATTTAAAAAAAATCAGTCTCTCAGATCTACTGCTAATGCATGCCTTATGACTTGTGCCAAGCAGGGCTGCCTTCTGGAGTTCAGTTCATGAAGATGAGGTGGGTAGAGTAACATAGTAAATGATGGCTCAAGAAGACAAACTCATTTTAAATGGTATGTGATACTTTATATGTAAATAAAAAATATATATATCCTGTAGATCCAATCCATGCATTCACTATGGCTTACAAAATTAAAATAAAATACAATCAAAAACAAAACAAACAGCCAACAAGTTGAAAGTGTGTAGTATATTTATAGTGTGATAAATTGTTTCCCCTTCCTCCATTCACAGACCATCCATGATGACATGTGTGATGATCCAAAGGTGGCCAAACAGGTAGAAAAGGTGACAGCAAAAGCTGGGCACATAGAGGAATAGCCGCCGAGAGACTGGGCTGGGCCTGCCCCCCCCCCCCCCCCTCCAAGGCTACCACACCACAGTCCCCTGTCAACAGCCCCCCTCCATCTGCCACCGGGCCGAGCCCCCTGCATTCAAATCACAGCACCTCTCCTCTGGGTGAAAGCGTAGCAGCGGTAGATTGCCTTCTTTCGGGCCTTCCCTCCCTCACTTAAACAGGAAGTTACATCAGACGAGGGTGGGACACAGAGAGGGAAGGCCCAAAGGGAGGCGATGTGCCGCTGCGCTTTCTTACAGAGGTGAGGCGCTGTGATTTGAATGCAGGGGGCCCGGCCCGGTGGCAGACAGAGGGGGGCTGTCGACGAAGCTGCGGGCAGGTGAGATCGGGGACTGCGGCACTAGGCCCCCCTTGGAGGCCCGGGGAATTTTGTCCCCCCTGCCCCCCCTCTCGGCGGCCCTGATGACCAGTAGGAAAAAGGAGGTGATGATGCCCCTGTATAAGACTGGTGAAACCTGATTTAGAATATTGTGTACAATTCTGGAGACAGCGCCTTTAAAAAGATATAAACAGGATGGAGTCAGTCCAGAGGGTGGGTACTAAAATGGTCAGTGGTCTTCGTTATGAAGTGTTTGTAGACAGACAAAGATCTCAACATGTATTCTTTGGAAGAAAAGTGGGAGAGGGGAGATATTATTACATTTGTACCCCGCGCTTTTGATGGAGACATTTAAATACCTATACAGCATAAATGCACAGGAAGTAAGTCTAAATTGAAAGGAAGCTGTGGAACAAGGGGGCATAGGATGAAGGTGAAAGAGGGTAGACTCAGAAGTAACCTGAGCAAATACTTCTTGATGGAAAGGGTGGTGAATTTCTGGAATGGCCTTCCAGTGCAAGTGGTGGAGATGAAAACAGTATCTGAATTCAAGAGAGCTTGGGACAAGTACATAGGATCTCTAAGGGAATGACAGGGAGAATAGATGTCATGGAGGCCATATGGTCTTTATCTACCTGCATTTTTCTGTGTTTCTAGGATTCGTTAGGTAACAATACATTTTTTTTTATTAGTTTTCAAAGTTAACCCTTATTCAGATCAGAAATAAACAATGTTGATAAATACCAGTATATATAAGTGAAACACAAAGGCATTTCAATGACAGTCTCACAGGAAGAGGGTAGGGTGGGTTAGGTGAGAAACAGGGAGGGCTGGGTGAGTGAGCGACAGGAAGAGATGGATGATTGATAAGAGGGTGACAAAGCAGTATAATTTTATGGTTTATAGTGGGATAGAAAACCCAGATCTTTGTTAAGTCTGGTATGGTGGGTATCAAAATATTTAATCATTTTGATCTCAAAGGTCTTACGTTCCTGGATTGTCTTAAAGTTTCCTTTTTATATTCTTACCATAAAACAATTGATGCCGTGTTCTGGTTTTGTAAAGTGCTGTCCAAAAGGTATCGTCTTATTTTCTTTTCTGTGTTTTTGTTTTATTTCTATTTATTACCTTTAAAAGTGGTCAAACACAGCTACTGCATCACTTTGCGTAGGATTTGTTAGGAAGAGACACAGTGAAGTGGCAGGAGCTGTGGGGGTGGGTGACTGGGTCTGTGTGAGGTGTGTCTGTGAGTTGTATTATGTATATATTTGTATCTGTCTTGGGAAAACTTGGGTGGGTGTTCGCTCTGGATGTGTGTTGCTTGTTGGTGTGCATTTATATCTATGTGTTTGTGGGGGGGATAGGGTATGTGTGTGTGTTGGAACTATGGCGAGTGTATGTATTGGATGTGTTGGTGACCAGCTAGGAGAGAGGACTTGCATCCAGAATTGTCTGCTGATGGTCCAATAATCCATGAACGTTTTAGGGGAGAGGACGTACAGGGAAGTTTTGGTACCAAAGGAATTTTGTTTTTAATGTTATTGTAAACCGCTGAGATGAGTGATAAATACAATTTTTTGCAAATAAATGGATGGAATCTGCACCGAGTGCTATTGTTACAAACTCAAACATCAACGAGCAAGAAGGGCCTCACCGGCTATGAGGGCAGTTCCATCAGTAGGAGCCAGGTATTGATTCCATTGTAGAATTCTAGCGTAATCTGGTATCAGCAAGTTGGTTTAAGCGTGAGTGCCTTAATGTTACATGGATGCACCTAGCTTCCAGTGTTGGTGGGAGCCCCACCCTTGTCCTGCCATGTGTTCACCTCCCTTGCAATCACATGGTATACGAGATAGTCACGTATTTTTGGCAGCATGCTGCTGTATCCCACCGCAGATTCAGACCTACTTGTGTATTTGCTACTATTCTAAACATTTATGGGCGCAAAAGGGTTTGTGTCCAATGTATACAGTTGCCATTCACAGTGATTATTACAGGCATCTCCAAGTTCAGTCTTCGAGGGCCACAAACAGGTTTTCAGGATATCCCTAGTAAATTCAATAGGAATAGCCTGAAAACCTCAAGGACTGTTTTCGAACAGGCCTAGATTCTTGAAAACCTTAGCGGCAGGTAATGGATGTGGGCCTGGACGTTGCACTTGTGGGAAACAAAGACCAACAAGGCCTACGGTGACCTGCTGGTAGAGGTGGTGGAGGCCAGTTTAATGGCAAATAGAAGCGAATGGTGGGGTGCAATGATGGAGGCAGAATTTGGGGATTAAGTGGGAGATATTGCGGCTGGGAGGGAGTTGGCGTTAGTTTGAAAATGGGAATTTGTAAACTTAACTATCCAGGATGGTAGAGAATCAGGGAGGAAAGATCTCCACCTGGCCAGGCAGGATGGGAATTTAATGCCATCATTTACCATGCTACCATATTATTAGCTAATCTGTCGCTGGCTCTGTCTCACCCTATTCTGCTTCTTTCCTTTCTGTACATCTGCTATAGTTTTTATCCTAAAACTCTTTCTCTCCCTGCTTTAAAATGTTGCCCAACAGTGCCTCTTCTATGTCTTCTTACACAGTTTTTAAGCAAGCTCGGCATGCTTTCTGCTGTGCCTGCATTCAGACTTTACAGCCCTTTACCTGACCTTTGATATGTCAAATCTTAATATCTCCCAGTTTGGGATGTTTTGTGAAAAATGCAGTCCACTGATTTCTCCCCTTCCTCTCCTGCTGGGTCCTGGAAGTCTATTGGGCTCATTTTCGAAAGAGAAGGGTGCCCCGACAGAAATCGGGAGATGGGCATCCTTCTCCCAGGGCCACTCAAATCGGCATAATTGAAAGCCGATTTTGGGCGCCCTCAACTGCTTTCCGTCGTGACCAAAATTCACGGGGGGGTGTCAGAAGCATAGCGAAGGCAGGACTGGGGCGTGCTTAACCCATGGGCGTCCTCGGCCGATAATGGAAAAAAGAAGGGCGTCCCTGACGAGCTCTTGGCTGACTTTACTTGGTCCATTTTTTCTTGCGACCAAGCCTCAAAAAGGTGCCCGAACTGACCAAATGACCACCGGAGGGAATCAGGAATTACCTCCCCTTACTCCCCCAGTGGTCACTAAACACCTCCCACCCTCAAAAAACACTTTAAAAATATTTTTTGCCAGCCTCAAATGTCATACCCAGCTCCATGACAGCAGTAAGCAGGTCCCTGGAACAGTTTTAGTGGGTGCAGTGCACTTCAGGCAGGTTGACCCAGGCCCCCCCCCCCCACCTGTTACACTTGTGGTGGTAAATGTGAGCCCTTCAAAACCCACCAGAAACCCACTGTACCCACATCTAGGTGCACCCCTTCACCCCTTAGGGCTATGGTAGTGTTGTACAGTTGTGAGTAGTGGGTTTTGTGGGGGCTTAGCACCCAAGGTAAGGGAGCTATGTACCTGGGAGTAATTTGTGAAGTCCACTGCCGTGCCCCCTAGGGTGCCCAGTTGGTGTCCTGGCATGTGAGGGAGGACCAGTCCACTACGAATGCTGGCTCCTCCCACGACCAAAGGGCTTGGATTTTGTCATTTCTGAGATGGGCGTCCTCTGTTTCCATTATCGCCGAAAACCGGGGATGACCATCTCTAAGGTCAACCTAAATGTTGAGATTTAGGCGTCACCGACCGTATTATCGAAACGAAAGATGGACACCCATCTTGTTTCGATAATATGGGTTTCCCTGCCCCTTCGCCAGGACGTCCTCAGGAAATCTTGGGCGTCCCGTTCGATTATGCCCCTCCACATCTCAGTTGACCTAGGGAACCTGTTTTTAGCAGTATAATTTTCCACAAGGTCGGACAAGGTCAAATGGCTTTCAGACCTTCCATGAGCAGTAGACCCTCTCAGCTTTTCTGTGCATCCTGCAAAGCCTTCTCTCCCAGCTGTTGCTCTTTGGTTGCTTCCCTCCCCCCCCCCCCCTTAAAATGTATGTTTTACAAAAGGAGAGACATATAAAGAGCAAGAGGAACCCAGGAGGAGGTCAGCTGAAGAGCAAGGGCTCTGTTTATCTCATTTATCAGCACAAGCAATGGTTATCCCATGCATTTCATTTCATTCTGCCAGTGCTCAGCCGGATAAAGCACAAACGCTGCTTGCCAGTGGCATTCACTGTGCTGGAAAAACAAGGACAGAAGTCAGGTTCTGACATGTAATCTGGTGGGCAGGAGCTATGTCAACCACAGCTGAGCTCTACTGCGACCTGCGGGGAGAAGATATAGCAGGCTTTTTTTCTTTCTCCTCTGAGGGCCCAGCATACCTGCTGTCTGCTTACAAACAGCTTGCCCAGCACAATAAAGACAATTTGTAATCTGACATTATACAGAGCCACACATTGACCCCTTGCAGGTACAATGAGCCTCTTTTATTCTTCTGCACATGCTCTCCCTCTCGAGTAGGGCAGTGGCAGAGAGTGCTGTATCTACATCCAAAGCATATGTTTTATTGACACAGACACATTTTAAGACTGTGCATGTGGAAGTTGAAACGTCAGTAGGGACCATCAGGTCAATATTCAGCCGGTAATGCTGACAGCTCTGACTAATGTAGACCCGGATTTTCAGTGCTGGGTCCTGTGCAGGCACCAGGTCTTCAGCAGGGCACAGGCGTTATGTGTGTATGGCCAGTATTCAGGGCTGTACCAACACAGATAACCAGGCAAAGTTAGGACTGACTTTTGAGTGTCCTACTTGCCTGGTTAGCTATGCAGGGACATAGTAACATAGTAGATGACGGCAGAAAAAGACCTGCACGGTCCATCCAGTCTGCCCAAGAAATGTGCCACTTTTTTGTGTATACCTTACCTTGATTTGTACCTGTCTTTTTCAGGGCACAGATCGTACAAGTCTGCCCAGCACTATCCCCGCCTCCCACCATCGGCTCTGGCACAGACCGTATAAGTCTGCCCAGCACTATGCCCGCCTCCCAACCACCAGCCCCGCATCCCCCTACCAGCTCTGTTATCCAATCTCGGCTAAGCTCCTGAGGATCCATTTCTTCTGAACAGGATTCCTTTATGCTTATCCGACGCATGTTTGAATTCCGTTACCGTTTTCATCTCCACCACCTCCCGCGGGAGGGCATTCCAAGCACTGAATGTTGCTAGATAATGCCCACCTCCTTCCCGACTGTCCCCAATTACTCCAGCACTAACTGGTGAGAGGGGCAGCGTTTGCAGTAGATATTCAGTGCCACTGTGCAGATAAGCACTGCTGAAAACCTGCGGGTGCACCACTCACTGTGATTTAACTGCCTGGTTAAACCATTCTATCAACCCCTATCCTGTTCTCAGGAATACACATATGCTGCAGATACAGGGCGACCAAAGCTGATTTTTCCCATTTCAGCTGAAACTGAATCTGCAGCCCAAACCAAAACAGACCCCATCCCCCCCCCCCCCAAACAGGAACAGCCTCCACTGCCTCTCCCCCCTCACCTCTAAACCGAGATAGCCTCCCTAAGGGGGTTTACCAAAGGAAAATCCTGCCAAAGGAATCTTATTGATGTCTTTGATTGGGTGACCAAAGAACTGGATGAAGGATGTGCGCTAGATGTAGTCTACTTGGATTTCAGCAAAGCCTTTGATTCGGTCCCCCACAGAAGACTCGTGAATAAGCTGAAAGGGTTGAACTTAGGACTGAAAGTGGTGAACTGGATAGGAAACTGGTTGACCGACAGGTGGCAGAGGGTAGTGGTAAATGGAATCCGCTCGGAGGAAAGGAAGGTGAGCAATGGAGTTCCTCAGGAGTCGGTGCTGGGGCCTATTCTGTTGAATATATTTGTGAGAGAAATTGCTGAAGGGTTGGAAGGAAAGGTGTGCCTTTTTGCAGATGGCACAAAAATAGCCAATAGAGTGGAGGGAGTAGAAACATATCCAGAACTACCTCCACTATATCTACCTGCCAAAATATTAACATGTTTTCTCATCATCACGCTACCTAAGATCCTCTTGCTATTACTAAATATATATTTTCTTATATAATTCTTATATATTTCTTATATTTCTCTTACTATGCTTGCTGAAAAATACTACCATGTTCTATCATTATCATGTTACCCAAAATCCTTCTGTTATTACTAAATGTATACTTTCTCAGGCATTGTCACTACTCATGACGTATTGTAAGCCACATTGAGCCTGCAAAGAGGTGGGATAATGTGGGATACAAATGCAACAAATAAATAAATAAACAATGAGAAGGCATCTCCGAATGTTAGAAGAATGGTCGAGGGTCTGGCAGTTAAAATTTAATCAAATACTACAACTCAGACCTTACCCAATTACAAAATTACTAAAATTAGCCACACAAAGTGATAATAATAATAATGTGCTCAGTCCGTACCCATTCCAACCATTATATCCCCAAAAGGAATATGTGGCAGTGTCACAGATGGAACCATCATAGCACATTAAATGTTCCGCCTCCTTAAATCATGTATGCACATACAACAATGCCTACCACAGCTGTGCTGGTAGTTATTGGTTATTAGTTTTCCCCCAAACCCTGTGTTCCAACATATATACTTAAATATGCATAGAAAATTACTTTTCATGTACTCATTTATGACAATAGCTCTTCAATATACATAGCACACTGCTTAGCCGAGATTGGGAGGCGGGGCTAGTGCTGGGCAAGACTTCTACGGTCTGTGCCCTGAAAATGGCAGATACAAATCAAGGCAAGGTATACACAAGAAGTAGCACATATGAGTTTATCTTGTTGGGCAGACTAGATGGACCGTACAGGTCTTTTTCTGCCATCATCTACTATGTTACTATGTTATATTACAATGCTAAAGGATCAGGAGATACAGCTGTACTGTTTTATAACCATAAGCAGATATGTAACAGCCCTACCTATGTATGTAATTTCACATTTGCTTCTCACTGGTCTTCCGCTCAGCCATCTCTCTCCTCTCCAGTCTGTCCAAAATTCTGCGGCACGACTTATTTTCCGCCAAAATCGTTTTACCCACACTAGCCCACTCCTCAAGTCACTTCACTGGCTCCCTGTCCGCTTCCGTGTACAGTTCAAACTTCTCTTACTGACCTTTAAATGCATCCATTCTGCAGCCCCCCATTACCTCTCCTCGCTCATCTCTCCCTACATTCCTCCCCGTGACCTCCGCTCGCTGGACAAATCTCTCTTGTCGTCCCCCTTCTCCTCTATTGCTAATTCCAGGCTTCGCTCCTTTTCCCTCGCGGCACCTTATGTCTGGAATGGACTTCCTGAGCCTGTACGCCTAGCTCCATCTCTACCTGTTTTCAAATCTATGCTGAAAACCCACCTTTTCACCACTGCTTTTGGCTCCTAACCACTACTCAATTCCCCTATCCTTGTTCCTTTCTCACCCAGTACTTTCCTCGCCCTTAATTGTCTTGTCTGTCTGTATTTTTAGATTGTAAGCTCTTTTGAGCAGGGACTGTCTCTCTGTGTCAGGTGTTCAGCGCTGCATGCGTCTGGTAGCGCTATACAAATGTTAATAATAATATATATCATTAATATCCGAATAGCAGTATTTTGAAATAATTCAGAAAATACATATAAGGTTTACTTCCCTTGAGGATAACTTGTGCTCGTGTCCAAACTCTACATACTATCCATTCATCCTGAACAATTCTCACAGCTTCAAAACATAGTCCCCTTTGACTCTGGCCGAGTTTCACGTTGCATCTTCAGAAAGGGAATCTACAAACAAACATAAAAATTACCCACATACCTCTCTCACAAGCAGGAACATACACTTTAACCCTGAGCTCCTACATAACCACACAAAATTCTACCATACGTTTGTTTTGTTTTTTTTTTAATCATTTATTTATAATTTTTCATTTTACAAGGGTCACTTGCAAACAGTAATACAGAGATGACTGTACATTAATACAAGATAAGAAGAAAACAATCCCAACTAGATATATGGATTATATACAATCTTTCTCTTTTTTAAACCACAAAATAGGAGTGAAGCCTGTGAAAACTGGGATTGCTTTAATCAGTGGGATTTGAATTAGAGACTCAAGTATATGTATTGTTAAATAATTTCTGGTTTTTAAACGAGAGAATGTAATCAGATGTATTATTTCTAACTAAAATCTGGACAATAAGTATGTTCTCAATTAAATGAATTGACTATACACCATATTTGGTCTTGAAGAAGCCAACCAGATGATCAATGTGGAATAATATATTAGATGAGTAATATCTGGGGATAATCAGGTTAATACCATGTTTTCTTTTTTCTGTTTCATTGATCTCCTTGTCTTATCTCACAATTCTACCATACTTACTAAACAAACTATAGAATTCAGTTTCAGACACAAACCCCGGGCGTGTCCGCACCAAGGCTCCTCCCTCCAACAGCACGGAGCATGTGAGATCACTGCCCCCGCGCGCTTTAAATATCCGTCAGAATCCCATCCCACATTCCTTATTGGTCAAAATCCGGACTCCCACACAAAGCCACAAAGCTGACCCTCCCGCCTCCAATCAACCCTAAATGCCTGCTTAAAGTATCTGCTCAAAGTATTGCAATATTACTACTACTAATACTATTTAGCATTTCTATAGCGCTACAAGGCGTACGCAGCGCTGCACAAACATAGAAGAAAGACAGTCCCTGCTCAAAGAGCTTACAATCTAATAGACAAAAATAAAGTAAGCAAATCAAATCAATTAATGTGAACGGGAAGGAAGAGAGGAGGGTAGGTGGAGGCGAGTGGTTACAAGTGGTTACGAGTCAAAAGCAATGTTAAAGAGGTGGGCTTTCAGTCTAGATTTAAAGGTGGCCAAGGATGGGGCAAGACGTAGGGGCTCAGGAAGTTTATTCCAGGCGTAGGGTGCAGCGAGACAGAAGGCGCGAAGTCTGGAGTTGGCAGTAGTGGAGAAGGGATACCCAGACCCAAACCCCCTTCGCAACCTCACAGCCACTCAACCTCCCTATTCAAGCCACAAGGTTGCACCGTGTCCCAGGAAAAAATAAAGCGCTGCTCCTTTCGAATCAGTAAATTACTCAGCGAGCCCCCTCTCATCAATGAGATCTGCAAGAGAATTGTATATCTCAAGTCCACAACACCATGTTGATGCTCCTGCCAATGAGCTGACAGGGGTGCCTCTGCCTTGCAAGTTCGAATATTGCTAATGTGTTCACCAATTCGAGTCTTTATCTTGCGAATAGTATGTCCAATATAGAACATATTGCAAGGGCACCATATACAGTAGATCACACCCCTAGAATCGCAATTAGTCCTATTATGCATGTAAAACAGGCGGGTGCTGTGTGGGAGCTGAATCTTATCCCCCTCAGAGACATATTGGCAATATACACACCCTTTGCATTTATAGTGTCCAGGATGGGCATCATAATCCCTTCTCGGGCTCGAGAAGAGTTCCCCAAGATTCCGCCCCCTCCTGTATGCAAAGCAGGGAGGGTCATGAAACGGGGCGTGAACCCTCAAAATATGCCAATATTTATAAATAAGGCGGATGGAGTTAGACATCTGAGAGAAAGGTATCACACACACCAAAGGTTTAATCGACTCCTGAGTTTTAGAATACAAGGGCCAATGCCGGTCTGCATTTGTCGCCTTCTTATAGGCATTCCAAATAACTCTGCCCGGGTACCCCCGTTGACGAAATCTTTTGACGCATAAAGCCTGCCTGTTCTTTAAACTCTTCCTTGAAGGAGCAAAGACGCTTCAGACGTAAAAACTGGCCTGTGGGAATATTATCACGAAGGATAGGAATGGCTATAAGAGGGCGGCAAATGCCTTTATTTTTGCTTATGCTGACCGATTAGCATAGTACACGCCTACTCTCTGCCCTCAACCCACCCGCCCCAGCACTGAAAAACAAATTTTATTTTTTAGCGCTTGGGTAGCCCACGCACATGCAAAATTACTGCAGGATGCTTCAGCGCATCCTGTGGTAAGCACTTTTTTTTCTGCAGTAAGCACGTCAGTGCTCACCACAGCTTAGTAAAACGACCCCAAAATGTTTAACCTATATATATAGCAATTACAGATACATAGTAGATGACGGCAGAAAAAGACCTGCACGGTCCATCCAGTCTGCCCAAGACAAACTCACATGTGTATACCTTACCTTGAATTTGTACCTGTCCTTTTCAGGGCACAGACCATATACAGTGGTGGAAATAAGTATTTGATCCCTTGCTGATTTTGTAAGTTTGCCCACTGACAAAGACATGAGCAGCCCATAATTGAAGGGTAGGTTATTGGTAACAGTGAGAGATAGCACATCACAAATTAAATCCGGAAAATCACATTGTGGAAAGTATATGAATTTATTTGCATTCTGCAGAGGGAAATAAGTATTTGATCCCCCACCAACCAGTAAGAGATCTGGCCCCTACAGACCAGGTAGATGCTCCAAATCAACTCGTTACCTGCATGACAGACAGCTGTCAGCAATGGTCACCTGTATGAAAGACACCTGTCCACAGACTCAGTGAATCAGTCAGACTCTAACCTCTACAAAATGGCCAAGAGCAAGGAGCTGTCTAAGGATGTCAGGGACAAGATCATACACCTGCACAAGGCTGGAATGGGCTACAAAACCATCAGTAAGACGCTGGGCGAGAAGGAGACAACTGTTGGTGCCATAGTAAGAAAATGGAAGAAGTACAAAATGACTGTCAATCGACAAAGATCTGGGGCTCCACGCAAAATCTCACCTCGTGGGGTATCCTTGATCATGAGGAAGGTTAGAAATCAGCCTACAACTACAAGGGGGGAACTTGTCAATGATCTCAAGGCAGCTGGGACCACTGTCACCACGAAAACCATTGGTAACACATTACGACATAACGGATTGCAATCCTGCAGTGCCCGCAAGGTCCCCCTGCTCCGGAAGGCACATGTGACGGCCCGTCTGAAGTTTGCCAGTGAACACCTGGATGATGCCGAGAGTGATTGGGAGAAGGTGCTGTGGTCAGATGAGACAAAAATTGAGCTCTTTGGCATGAACTCAACTCGCCGTGTTTAGAGGAAGAGAAATGCTGCCTATGACCCAAAGAACACCGTCCCCACTGTCAAGCATGGAGGTGGAAATGTTATGTTTTGGGGGTGTTTCTCTGCTAAGGGCACAGGACTACTTCACCGCATCAATGGGAGAATGGATGGGGCCATGTACCGTACAATTCTGAGTGACAACCTCCTTCCCTCCGCCAGGGCCGTAAAAATGGGTCGTGGCTGGGTCTTCCAGCACGACAATGACCCAAAACATACAGCCAAGGCAACAAAGGAGTGGCTCAGGAAGAAGCACATTAGGGTCATGGAGTGGCCTAGCCAGTCACCAGACCTTAATCCCATTGAAAACTTATGGAGGGAGCTGAAGCTGCGAGTTGCCAAGCGACAGCCCAGAACTCTTAATGATTTAGAGATGATCTGCAAAGAGGAGTGGACCAAAATTCCTCCTGACATGTGTGCAAACCTCATCATCAACTACAGAAGATGTCTGACCGCTGTGCTTGCCAACAAGGGTTTTGCCACCAAGTATTAGGTCTTGTTTGCCAGAGGGATTAAATACTTATTTCCCTCTGCAGAATGCAAATAAATTCATATACTTTCCACAATGTGATTTTCCGGATTTAATTTGTGATGTGCTATCTCTCACTGTTACCAATAACCTACCCTTCAATTATGGGCTGCTCATGTCTTTGTCAGTGGGCAAACTTACAAAATCAGCAAGGGATCAAATACTTATTTCCACCACTGTAAGTCTGCCCAGCAGTATTTCCTGCCTCCCAACCACCAGTCCCGCCTCCCATCACCGGCTCTGGTACAGACCGTATAAGTCTGCCCTCCCCTATCCTAGCCTCCCAACCACCAACCCCTCTTCCCCCCACCTGCTCCGCCACCCAATTTCAGCTAAGCTTCTGAGGATCCCTTCCTTCTGCACAGGATTCCTCTATGCATATCCCACGCATGTTTGAACTCCGTTACCGTTTTCATCTCCACCACCTCCCTCGTAGCTTTTCTTTGCACCGCTTCCATTTTTTTAACATCCTTCGCAAGATACGTCCTCCAAAACTGAACACAATACTCCAGGTGGGGCCTCACCAACGTCTTATATAGATGATAAGCCTCCTTTAGCTACAGGAATGTCTTGTGAAATTAACTCTGCATGTTTTCCTCCAAATTTCGGTTCTAATGAATCTGAGTGTAGACCTGACCCAAGTCCTTGTTACATTGTCCACATTCCTTTTATCCTTGTATTAGCCAGATAACAGGGTCGCATGTCTTTAATCACAGCACAAGTCTTTGCTTTGCGCTGGCACCAAGCACTGCAAACTCAGTGGTATGTATCAATTACAGGTATAGAATGGTCATTCTGTATAATACACTGGTTATGTGTTGGCAGGGTCTCCTACCTCTACAATCCCCCCCCTTTTAAAATGGATGACCCTCCAAGAGTGCCAGCTAAATTCATTGAACGTGTGTGTTTGTATCCATTGGCACAACAGAACTTACAAGGATGTTGAACTATAGCAAACATATACGATTAAATATAAAGCTAATTAATACATCATAGGCCAAATTCTATATGATGTTGAAAAAATTTCACGCTAAGTGGTATTCTTTAATGGTGCTCCAAGTTGAGTGCCATTTATAGAATAGCACCTAGCACTGATTTTCACACAAGAAAAGGTACGCTGATTGATCAGTACAGATTTTCTATGCAGATATTATGCATGGATATTTTTGTGCCAAAATTAGTGCCGATGTTGATGCTGATATTAGCATGTAATATGTGATGATGTCATCTGTGCGGTCACAGTAGGAAAAATTGCATCTACCTGTAGGCAGTCAATTTTCTGAGAAGATGACACCCTCCTGTTGGCCAGGTTAATCCTGGAAAAGTCAAAAAGGCTCTTCTTTATCCCTGGCCACAAGAGGAAGTTGTACCTGCAATATAGGAGGGCCTGGAAGAAGCTGACCACCTCCTATAGCACAGGAGCATACTTCCATAGAGAGATAAGTGCAAGGCTCCTGATTGCATATATCAGCTGTGTCTCCAGTACAAGAAAGAACTGTTTGCAAACTAATCTTGTACCTATGGCAATGGGTGGTAAAGTGAATAGCTCAAGACAACAGGTAGGTAGTGATGGGATTTGAACCAGACACCTCTGAATGTCATATCCACTGTTCTAACCACTAGGCTACCATCTCCACTCCACAGCACAATGTTGTGGGAACATAAGGTACAATATATATGGCACTACATAGCATAGCTATATAATATTTCATTATATTTATTTATTTATATATTTACGGTTCATTTCTACCCTACATTTTCCCACAAATGCAGACACAATGTGGCTTCCATGAATTACAAAAGTTAAAAGATACAACACATGAATTTAGCAGTAGAATAAGGATAAAACGTTAGCAGCAATTAGGATGGCTAAACAGCAGAATTACGAATGGAATACATTTGTTCAAAAAGGTACGTTTTCAGCAGCTTCTTGAAAAGAAGGTGGTCAGCTTGCGATTTTAGGTACAGGGGAAGAGCATTCCAAGTCTTTGGGCTGGAGTAGTGGAACGTAGAGGCAAAAAGAAGCTTGTATTTAACACCCCTGCAAGATGGATAATGTAGTTGTAAAAAGGTGCGTGCTGTTGTGATGGCATTTCTAGGTGGGAGATCTATGAGAGGAATCATATATTCCGGAGCTAAGCCGTAGACTATTTTATGTGTCAGAGTGCAGATCTTGAATGTGATTCGTTCTCTCACAGGTAGCCAGTGTAGATTGAAACATAGGGGCTGCGCAGAAACCAAGCGTGGTTTGCCCAAGATGAGTCTTGCAGCAGTATTCTGGGCAGTCTGGAATTTTCTCAGTAGATGCTCCATAAGTCATATGGCACCATAAGTCAGAGCCTGGCTCATTTAAGATATCCTGATACATATTGGGACAACGTTTTCATAAAGACTACAGGCATTGGGCCAGACCAGCCAAGGACTGCTGGAATTTACCTTGTCAGCTATACTGACGCAGTTGTGAAAGCACCTGCATATTGTTATCAGCCAAGGACTGCCGTAGTTCCCCTTCCAGGTGCACTGATGCAGTGGCATAAACTACAACTGCACATCTCTACTATAATAAAAAGCACCTCCAACGTTGTGAAGCTGACTCCGTGGCTTCACTGAAGTGAAGGGTTCGTAAGGATCGTTAGATTCGTCAGTCTGTCACCATCTCTCTCGGCCCCGCCCTCGCGTCAAAACATGATGACATCGAGAGCGGCGGACATATCAGAGGCGCGAAGGCGGGGCCGAGAGAGATGTTGACAGACTGACGAATCTGACGAACCTTACAAACCCTTCACTTCAGAGAAGCAACGGAGTCAGCTTCACAACGTTGCAGGTGCGTTTTATTACACTACACAGCTCCCTAATTTTGCAGTTAAACATCGCAGGGTGGCTGGAGGGGGGGAGAGAGGGGGGGCAATGACCCTGAAACTGGGAGGGAGGGAGGGGGGGCCAGACCCTGGAACTTGGAGGGGGGCAGCCGGACCCAGGAACTGGGAGGGAGGGTGACACTGAAACTGGGAGGGAGGGGGAAAGGGCCGATCCTGCAACTGAGAGGGACGGAGGGGGGGGGAACCCTGGAACTGGGAGGGAGGGGGGCAGGACCACCCTGGAATTGGCAGGGAGGGGGGCCCCTGGCACACACTCTCATTCTCACACACACACTCTCGCACCTAGTCTCACTCTCTCTGTCACACACACTCACACATTCACTCTCTCTCTATCACACACTCTCTGAAAAACACACACACTCCAAGGAAAACCTTGCTAGCGCCCATTTCATTTGTGTCAGAAACGGGCTTTTTTTCCTAGTTGTTTATATAACCATGGCTCATGGTCAGGGTGACCATGTAGCATGATGCAAGTGAGATAGTGTTGTGGCTTTTCAATTTATAACACCTGAAACAAAGTTGTTATAAACATTCAGAATCTGTGTGTCAACTGCAAGGCCAAGATTTAAGTCACCAAATTACCTGCAGCCTACAGTTTCTACATAAAAGAGGCTCATATCTGAGGCAAATGGCTGCTTGCTTTCCATCTGAAGCGCAGTCCCTGCTCTGCCTGCCTGACTGATCAGTCTGAGGAACACTCTGCCACCTGCTGGATATCTGGTGCCATCTACATCCAGTTTGTATAGTTGCCATGTAATTGCTGTGTAGTGCTATTGGGCTAGGATAACTGGCTGCACTGGAAGCTTACCTTAGGAATTTATGTGTGCTTGCAAAGACCTTCTTTGTCATACTCTTTTCATTTTGTTCTTGCTGTAATGTAAATAAATAAGCAATCTATTTTTATAATACCTTTGGGTGCTGTGTCAATACTTGTTTGGGCTTTAGGATATGGATCTATAGATAAAGGGATCAGTGTTACTATTCAGACAGTACACTATCTAATATCAAAGTGTTGCTGTTTTATATTTTTCCATATTGTAAGAGTCACGTTCCCCAATTATACCCAAAAAGAGTGTAATCTGTACTTGCCCCACAGATTGGAGGTTCCACCAGGATAAGAGACTAGATGACATGATCTCTTTTCAGATAAGAGCTAACCTGCACCTTGTATTGAAAGGGTCTGGGGGTTTAAGCTAATTTTGAAACTGCATAGAATGTGTTCTAGTCATTGTTACAGGCTTGGAGCTCTTCCTACAATATATTATCATTGTTTACAGTACACTGGGAACATATTTGGTAAACAATTCTGCTTTGGCAGTTTTCTTGGGAAAAGAATCCTTGAAACTAGAGGCTTGTTTCTGAATAGAAAATAAACCAGAAGTAACTGCCAGAGAGCACCTTGTTTAGACCCCAGATATTACAGAAATTGCACTGTTTTATACAGCTGTAAATGCAGGTGCCTATTTGCTGTCTAAACAAATGTAAACAATATATTACAAGAGCCAAAGCTTCTCCCTAGAAGTGCAATTAAGTACAGTGACTAAATTAATACTAACAAGTGTTTAATTTAAACTAGATACCACTGAGTAAAAGCAGCAAAAGACAAAATCTTCTGAAAGCAGAGAGCAAGCACATTAATTCTTTATGTTCATTAATGAGATGGTGTTCTGATTTCTTATTTCACTGCCGTATGCTATAATTAATTTCTCATAGCATACAGTCAATTCTAGTCCTTAGCTCTGAGTAGCAGCATATCTGTTTATTCAAGTTTTAAACAAGTGGGCGTTCAGAATGGCAGAGGTCACCCTTAAAGTTCATTGTCTAGTTGTCACTTTGCTCCCCAGTAAGTTAATCATTGGAGGAGATTGTGTGTGAACTTACACAGATTTTTCTGTGCACAGAAAGGCTTGCTAACAGCAAACTGACTTGGGAGCTTGCAGACCTCTACAAAAAGGTTGTGGATTTTTCTGAACCTGTTGAACGCTTTGAAGAGTGGTAAGCATTGTTTTTAGAAGCCACAGTGAAAGCAGGTGTCTTAGGACTCGAGAGTAAGCAATGCATAGATAAGATGGGTGTGAGAACAGATACTTGTGTACCTTTGATAAAGGCATAGTGAATCAGACAGGTGAGCTGGATCGGGAAGGTGACATGGGTAAACAGACAGGGAACATTATCTCTAAGCAGTTCAGAGGGCTCACTATTAAATGTTTTGCATTTAATCACACAGAACCTGAGTTTGAAACGCTTTCTAGTATGTCATTTTCTGTTGTTTCTCTCTCCTTAGGGAGCAATCCCCTAGCTTAGACTCTGATCAGCAAACGATCTCAGAGTTCACTGCCTTAATGTTAATGCTGAAGGTTAACTCTGAGTCAGATGTCTGTCTCAGCTGGGAGGAAGAGCAAGAATTCAAATTAGTTTCTTACCTTGAGGAAGGAAACATTGTGGATTAACTCACAGGAGATGTGAAGATAAGGGACTATTGTCAGAGCAGAAGATTATGTCAGCCTTTATTCTGGTACTGAAAGGCAGCACTGGTATATTGCCATCTCATTTTTAGTGAACACAGGGAAAAGTTCTCATTTAATAACGTAACTACTGCAAGCTTCAGCTTGTGAAACCAACAGTGTTGATCTGTCTCCGGTACAGGCTGATGGGAAACTCTGGCATAATGTTAAAACAAACTCTCTTTTTATCTGTAGCTGACAGGGAGGAATGCAGTGCTGAGAGAGAAAGTACAATTCACAACACCCCCCCCCCCCCCCCCCCCCATTCTTTAAGGGCATAAGTCAGCCAGAGTCTAAGGCTGATCATTTGATCTTACCAGAATGTGGTTTGACTATGCGTCTCTCTCCCTTATATAAAAACTGTGAAGAGAGCTCTTTAAACAAAGAGACAGCACCTGCTTCTCCCCCTCCCAGAGAGAGTACTGTTATTAATCTGTCTGAGCTCAGCCATGCAGAAGTGATAACACCACAGGAATTAGAGAGAGGAGAGGATGAATTGTAAACCACCTGGCACCTGGAAGGAGGATAACCAGAGGGACACTGTCATACCAGGGTACAAATAAATAGGGTGGATCAAATTGGTGGAGGGGTAGCACTGTATGTTAAAGAGGGCCTTCAATCAAATAGATTGAAAATTCTGCAGGAAACAAAATACATCTTGGAATCCCTATGGATTGAAATTCCATGTGTAAAGGGGAAAAGGACAGTGATAGGAGTGTACTACCGTCCACCTGGCCAGGATGAACAAACGTTTGTAGAAATGTTATCAGAAATTAGGGAGGCTAACAAACTGGGGAACACAATAATAATGGGTGATTTCAATTTCCCCAATATTAGGCATGCTAGAGAGGTAACATTCCTTGACAAAATCAAGGACTACTTTATGGAGCATAAGTACATAAGTATTGCCACAATGGGACAGATCAAAGGTCCATCAAGCCCAGCATTCTGTTTCCAAAAGTGGCCAATCCAGGTCACAAATACCTGGCAAGATCCTGAAATAGTTCAATACATTTTATGCTTCTTATCCCAGAAATAAGCAATGGATTTTCCCGAACTTTTCCTTTAGGAAGCCGTCCAGACCTTTTTTAAACCCCACTAAGCTAACCGCTTTTACCACATTCTCTGGCAACGAATTCCAGAGATCAATTACATGTTGAGTGAAGAAAATGTTTCTCTGATTCGTATTAAATTTACTACTTGTAACTTCATCACATGCCCCCTAGTCCTGGTATTTTTTGAAAGAGTAAACAAACGATTCAAGTCTACCCGTTCCACTCCACTCATTATTTTATAGACTTCTATCATATCTCCCCTCAGCTGTCTTTTCTCTAAGCTGAAGAGCCCTAGCCACTTCAGCCTTTCCTCATAGGGAAGTTGTCCCATCCCCTTTATCATTTTCGCCCCCTTCTCTGTACCTTTTCTAATTCCACTATATCTTTTTTGAGATGCAGCGACCAGAACTGCACACAATATTCAAGGTGTGGTCGCACCATGGACTGATACAAAGGCATTATAATGTCCTCACTTTTGTTTTCCATTCTTTTCCTAATAATACCTAACATTCTATTTGCTTTCTTAGCCGCCGCCACACACTGAGCAGAGGGTTTCAACGTATCATCAACAACGACGCCGAGATCCCTTTCTTGGTTGGTGACTCCTAACATGGAACCTTGCGTGACGTAGCTATAATTTGGGTTCCTCTTTCCCACATGCGCATCACTTTGCACTTGCTCACATTAAACGTCATCTGCCATTTAGACTCCCAATCTCGTGAGGTCCTCTTGTAATTTTTCATAATCCTCTCATGATTTAACAACTCTGAATAACTTTTTGTCATCAGCAAATTTAATTACACTAGTTACTTCCATCTCTACATCATTTATAAATATGTTAAAAAGCAGAGATCCCAGCACAGACCCCTAGGGAACTCCACTATCTACCCTTCTCCATTGAGAATACTGACCATTTAACCCTACTCTGGGATAGGAGGTAGTGGCCTATTGTGGATTAAAAACTGATTAAAAGATAGAAAACAGAGAGTAGGGTTAAATGGTCAGTATTCTCAATGGAGAAGAGTAGATAGTGGTGTTCCCCAGGGGGGTCTGTTCTGGGACCACTGCTTTTTAACATATTTATAAATTATCTAGAGATAGGAATAACTAGTGAGGTAATTAAGTTTTTTTTTTTTTTTACATTTGTACCCCGCGCTTTCCCACTCATGGCAGGCTCAATGCGGCTTACATGGGGCAATGGAGAGTTAAGTGACTTGCCCAGAGTCACAAGGAGCTGCCTGTGCCAGGAATTGAACTCAGTTCCTCAGGACCAAAGTCCACCACCCTAACCACTAGGCCACTCCTACTGATGACACAATGTTATTCAAAGTTGTTAAATCACAAGAGGACTGAACAATTACAAGAAGAACTCACAAGACTGGGCATCTAAATAGCAGATGACATTTAATGTGAGCAAATGCAAAGTGATGCATGTGGGAAACAGGAATGTGGCTGATGTCATTCTGTGACAGACATAGCAAGCCTATGGCCAGGAAAAATGCCACATGCAGCTGTGGACCTGGAGACTGATGTGTGACCAGATCATTATAAGTTCTCTCCGCCACCCCCACCCCCCACCTTGAAGTGACTGGTAGAGGTGGAGGAGAGAGGCAGCAGGTTAGGCTGCATTCCTCTCCTCTACCACCTAGGCTTGGACTGCTGTTTTGAACCACACATTTGTACCTTATCCTGTCCAATAAAAACAAAAACAAACCAGCACAACCTGACCTCCTGCTGTTCTCCTTCTCTTCCTTCCACCAAATCTGTACTGGGATCAGTTATTCTATAAGAGGCTGAACAAAGAGGCTGGGAGATTGACAGGCAACTAGTATGAAGACAGGATAAAACTGAAGACTGGTTGATGGAGAGAGAAAGGGATTAAGAGGACTGGATGAGTTAGGTGAGAAAAAAGAGGTAAGAACTGGGGCAAGACTCTTCCTCAGCTCTTTCAGATTTCCCCATCCCAAGATCCCAAAAGAATCTTTCTTTCTTTCTTTCATATCACTTGCACAGAATCTCAGAACTTCGCTCCTCATCCTAATCCCTCCTCAAGTTTTCTACCCCATCTCAACTGGAACAGACCAAAGGTCCATCAAGCTGCTTATCCTAGAAATAAGCAGTGGATTTCTCCCAAGTCCATCTTAATAATGTCTTATGGACTTAGCAAGATATCCAAACCTTTTCTAAACTCTGCTAAGCTAACTGCTTTTACCACATTCTCTGGCAATTAATTCCAGAGTTTAATTCATATTGAGTGAAGACACATTTTCTCTGATTTGTTTTAAAGTTACTACTTTGTAGCTTCATTGCATGCCCCCTAGTCCTAGTATTTTTGGAAAGAGAAAACAAACAATTCAAGTCCACCCGTTCCACTCCACTCATTATCTTATAGACTTCTAACATATCTCCCCTAACCACTTCAGCCTTTCTTCTTATGGAAGTCATCCCATCCCTTTTATCTGCCTTCTCTTCTGTTGTAGACTCACTATCTGTGGATCATCTTTTCTTTCCTCTCACCATCTACCAGATCTCCTCTTCCTCCCTTTTCCCAACATAATTACCTGAAATTCTTCAGCCATAAAACTCACAAAAAGATTTAAAAAGTAATCTAAACAAAATATGGCTGGAAAAGAATTGTATGCTATTATTCAAAATAATCCCTTTATTTTATAAGCAAGCTAATGCAAATATATGCAAATGTGCCACATACCACAACATTTCAGAAACTCTGCCACACTTTTTCATTTGGCCTGGCTCTGGTTCTGGGTTGTGCTATGGTGAATGGAATGGAACCACCCACACACGTCACCTTATGGGAAAAGTTTTGCAGAAAACGACACAACTTTCAAATTGTACTTTTTTTCAACATCTATTTGAAGAAAGTCAATAAAAAGGGACTTTGCAAATGCAGAGAAAATGCCAGATTTCTATTGCTTATGTTTGACTTATTCTTACTGTGCACTGCCTTGAGTGAATTCCTTCAAAAAGGTGGTAAATAAATCCTAATGAATAAGTACATTTCACCTTTTCTTTCCCATCTGTTTCCTAAACAAAAAAGTACTCAAGGTAAAAAACAGTTTAAGTAGATGTTCTAAGTGATATTTCTGATATTTCTGCATGAGTGTATAGCCCAGCATTCAGCCTAGTGTTCATAATGACTACAAACAAATTTGCAATATACTTATGACTGTATATGACACCGGCCACAAGGTGGCGCCACAGGATAATAATTATACTAGTCTACGCCTCAGAAATAAATCTGGACCTGCTATGGTCCTGTCAAAAGTTTAGTATAGTCAGAATGTTCTTAAACATAGAAATATAAAACTGTAAACTGCAATAATATGCCCCCGGATTTTATTTTTTTAAATAATTTTATTTACATTTGTATCCTGCTTTAAACCAAAGCAGGTAACAACTCTACATAATTTAAAATCAAATGAAGTCAGACAAACAACATCAATTAGGTAGTTCTGGATACAGTCAAAAACTCCAATAAACTTCATCCCTCCAACAAAGCCATTACAAAGCAGAAATTGTTTAAACTGCTGAATATTAGCACAAAGTCTCGAGTGACCTGGGAGCCTGTCCCACAATCCAGGTACTGCAACAGAAAAAAAACACGCATCCGAGTTTCAGAATAATTATATACCATTGCAGATAGAAGGCATAACTGTTTTGCAGTTTCTAATCTTAAAGATCATCTCGGACAATACATACTCAATACATTAGCAAAATACATATGCTCATTAGCATAAACACATTGGTGAATCAATAGCAGAACCTTAAACGTGACTCTGTACATCTCTACATCACAGGTAACCAGTGAAGCTCTTTCAGTATCAGTGTAGAGGAGTGTGGTAGCCGTGTTAGTCCACTCTTAAGGTTATCAATAGAAATCAAACAAAATAAAACATGGAAAAGAAAATAAGATGATACCTTTTTTATTGGACATAACTTAATACATTTCTTGATTAGCTTTCGAAGGTTGCCATTCTTCCTCAGATCGGAAATAAGCAAATGTGCTAGCTGACACTCTGCCCAGCTCCCATTTTGTTTCCCAATTACCAGCGTCACCACCCAATCTCTGCTTAGATTCCATAGATCCATTCCTTCTAAACAGGATTCCTTTGTGTTTATCCCACACGTTTATTTTATTTATTTGTTACATTTGTATCCCACATTTCCCCACCTATTTGCAGGTTCAATGTGGCTTACATAGTACCGGAGAGGCATTCGCCGACTCCGGTATGAACAAATACAAAGTGATGTTGTGGTAAGATAAGGTTGATGTGGAACAGACATATTAGGGAATCGTAGAGCGGAAGAGTTGTGTTATGTCCATTACGTACTTTGGTTTTGTTGTGTTGCAGAGATCAGGCTCTTAAGTTGGATTGCTAGGGTATGCTTTTTTAAACAGATTGGTTTTTAGTAATTTCCGGAAGTTTAAGTGGTCATACGTTGTTTTCAAGGCTTTTGGTAATGCGTTCCACAGTTGTGTACTTATGTAGGAAAAACTGGATGCATAAGTTGATTTCTATTTAAGCCCTTTGCAGCTTGGGTAGTGGAGATTTAGATATGTTCGTGTTGATTCAGATGAGTTTCTGGTTGGTAGGTCTATGAGGTCTGTCATGTATCCCAGGGTTTCGCCAAAGATGATTTTATGAACCAGGGTACAGATTTTGAAAGCAATACGTTCTTTGATTGGGAGCCAGTGCAGTTTTTCATGGAGGGGTTTTGCGCTTTCAAATCGCATTTTTCCAAATATAAGCCTAGCTGTCGTGTTTTGGGCGGTCTGAAGTTTCTTTACGGTTTGTTCTTTGCATCCTGCATAAATTCCATTGCAGTAGTCTACGTGGCTTAGTACCATTGATTGTATCAAGTTGTAAAATGTTTCCCTCGGGAAGAATGGTTTCACGCGTTTGAGTTTCCACATTGAGTGGAACATTTTCTTTGTTGTGGATTTCACTTGGCTCTCTAGTTTAAGGTTGCGGTCTATTGTAACGCCAAGGATTTTCAGGCTGTCGGAGATAGGGAGGGTGTATTGGGATGAGAGGATGAGACAGTGTGTTTTTTCTTTATTGAGTTTTAGTTGAAATGCATTTGCCCATGAGTCCATGATGTTCAAGCTGAGTTTGATTTTGTTGGTGATTTCTGTCAGTTGATGTTTATAAGGAATGAATATTGTGACATCGTCTGCATAGATGAAAGGGTTAAGGCCTTGGTTGGATAAGGACTTGGCTAGTGGGGTCATCATTAGGTTGAAGAGGATCGGTGATAGTGGTGATCCTTGAGGTACTCCACAGTCTGCTTTCCATGGTGATATGTTTGAGTTTGATTTCCACCAATCCCGAAGTAATCTAGTAGTCTTAGTAATATGTTTCCCCCTCATGGCCGCATTGAGCCTGCCATGAGGGGGAAAGCGCGGGGTACAAATGTAACAAAAAATAAAATAAAAATGTTATAGTTTACCATGTCGAATGCACTAGACATGTTGAATTGGAGGAGGAGTATGCTTTTGCCTGTTGCTATTTCCTGCTTGAATTTGGCTAAGAGAGTAATTAGTACTGTTTCAGTGCCGTGGAGAGGGCAAAATCCTGATTCATGTAATATTGAAAATTTGTTTATATAATCAATAAGTTGTTTAGTCACCATGCTTTCCATCAGTTCGACTACCAGTGGGATAAATGCTACTGGGCGGTAGTTTGTGATTTTGTTTTTTTCTTGGTATCTTTTGGTATTGGGGTGAGTAGGATGTTGCCATTTTCCTTGGGGAAGAGGCCTTGCTGAAGCATGTAGTTTAGGTGGGATGTGAGGTCTGCTATGAAGCGGTAAGGGGCGGATTTTATTAGGTAGCTGGGACAGGTATCCAGTTTACAGTGAGTGTTGGAGAACCTACTAATCACCTGGGTAACTGTTTCGACGGTGAGGAGAGCGAAGTTTGACCAGGTTTGGTCAGCTGGGTATTCTCCAAGGGTTGGGTCCAAACCATTGAGGAAGTTCTCGATATCGGTATTGTCCTGAGGTAGTGTATTGCGTAGGTTTGCAATTTTTTCATTGAAGTATTTAGCAAGTTTGTCTGCAGATGGGATGTCTGTATTGGTTGTAGTGACCAAGGTGGTGTCTAGTAGTTTGTTCACGAGTTGGTATAGTTTCTTCGTATCTTTGTAATCTGTCCCTATTTTAGTTTTATAGTATGATCTTTTGGACTGTCTTATTGCGTATTTGTATTTACTTTGTGTTTGCTTCCATGCGTTTGTGTTCAATTTTGTTTTACTCCATGCTCGTTCGAGTTTCCTGGATTGTGTTTTTAGCTTTTTCAGATCATCGTTGAACCATGGTATTGAGTTATGCCTAAATGAGGTTCTTGTTCGTAAGGGTGCTATTTCATCTAGTATGCTTCTGCATCTTTTATCCCATTCTATGAGGTAGTATATGGAGTCCGTTTGTGCTGTCCATTCATTATTGTATATCTGTTGCCAGAATATTTTCGTGTCTACTTGACCTCTTATGCTGTAGGTTGTGTTCGTGTATACGGTATGAACCCTTCTTCCGCCATTTTAGGGATGTTTAGTTTGTAGTGATCAGTCCATGGTGTTTCTGTTTAATATCTGTTATTATTAGGTTCTGGTCTGTTGATAGTTTGTGTGAGATGAGGTCGAGTGTGTGCCCTTTGACGTAGGTTGCTTGCATATGTGGCCATTTGAGATCCCATATGTGGAGGAATTCCTTACATTCTCGTGCGTTGATAGAGTTTGGGTCTTTCAGGTGAAGGTTAATGTCTCCAAGTACTAGTATATTGGTGTTGGTTACACAAGTGTTTGAAATGAAGTCCATGAAGTTTGTCTGGCCTTCGTTCCAGTTACCTGGTGGTCTGTAAAACAAGACACAGTTCAGGTGATCGCGTAGGGTTTTGTTGTAACCACTCGCCTCCACCTACTATCCTCTCCTCCTTCCTGTACACATTAATTGATTTGATTTGCTTACTTTATTTCTTGTCTATTAGATTGTAAGCTCTTTGAGCAGGGACTGTCTTTCTTCTATGTTTGTGCAGCGCTGCGTACGCCTTGTAGCGCTATAGAAATGCTAAATAGTAGTAGTAGTTGTGAATTCTGATTGAGGCAATTTCGTTGAGGTGTTATGGACTCTACAGTGGTTTCAGTGGTAAAGTGGGATCGATAGATTAGTGCTATGTCTCCGCCTCTCTTTTCCTTTCTGGTCCAGTGTATGATTTTGTAACCTAGAGGGCATAGGTCTAGGATTATCGGGTCCTTTTGATCATGGATCCAGGTTTCAATTATTTTTTATTTATTTATTTATTTTTGTTACATTTGTACCCCGCGCTTTCCCACTCATGGCAGGCTCAATGCAGCTTACATGGGGCAATGGATTAAAAGTAAATCAAGGTTTTCTGATATGATCTAGTCTGATAGTATTGTTGTTTTGTTTACAGCGGATCTGGCGTTGATATAACCCACTTGGAGTTTTTGGTATGGGTCTTCTATGTTTGGTGTGTGGATTTTTGTTAGTTGCCGTTTCTTTGTTAGTGTGTTTGCTAGGACCTTTCTTTCCCTTCTGTTGTGGTTGTCCGCAAGTTGGTGTTCTTCCTTTGTTTAGGTTGTTGTCGGTTTGATGAGGTGTGGTGTGTCTGAACAGTCTTTGGTGATTATGTAGTATGAGTTTGATGTTACTTTCTGTGAGTGGGGTGGTTAGTGTTAGGTGGATCAATGATAAGGAGTAGATTACTAGCAGTAGTTTGACGGTATTCATTTTGGATTCAATTTACTGTGGGGTACTAGTAGGCTGTGTTCGATAAGATGCATGATAGAACTTTATTCTTTGGTATGTAATCTAGTGTTCTGGTCTTGTGTGTTTTTCAGCTTGCCTTTTAGCTGTTGAGATCAACAGTGGCTCCGATTTCAGTGATATGTTAGTGAGCAGAGGGGCCAACTCAGGAATAATGTCAAGAAGTACCCCCTCACCGAGGGGTAGTAGACATCTGGAATGCCCTTCCACGGGAGGCAGTGGAGATAAAAACAGCAACAGAATTCCAAAATGCGTGGGATACACCCAAAGGTATCCTATTCAGAAGAATGGATTGGGAAGCAGTCTGTGCCCTGATCGTGGCTGGACAGATTCAGCTTCGGAAGTTGGAGAACAAGGCTAGTGCTGGGCAGATTCCCTCGGTCTGTGCCCTGTTCATGACTGAACAGATTTAGATGGGCTGGAGTGGGGCTTTTCAGGGGCTTCGATGACTACTTCACAGGTTTTAGAACAAGGACAGTGCCAAGCATACTTCTATGGTCATCGCCCACACCCGGCAGCCTTTGTAGTATGACGCTTCAAAAATCCTCCAGAACTACTCTATGCACCAGGGTCTTATGCTGGCAGTGTCCCTCCTATTGTCTGACACCATGGAGTTTTGATTACCTTTGCTTCATGACCTGGGTTCGTGCTGCTGGTAGCAGTCTTGTGTTCCTGCTGTTGTTGTGTATCGGAGGGGCCTCCGCCGTGCCGCTCCGGCTCCTCGTGTCACTGACGTTGCCTCGACCGCTCTGGCTGGGAGGCGCCATCAGCTGCGCCCTCGGTGGTCTTGGTAATGGTCTTGAGGCCCTTCATGTCGCCATCGTTCCCCGTTGCCTGGCAGCTCCGCCAGACAGGGCTCCTTTCTCTGCTGCTGAGGAACGGGGGAGGAGGCAGGGTCGGGTGTGTGGCCGCTGTCACTCAGCTTTGTCACTCTCCAGTCACTCAGCTCTGAGCTACTTCTATCCGTTCAACTATTTTCTCACCTCTGCAATAAAGCTGCCTCTCCTCAGATTTCTACCTCCAACCACTGTTACAGCTCTCAGAATTACGGAGTCTTTGTGCCCTGGGGCAACACTTCTGAGCATCTGACTGTCAGTAAATTATCTGTATTTATTCAATAAAAGAAACTTTAAAAAATAAAGAGACTTCAGGTGTGTTCTGGTGTGCCAAGGTTATACTTCAAGATATTGAGACTTTACAGTTAACAATTCTTGAGAGGCTTGACAGTTTGAATTCCATTACCGTTTTCATCTCCACCACCTCCCTTGGGAGGAAATTCCATGTATTTACACCCTTTCCGTGAAAAAAATACCTCCCGACATTACTCCTGAGTCTGCCCCCTTCAACCTCTAGTTCTACCACCTTCCTGTGTCCAGAAAAGGTTTGTTTGTGGATTAATATCTTTCAAATATTTGAATGTGTGTATCATGTCACCCCTGTTTCTCCTTTCCTCCAAGGTATACACATTCAAGTATGAGCAACATCCAGTATGGCTAGCAAGGTGAGAACAATGCACGAGATAGGTATATTCAGAATATTAGTAAACCATGCAAGGATTTTGCAGCTATCTTAACACATTTATTACTAGCTTTTGAGATCTACATTCCCTCCACTAGGTCAATTTGCATATGATTAGGATTTACAGCCAATGCCAAGGCAGCTTCCAAAATGCTCTGTATCCCTAAGATTTCACCTGAACTGAATTAGCCTGTTGCTCTCTAGCAGTGTTCAAATATTTTCAACAGTGGGCTGCATGATCAGAAGTTTCTATGTATGTGGGCCACAAGAATATTTTAGCCTGTTGAAGTACATAAGTACATAAGTAATGCCACACTGGGAAAAGACCAAGGGTCCATCGAGCCCAGCATCCTGTCCACGACAGCGGCCAATCCAGGCCAAGGGCACCTTGTAAGCTTCCCAAATGTACAAACATTCTATACATGTTATTCCCGGAATTGTGGATTTTTCCCAAGTCCATTTAATAGCGGTTTATGGGCTTGTACTTTAGGAAACATTCTAACCCCCTTTTAAACTCTGCCAAGCTAACCGCCTTCACCACGTTCTCCGGCAATGAATTCCAGAGCTTAATTACGTGTTGGGTGAAGAAAACTTTTCTCCGATTTGTTTTAAATTTACTACACTGTAGTTTCATCTAAACCCATGAACCTCTTCTGAAATTGTAACTTCAGATCTACCAAATAGCTCTACAATGCTTCAAAATCATGTCTGCTAGTTAATTAAGGGGCCCTTTGCATTACTGTACTGTAATATGGCATGCTAAACATTTTTTAGATGGGGGCATGTCATGGGCAGAGAATGGGAATGGAAATGTAAACCAGTTAGCACACCATTACCACAAGCTGTATACACGTGTTTAACATGGGAGCCCTTGGCGCCTCTTAAATAGGAAGCAATAAGTGCACCCATGTCAGTCCCAGGGAGGGGGGGGGGGGGGGTTCTCAAAAATTCTTTAACATTTTTGTCACTTTAATTTTTAATTAAGTTAAAAAAAAACTTTGTATCTATTGACCCTCATATAGTCCCCTTACTGCCAATTTGGGGGAATGTGGGCAGGACATGGGCGGTCTTCCAAGTATTAAATAAGGATGGCACCTGTAAAGCCTTTCAAGATTTGTGTGGCGAGCAATCATTTGACTCCTCAGGCCTTTCTCTCCTACTTGCAGCTTCGTCGTTGCATTGCCTTGCTGCCACAGACCTCCTTGGCGCTGAAAAAATGGGAACAATTAGTAGAGATATACGATCTAGAAGCTCAATTAGCAGTTCCCCTGAAATATTTTCATTGTCCATTAAGAGAGGCGTTGCCTGTGGTGTGCTATGGGGACTTGGCGCAGAGTTGGTCTGGGGAATTGGGGTACCGGATTCAGGATAAATTACATCAAGCTAGCTTGCGTGCCTGCTATGGGGCCTTTGGGACTGCTGACATTCGGGAGCTGCAATATAAATTTATTACGTGCTTCTACATCTCACCACATAGGGCCTTTACGGCTACCCTGCGCCCCTGTGATGATTGTCCAAAGTGTTCAGGATCTGGGCCTCAACAGTGCCGCCGAGAGGGGGGACAGGGGGGACAAAATTCCCCGGCCCTCTAAGGTTTCACAGGGTGCATATCATTGAATAGTATTTCCTTTGAGCACTGGAGAACTAGGTTTCTGCGTTGTTCATGTGCTATGGAGTCTGCGTTGTTAGCTTTGGTGCCAGCCTTTGAGCATAGGTTGCCTAATAGTTTCAATCATCGCACATTAACAGTTCTGTCTCTCATCCCCTCACCAGTCCTAGCTCCTTACCTACTGGTCCCTTATCCACACCCAGCTCCTTATCTATTGGTCCCTTCTCCACACCCAGTCACCAATTACCCTCTTTAACCACCTTTATAGCTCTATTTCCGGCCTCTTAATTCGTGCATCATGACTTTTCACCACATTGTTCCAATACGTCCAATATCTTCTCTCTCTCTCTCTGCCCCTATCTACCACCATCTCTCATCTCCCTCTCCCTCTCCCAGTCCCCCATCCATCATCTCCCTTTTCTCTCTTTCAGTCCCCCATCCATCATCTCCCTTTTCTCTCTTTCAGTCCCCCATCCATCATCTCCCTTTTCTCTTTCAGTCCCCCATCCATCCAGCATCTTTCCTTTTTTTCTCTTAGCCCCCCCCCCCATTTAGCCAGTGTCTCTACTTTCTCTGCCCCCCATACTGCATCTTCCCTTACTCTGTTGTCCCCACACCAGCATCCCCTCTTTCTCCTTTCTCGCTCTCCCCCAAATCAGCATATTCTCTTTTTCTCTTCTCACCCTACTCCCCCTACTCCCATCTTTCATTACCTCTGCCACCACTGTTGTTAACCTTGGCATTAGAAGTACAGCACAAAACCCTGAAAATAAAAGAAAGCATGGGGACTTAGAGCCCTTCTGTACATGTAAGGTCTGCTGCATTTCCATTTTCTCTCACGCTCTGGTCAACATTGAGCCTGCGGTGGTCAGAATTAGCCCCAGGTATTCAATGACAGGCAATGTCTGGGCACTGACACTGAATATCTGGGGTTAATTGCAAAAGTGCTGGCTGCCAGAGCTTATGTGAGCCCTGGCTGAATATCAGCCAGGACCTGTTTAAAGGATGCAGGTGTTCTGATTCCCTCCTCCCTCTCCCACTGATAAACAAGCACAGGCCTCATTCCCTACACACCAAAGGCCTTCCTCAAATCTGCCTGATGATCTGGGGGGAGGGGGAGAATCATACTTGATCATGGTCTTTCTTTGTTGTTTCTGCGACATAGATATGAGATGGGGCTTGTGCCAAAAGACATATGAGAAGAGACTGGAAGACCTGAATACGTATAGCCTAGAAAAGGAGAGACAGGGGAGATACGATACAGACATGTTGGGCATTTAGGTCTTATCTGCTGTCATTTACTAGGTTACTATGTTACCTGGAGTAGAAAAGTGTTAGCAGGTGGGATTACCCTCTTCTTCCCCCAGGAAAAATCCAAAAAAGAACTGCTGTGAACAGGGCTGGCAAACAAATTAAACTTGCTTTATTTAACTATTTACACAGGTCTATATTACTCAGGTACTAAAACAAACACAATAGTCTTGGCACTTAATCTCATAAAGCAAATATAAACAAACATCAATAGTCTTGGCACTTAACTTTTTAAACCAAATACTTTCCAATTTATTCAATTCTACCACTCTATTTGACTCAGATATTTAGAATCATAACTTAGTCCTTTATACTTTCCAAACCCTTTCAATATGACCAAAACCGAGCTTCTCATTTTCCCCCAAACCCACCTCCCCGCTCCCCCCGTTTTCTATTTCTGTTGATGGCTCTCTCATTCTCCCTGTCTCCTCAGCTCGAAACCTTGGGGTTATCTTTGACTCTTCTCTCTCCTTCTCTGCTCATATCCAGCAGATCACCAAGACCTGTCGTTTCTTTCTTTACAACATCCGTAAAATCCACCCCTTTCTTTCTGAGCACTCTACCAAAACCCTCATCCACACCCTTGTCACCTCTGGTTTGGACTACTGCAATCTGCTTCTTGCTGGCCTCCCACTTAGTCACCTTTCCCCTCTCCAGTCCGTTCAAAACTCTGCTGCCCGTCTCATCTTCCACCAGGGTCGTTTTACTCATTCTACCCCTCTCCTCAAGTCGCTTCACTAGCTCCCTATCCGTTTTCGCATCCTGTTCAAACTTCTTCTACTAACCTATAAATGTACTCACTCTGCTGCTCCCCAGTATCTCTCCACACTCATCCTTCCCTATACCCCTTCCCGTGCACTCCGTTCCCTGGATAAATCCTTCTTATCTGTTCCCTTCTCCGCTACTGCCAACTCCAGACTTCGCTCCTTCTGTCTTGCTGCGCCCTATGCCTGGAATAGACTTCCTGAGCCCCTACGTCTTGCCCCATCCTTGACCATCTTTAAATCTAGATTGAAAGCCCACCTCTTTAACATTGCTTTTGACTCGTAATCACTTGTATCCACTCGCCTCCACCTACCCTCCTTTCCTCTTTCCTCTACACATTAATTAGTTTGCTTTATTTTTTGTCTACTAGATTGTAAGCTCTTTGAGCAGGGACTGTCTTTCATCTATGTTTGTGCAGCGCTGCGTATGCTTTGTAGCGCTATAGAAATGCTAAATAGTAGTAGTAGTAGCAGTGAAGTCTTTCTTACCAAGGTAGTAGCTGTAAGCACTTCCCTGCTGCTTAGTTAAATCAGTGTGTGGGCTTGGCTGTGTTGCCTAGGTCCCTCCTCTCCTTTCCTTGCAAGTCCACCCTCTCCCAGTCCCCTTCAACCTCACCCCTCCACTGGAGACTTCTTGGGCTGGTGGCTGCTATGCTGGACTTCTAGGCCTGCTGTGCCTAACCCTGCTGCTGCTTCCTGGAAGCTTTCCCTGGGCTCTGACGACTGGCTATCCTCTCAAATGCTGCTGTCCTCGGCTGGGCTCCTGGTGCTAGCCACACCTAGGAAGCCTTATCCCTTGCTGGGCCCCTAGTGTTAATTGCACCCCAGATGGACCTCACTGGTCCTCTTTTCAAGAGAAGCCGCTGGGGTTTATCCCGGCTGGGGCTCAGGATTACCAGCCCTTAACAGGGCTCTGCAACTACCAGTTCCAGGGTTCCCTACTAGAGGACTATCTTTACTCATCTTGGCCCTAGGCACTGAAGGTGCTCCCATAGGCTACTTTTTTTCTGCCCTGAGCTGCTCCCAAAGGCCTCTGTGCTGTACCCAAGGGCTGCTGTTCCTTCTTCTGCCCTGAGCTACTCCTAAAGGCTTCTGTGCCTGAAGCAATCCTCTGCTGGTCTTCTTGTCTTCAGGATAGCCTCTAAGGTTACTCAACAGGACTTTGCCACTACCAGTAACAGGGTTTCCCCAATAGTGAGTGATCTCCCATCTCAGCCAGAACCATCAAAAATGACTCAGTATAAGACAAACACCCTTCAAAAGCATGATCTCTTTCAGTGAATTCCCACCATGCCATTAATCTCCCTCTCCCCTAAACTCATGAGGAGCTGGTTTTCAATTCCTTTATTCTGAATCAGCTCTCTCCATTCAGTATGTGTGCATCATGGATCCCACAAGCTTTATTACCTTCAGTGAATTACTACTACTACTACTACTTAACATTTCTAGAGCGCTACTAGGGTTACGCAGCGCTGTACAAAATAAACCAAGAAGTACGGTCCCTGCTCAAAGGAGCTTACAATCTAAAGAATTAAATGTCAAGTTGGGGCAGTCTAGCTTTCCTGGGTAGAGGTGTAGAGGTTAGTTGCCGAAAGCGACATTGAAGAGGTGGGCTTTAAGCAGAGATTTGAAGATGGGCAGGGAGGGGGCCTGGCGTATGGGCTCGGGAAGTTTGTTCCACGCGTGGGGTGAGGTGAGGCAGAAAAGGTGGAGCCTGGAGTTGGCGGTGGTGGAGAAGGGTACTGAAAGGAGGGATTTGTCTTGAGAGCGGAGGTTACAGGTAGGAACGTAAGGGAAGATGAGGGTTGAGAGGTGGGATAAGGTGGGATACAAATGCAACAAATAACTTGCAAAGAAACTCCCATCAACCTGTCGGTTTGCCCCTATTTGCATGCAGGCAGGGTTGTGGGACCTATACCCCTCCTGCAAATGTAACAAAATTCTAACAGCCATATTCCTCTACAGCTCTACTAAAGCAAGCAAACTGACAGTTCTCCTTAGAAAGAATAAACCTGTTTGTGTTTTTAAAGGTACTTTACCAGGATTTCTTTCCTCCCATTATTTCTTAATAAAACCCATGCACAGGGGGGTTTCACTCACATTACATTTCATCTGCCATTTGGATGCCCAGTCTTCCAGTCTCAAAGGTCTTCTTGCAATTTCTCAAATCCTCTACTAACTTAACAACTTTGAATAACTTTGTATCATCCGCAAATGTAATCACCTCATACATTATTCCAATTTCTAAACCATTTATAAATATGTTAAAAAGCAGCGGTCCCAGCACAGACCCCTAGGGAACTCCACTATTTACCCTTCTCCATTGAGCATACTGACCATTTAATCCTGCTTTTTGGTTTTATCTTTTAACCAGTTTTTATTCTGTGATTTTAATTTCCTCAGAAGTCATTCATGAGGTACTTTGTCAAATGTCTTCTGAAAATCCAGACACAATATTGCAGTGGTGTAGCTACGGGGGGCCATGGGGGCCTAGGCGCAACGCTGAAAACAGGACAGGGCGCCAGACAATATGAAACCAGTGCGGGACAAACACTTTAGCTGGCAGGGGCTGGGGACCCCCGTCAGCCAAGGTACCTTCCAGCAGTGTGGGGGGGGGGGGGGAGGGGAGCGGGCAGGCAGGCAGCAGCAGTGGGGGGGGGGGGGAGCAGAAGTAGCGCAAGAGGGCAACAGTGGGGAGGCGGGCCAAAATGTGCCCCCCACCTTGGGCTCTGGCCCCCCCCCTCCCGTCAAGGTCTGGCTTTGCCCTTGCAATATCACCCAACTAACTTTTATCCACGTTTATTCACCCCTTTAACACACAATCAAGTCATGCTGGAGTTTTACCTTGTCTTTCCTACCTGGTTGCCTTGGGTCAGGACTATCCAAACTTTATAGCTGGACATGTATATTAAGAACTTAATGCCTAAACCTTGGTAGCAACACTGATTAGAGAAAGCGAAGATACATACCTGTAGCAGGTATTCTCCAAGGACAGCAGGCTGATTGTTCTCACAACTTGGTCGATGTCCACGGCAGCCCCCTCCAACGGAAATTTTTCAAAGCAAAAATCTCAAAGCTTTGACAGAACCTTCTGGTGCGCGGGGTGAGCACACTGCACGGCCGTCTTCCCGCGAGAGTCCCGCTCAGTTACCGTTTTTCCGCGGTGAAGAGGGGCAGTGATTTGCGTCTCTTCTGTCCCCTTCAGAGAGCCTTCACGCCGTTTTCCGGAGTTTTTCTCCGGTTTCTTTTGGGTTTCTTAGACTTTTCCTTGTCTTTTAAAGTTAAAAAAAAAAAAAAAAGTAGAACCTTTACCTTTTAATTTTTGTTGTCCTCTAAAGTTTCCTTTCGCTTCCACTGCGGCCCTCTTAGGCCACGCGTACACAGTTTCTCTTTTTGTGCTCTCCTTTTTGGCACAATCGCAAATTTTGATCTTGCCACCGCTATTTTTCTGTCCATGTCATCGAGGACTCCCAGTGGCTTCAAGAAGTGTACTCGGTGCAACCGGACTATCTTGGGTCCGACCATCGCCCAGACTCATGTAAGTTGTGTCTTAGCTTGAAAAAGCAAGCACAGGTGTTGAGACAAGCTCTTCGGGATCGTGTTTTTGGAGCTTCGTCTGGTTCCTCGGCATCGACATCAGTACTGAGGTCGGCGGCATCGGTTCCTGGGGAGGGCTGCTTCATTGGGGAGAATGGGGGCCTGCTAGCATGCAAAAACATGCTGAACAGGGCTCACCATTCCTCCCTAATGGTCTGCAAACCCTAACGCCAGCTCCGAGCTAGCGTAGGGTTTGCCACGACCAGTGAGCCAATCTTTGGCATCCTGGTCGCTGATCATTGGGGATGAATAGATTTAGCATGCATTTGCAAGCTATTTGTGCTAAGAGCCCTGTTTTGCATGCATTTCCATGCTAGTTGCATTCAGAGCCCGCACGTTGTTTCACGTGCTCGGGGGCATTAGCAAACACAGGCGCTAGTATGGCACTAACAGCCTGTAGCACCTGTGTTTGCTTCTGATCATCAGGGTGTCAGAAAGGGTAAACCGGACTACAAATCCCAGGTTCCCAGGGGAGAGACCCATGACCTCTTTGAGCAAGCTAATGCCAAGGATTACGAACAGCTGCAGGGGAAGGGAGAACAAACAGAGCCCATAGACTGGTTGCCTGCAGAAAGGATTTCAGAGACTCAAGAGGTGAATGTGGGGGCTGGAATAGAGCCCATGGAGACTTCTGCCCTAGCCCAGGTAAGGAGGGGGCAATCTAAGGGCTTGATAGCAACTTTCAATAAGTGGAGAGAAAATTTAATAGAAGCATCTGAGCACGTTCTCTGGAAACGTAACTGAGCTTGAGTTTGACCCATGGGGTGGATGCCAGGAGCAAATTGCTGGTGTGAAAGGGAGGGGGTCACCTTTCCTCAGGTCTAGGGTTACCATATGGCTCCAGAAAAAGGAGGGCAGATTGAGCCAGTCTGGGTTTTACTTCCATTGCTTTAAATTGTATTAGCTATTCTCCATACCCTTTTCCCCATAGTTTTAAAACTTGAAGTTTCTGCCACAGCATTAACAGATAAGTCTCTAGAATGCACAGAAGGGTCCAGTTCAGTCTTCATTCCCAACCACCCTCTCCAACTCCCACCCCCTAGCTCAACTCTTCATTTATAGTCAATTCTAATTAAGACAACAAAAGGGGAATTTTCATTAGAGTTTTAAATACATTTAATTAGTTTCTAAGAAGCAAACCCTAAATAAATTACAAATTACACCAGTCAAAAGGATCATTATATTCATCTGATATCCCTAGTACCTTAAGACATTTTGATTAAACAACTCTATAATACTAAGATGCAGACAGTAGACCAGCAGTGAGAGGGGTGCTATCCAGTTTTTTGCATTGAGTGTCACATGTATGATTATCTCCCATTTGGTGAGATGTCATATGCATGTGCTCGATGCAAAGAGCTCCTAGCTCTCAGAGAATGAGTCTGTTCTCTTGAGGCTAGAGTAGCAGACTTGGAGGAGCTGAGGGCGACAGAGAGGTACCATAGAGGCCTACAGAGATGTTGTAGAGAAGTCACACCTCCAATCTGGCAGCCTGGTGGAGGTTGTGGAGACGAGTACTGTGTCAGAGTTTAAGAAAGCATGGGGCAAGAAAGTGGGATCCCTTAGGAAAAGGAAGAGTTAAGGGTTACGGAGGATGTTCAGATTGGATGGGTCATTTGGCATTTATCTGCTGTCATATTTCTATGTATGTTGAAATGGACTACCCCCTTGAGAAATCTCCAGTGGACAGGATATGGATGACATTCCCCCAGCTCATAAGAGTTAGTAGCACAGGTGGTAAGAAAATTCTCCACTGCCTACTGCATGCTAGACACATGCCCCAATTACATTTTGAAAATGCCCCGTCAAATTGACCAACTTAACTTTCACATTTCAGGAAGGACAATTCCCAATGAAAAAGGGCAACATATTGCTCACGCCTATTGCAAAGGATGCCAAGAAAAACATCAAAGATACCTCTAACTACAGGCCAGTGGCATCCATACCTCTAATGACCAAAGTAGTGGAAGGCACAGCGGCCAACCAGGTAGTTGATTACATAAATAAAATTCTCCATACTAAACGATTCCCAATCAGGCTTCAGGACTCACTTCAGCTCAGAAACGGTGCTAATTGCACTAATAGTGGAATTCAAAAGGGAAATCACAATTGGGAAAAACATCCTTCTATTACAGCTCAACATGTCCAGCGCATTTGACATGGTTGACCACCAAATCTTACAAAGAATACTCAATAAAATTGGAATTGGAGGGAATGTACTTGAATGATTCAATGGATTTCTGACCACCAGTCCTTATCAAGTAAAGATGAATCCCACCACCTCTTCTCCATGGAAAGCGGACTACGGGGTCCCCTAGGGTTCACTGCTCTCCCCAATACTATTCAATCTAATAATGGCACCCCTTGCCCGATCACTGTTCAAACAAAGCTCCAACCCCTTCATATACACAGATGTGACAATATTCATTACTTTCAAGAAGAACTTATCTGAAATCACTACCAAGATCTTTGACTGCATAAAACTGGGCATCAGCGTTCAAATGTCAATTGAATAGGGAAAAAACATATTGCTTAATACATCACCACACAATATCAAATGCTTCACAGACATCAATGCCATGGGAACATCACTCTCAACAGCAAACTAAAAATCCTAGGAGGAAAAGTCCATAGTCTGCTATTGAGACAGACATGGGAAGCAACTGCTTGCCCTGGGATTTCTAGTAGAGTGTTGCTACAATTTGGGTTTCTAACAAGGTACTTGTCATCTGGCTTGGCCACTGTTTGGAAACAGGATACTGGGCCAGATGGACCATTGGTCTGACCCAGTATGGCTACTCTTATGTTCTTACCATAGACTGCAATCTATCCTTTGATGATCAAGTTAACAGATACTACAAAGAAAATGTTCCACACCATGTGGAAACTAAAGCATATAAAAAACTATTTCCCTAGAGAAGTATTCTGCACACTTGTCCAAACCATGGTTCATGCGGATTACTACAACGGAATCTAAGCAGGATGCAAGGAACGAACATTAAAGATATTACAAACAGCACAAAACAGAGCAGCAAGACTCATACTTGGAAAAAAAAACTGATTTGAAAGAGCAAGACCACTACTCCAAAACTTACAACTGGCTACTCATCAAAGCATGCATATCCTTCAAGATATGCACCATGGCCCAAAGAATAATCTATATAGCTGGCCTAATAGATTTACCAATACGCAACAAACAAGAACACAAGATCCTACCTCACTCTTCACTTTCCCAAATGTCAAGGCCTAAGATACAAATCTACACTTACAACCGGTTTCACAAATGTTTACACCAAAACATGGGACTCTCTACCAAAAGACTTAAAATGTATGAACTACCTGCTATTCTGAAAACATCTGAAAGCCCACCTATCCAGGAAATCCCTTTCTGACAAAATCACATAGCCAAGGAGATCCCATCCATCACACCATGTAACATTATCACTGACTGAAATGAACCAGGCTTGCGTTGATCCCAAGAATTTTGATACTTGTTTATGCAAGTTAAAGCCACATTGAACTGACCAACAGGTTGGAAATAGAAATAAATGATGTACCAATTCTCACAATAACAAGTACACAGTTGCTCATATCCTCTCAGCTCTTGATATGAGCAACTGTGTACTTGTTGTTGTGGGGGTTGGTATATCATTACAACAGTTGACCAAGAATCTTGAAGGACTGTTGAGAGCCATTTGAGGGGAGAGAAAAGAGCTGTTAGTGATTAAGTGATTGTCACCTAGAAGGCATACCCCTGTGATTAGGCCACTCTCAAAGCACTCATGTAGGCCTGATTGTAATAGAATGTAGATATCATGATAGAGGCCTGAGTAGCAAGGCCTGTGTAATAATATATGAGGCATTACAGACCACATGCATGTTAAGGGAATGGAAGGATTTGTGATTCTTATAGATAGCTTCTTTGCCTGCAGGTGGTCTTATGCCTATGTGTCTGCAGTCACTTGCCTCAAGCACAAAGAGGAATTTTGTCATAGCCTGAAGTTGCTGCTGCTCTTGTTCAGAGAAGAAAATATTTTGGGTGTCTCTCTGGAAGAAGGCCTGTAGAAACTGAATAATACAGCATGAGCTGGCTGGCCAGCTAATGCATGCTGTGAACAGCGTTGTTCAAAGTACTAAAGTAAAAGTAAAATGAAAAGCACATTTAAAAATTTACATAAGTAAAAAAGTTATTGCCTAATATAAGTACGTAAGTATTGCCATACTGGGAAAGACCAAAGGTCCATTGAGCCCAGCATCCTGTTTCCAACAGTGGCCAATCCAGGTCACAAATACCTTGTGCTTTTTGAGTAAAAAGTAAAAGCATCACAACTACAATAAATGCAAGTATTGTTCACGTTTTTATTCTAACAACTTTACCACTCTGCCATTCAATCCACTTTGCTTTTAGTAAAACTAAATATTTGAAAATGACCGTCACTCATGCAAGTGTGTGTGTGAGTCATTAATCCAGCACAGCTAAAAAGGTGTTCCAACGACTGCACTAGGAGCAAGTGGAGTCTTCAGTCTGATAAAAAGTTCTTTCAAATCAGATCAGGCTACAATATTACTGTTGTCTTCTGACTTGGTCTGCAGGTATTGATCAAGAGAATCTCTGTCTGAAACACTTGACTTCTGCATAGCAAATTGTACTTTTTAAAAATTGTCATTATCACCTGCATTAGAAACAGTGCTAATTCATCAGTTGCATTTTCAACTTTATCTTCATTATCATGCTGTCCAATTACAAAGAAAGCTTTCACAAAGTTGGAATCTCTTCTGTTCTAATAATGTTTCGTCTGATGGCAAACTCTGAATATCTTTGAGAACCGATGTTAAGAATGTCAAATGTGTGGGAACCCTTCAGTCTTAAGGCCAGACAAGCAGGCTTCATCTCTAAAGACTTTTTACATTGTGCTGACTGTTCACTGGATTGATAATTTTCCATGGAATGACCAGCAGGCTGTTGTGATAGAGGCCTATCTGTTCACCAAGAATTGCAACCAGCTTCATCTCCACTTCAAAGTGACCCAACTCATCATTGTTCTCTTTGGCTGGAGACCAGTAATCAGTTCAACAAACATAAGCAACTCCACTGTTCATACAGGCTATATTCATTGAACAGCAACATTTAGGATGAGAAGATCCACTGTTTGCGTGACAAGGTTTGCAATTGCAAAATCCTGTTCCTGGTTTTGAAGTTTCAGTTGGTTTACTGAGGAATCATCATTTAAACCTCGCTTCCACTTTTACTTTTTACTGCATCAGATGTAACTAATCGTACAAATTAGCAAAATTCCACAGGTGAGCTCAAGGTCTGCCTCCAGCTGGTTGCACAGGTGTACTATTATTTCCTTATCAAATCTGAACCTGCACAGGCATAGTTCCTCTCATATTCACCACCTGTCTTACACACCTTTATATCCTCTGCATAGGGGGTCTTCCTCCTTCTCTGCTGCGAGCCAGTAACTACAGGAGCAACACCTTCTAGTCATCAGAAGTAGCCTAATGGTTAGTGCAGCAGACTTTGATCCTGGGGAACTGGGTTTGATTTCCACTGCAGCTCCTCGTGACTCTGGGCAAGTCACTTAATCCTCCTTGCCCTAGGTACAAATAAGTACCTGTAAAACCACTTTGAATGTAGTTGCGAAAACCATTCCCCCTTTCATGCACATCACCATCAAAACCAGTCATGGCACAGGAACATACACAGACAAGCAATGGCATAGGGATACATCTAAATGTGTACACACAAACAGAGGTAGAAAGGAACACACCCAGATACTCAAACACACATATCTGCAGAGATGGAAATCAGAAGGAGAGCTCTGGCGGTTGAAGGACAAGGAGAGCAGATGATTAGTGGTGTTACTGGTATTAGGAAGAGAGTAAAAAGGGAATAGAGTAGGTGAGAATGGGGCAATACTACTACTATTTAGCATTTCTATAGCGCTACAAGGCGCACGCAGCGCTGCACAAACATAGAAGACAGTCCCTGCTCAAAGAGCTTACAATCTAATAGACAAAAATAAAGTAAGCAAATCAAATCAATTAATGTGTACAGGAAGGAGTAGAGGAGGGTAGGTGGAGGCGAGTGGTTGGATTTAGGGAAGGCAGAGGAGTGGATAGTTTGAGGATGAGTAAAGATTGAGGGGCTGATGCACAATGGTACCCGTTAATATGGCTGCTGCAGGAAAAGTTAGAGTTGTGACCAATGCATAAAGAGTATCTCATGGAAATGAGATGCACAGGTCCCCCCTTTGCTTGAAGCTGCCACATTCATTTGACACAATGCCCAGAGGGGGGCTTGAGAGGGGGTCCAGCAGACCCCCCCAGCACACCTAAAAAGACTCCCTGGTGGTCTAATCACCCCTCCCCTAAAAGTCCCAAGATGTTGATGGAGAGAATTACTGACCTAAACATGTATACACTGGAGGAAAGAAGAAACAGGGGCGATAGTATTAATTTGCAAACAAACATTTTCCAGAGACAGGAAGGTGGTAGAGGGGGCAGACTCAGGAATGTCAGGAAGTATTTTTTCACAGAGAGGGTGGTAGATACCTGGAATGACCTCCTGCAGGAGGTGATGGGAGATGGAAACGGTAACAGAATTCAAAAATGCGTGGGACAAACACAAAGGAATCCTGTTCAGAAGGATCGGATCCAAAGAAGCTTAGGGGAAATTAGGTAGTAAAACCGACACTGGGCTGACTTTTACAGTCTGTGCCCTGATGGAGGCTGAGTAGGTTTGGATGGGCTGGAGTGGAGCTTTGAGTGCTTTAACAACTTAAGAAATTTTAGAACAAGGCCAGTGCCTGGCAGACTTCTACGATCTATGCCCTAAAAATGGCAAGGATAAATCAAGAACAGGTATACATATGATGTAACACTTCATACCATATGCAATGAGTTTATCTTGTTGGGCAGATTGGATGGACTGTACAGGTCTTTATCTGTTGCCATCTACTATGCTACATACCTTAAGTGTGCAGGAGGCAGGAGAAACCTTCCTCCCTCCTGCTGCTGTGCCCGGCCCTCTCAAAATGGCAACACCCGGCCCCTGCCCAGTACAACCTGGGATGCACTGGGAGGGGCTAAATAGCATATAAGGAAAGAAACTCCCAGCAGGGAGTTTTGGTTCGGGGGGGGGGGGGGGGGGGGGGGGGTGGCCAGGGAATTTTTTTAAAGGTCTGGGGGCAGGGGTTAGGTTGGCTGTCCTCAGCACTCACAATGAGCAGCAGTCTGTTTGCACTATACAATGCAAGCAGGCTGATCCCCACAATGACAGGTCCAGACCTCACATAAGATTTTGCATGTTAAAGGTAGGTGCTCACAGTCTGTGCATTGCTTGGAATGCTCACTTTAATACTAATGAGCTTGTTGCAATACATTTGTATAGGATTCTTGGTAGCTGCTAACAGCACATGTTAGAGCCACGGAAACCCCCTTTATGCATTACATTTGCTTTAGACTGGCTACAACCGGTCTAAAGTAAACATTTAAAGATTGGTAAGCTTTGTGCATCGGTCCCTGAGCATGCACTGAATTGCCAAACACAGCAGCACAATCAAAGTTCCAGACCAAAAGAGACACCGTTATTCCATTCTAGTTGCCATATATACAGGGCCGCAACAGACAAAGCCGGGCCTGGGGCAGAACCGGACCACCGCAAGCCGCACCCCCCCCCCTTTCTGTTTTTGCCTTCCGGGGGGGGGGGGGAGGGGGGGGCAGTAAGCTGCTTCCTCCATGCCTGCTCCCATGGTCTGTCTTCTGCTCCCATGGTCTGTCCATTCAGGGAGTCAGAATCCAGATGATTGCATTAACGAATTATCTCTACTTCAGGAAGCAGGTGAAAGCTTGGCTCTTCAACCAGGCCTTTACTGGAAGAAGCAACTAACTCGTTAGTCTTATTGACACACACAAGGAGTACTCAGGCTGCATATACTGCAGCAGGACATTTATCCACTCCTACCCTAGCTAATATTTAACCATTTCTCTGACCTCATGTGCAACTTTCTTTAAATCAATCACCTTACTTTCTAACTCTTCCTACTTTTTTACCCTTCTATATGTTGCATCTTTGCTTTACCCTTTGCTGTCACCTATAATGTTCTATTCCGTATTGTGTTGACATTGTAAATAGTATACCTGCCATACTTTGTATTGTTTTTGAATATTTTTACTGCTGTAATTGTCTATTGCTCTCGTTTGATCTATTGTTACTGTACACCGCTTTGAGTGAATTCCTTCAAAAAGGCAGTAAATAAATCCTAACGCGATATCGAGCTAATGCAATCATCTGGGTCCTGGGCAGCACACAGGAGCAGGCAGCAAGAAGCTTGTGGGCCCCCCTTGGAGGCAGGGCCCAGGGAATTTTGCCCCTCCCCTCAGCAGCCTGATTACATACATTACATATTCAGCGCTATTCTATGCAATAGAGTGCAATAGCATTTAGCGCCGATCCTGCACTTCACTTTTGGGCGCCAGACTTACGCTTGCTAAAACCTGGTGTAAATGCCAATGCCCACATTAGGAAGTATTCTGTAATTCCACGTGCAAGTTTTCGGAACACCTCTAACAGGCCTGTGGCAACACTTCCCTGAGTTATGCACCATGGGAGTTAAGTGCTGTGCCTTATAGAATAGTGCACATCCAGATGTATGCACAAATTTTAACGAGTGCCAATTAACATCAATAATTGGTTACTAGCATCTAATTATTGATGGTTCAGAGCTTATTATCCAATTTATCTGTGCTCGCATCTCAGAAATTTTGGAAACCATATATAGAGTCCTAGGGTATAGGCAGCCCCACCCAGTGCATGCCCATTCCCCATCACAAATAAACCCCTTTAGATGAAGCATATTTGTGCATGATTATATATTCCCCCTTTATAGAATGTTGCTTAGCACAATCCCTGATGTTTGGGCACTTACCTGCTCACTCCAGGTGCACACTTAGGGTCAGATTCAGTAAATGGTGACAAAAAAAAAATTCAGCGCCTGAGCATCCTTTATACAATAGTGTACAGCGACGATTCCCGAGCCAAGTACTTACACCTGCTGAAACCAGGCATAAATCAAGGCACACAAGCTGGGTGTGCATCCCCAGTATGAGCGCTCCCTTCTGGGTTGTGTGCTGTGTGATTTGGGCACCCAGTGTTATAGAATAGCATGTAGGTAGATCCGCATGCAACTCCTAATTGGTACCAGTTAACATCAATAATTGATTGCTAGCATTCGATTATTGCTTGTCAGTGGCTCACTAACCAATTAAGTTGCATATGCATCTCGGGATTGCTGCCTATCTTTTCTAGAATTACCTCCACAGTGTATATTTTTACCTGAAGTAAGAATGAGCATTCCCTGGGCGTAGAACTGCAAGGTATGCACATTTTGGGGAGACAGGGACAGGTGCAATATATCTGTGTGCTTTCATAGCCTAGGCACCCTGGGGTGAAGGGGTTCAAACAGCAGAATAAGGCCAATCACAGTGAAATGTCTTGCACAATTTATTTCATCCTCCTTACCTCAAATACAAACCTTCTAAGCGCACTGGGGATAGTGAAATACCCACTGTACTTGAAATGTAATCTGCCCTGAGCTACTATTATATTCAATATAAACAAGGGAAGGGTAAAATATTTTCATAAAAACAGACAGCAGATGGGGCAGTAAGACCAACAAGGAGCTGCACAAAACAAACACGAAAGCATGTCAGAGATTGTAAACTCTGGATCTCATGATTATTCACACCTTCTGAAAGGGGAAAACAAAAGCTGGGATCCAAACCAGGCAACATTTGGCACAGCTCATCATGTTTACAATGCTTGCCAACAAGCAGCTGATAATCAAAGCCCACCATATTCTGTCCTTGGTCTGATGGTAATGTGGATTTAATTAGCTGCTTTTTTTCAGATATGCGCTGGGGCTGATGATACAAATTCGGGTACTGGAAGTATTTTGCTCCCCAAGTGGGTTTACAATTTAAGTTGTACCTGAGGCATTGGAGAGTAAAGTGAATTACCCAAGGAGCAAATGCCAGTAGCTGTCCCTACTGTTCTACTCATACCCTTCAGTCTCACCTTTTATCACTATCTTCTCTGGCCAAACACTACAATGATGCCTCCACAGATCAACCCAGTATGGAATCTGCAGCACATGCTTGCTGCCTGCCACAAATTTGTTTTTTAGGCCTGTAAAGAAATACAACAAGCAAGTTTTTAAAATTAAGCTTCTGCTCGAGATTGTTGCGCAACAATCTGCCCAATTATGTTCGAGCAGATCAAAAAGAGACGCTGTTGGCAGTGCTACAGGTCCCCCTCCTCGCACATTTGCACAGAGACAGGGGCAGGGTTTTTAGTCTCTAATAAAGCTCCTTCTTTCATGCAAAATAATTTAAAAAAAGAGTCTCTTATCCAGGCATCAACATTTTCAGTACATGTGAAATGGAAGCGCATCTGTTTCGATGCTTGGGGGGGGGGGGGCGGATAAGGCGTGGGGCTGTCTGTGTACAGATCAACGTGGCAAGGGCAAAGCTTCTCCCTGCCTGACCTGCTGCTGCTGCAGCTCGTGCGACGGTGCTGCTGGGGGCGCGCGGCTCGCTCGCGCCTCTACCTCGCTCCAGAAGACAGAACGCTCGCTCGCGCCTTCTCCTCCCCTCCCCCTCCATCTGCTGCAGCAATGAGCTCATCCTTCCCCCAACAGAGGGGGGAGGGGGGGGAGAGACTCGCACAGCTTTCCAGTTATAAATAAAACCCACGTGTTCTAGTAAATAAGCACGCACGAGCCAGCCCCTCCCCCTCCTCCCAAGTTCATCTCCTCAGCAATCTCTGACGTAATCACAAGCGCCCTCCCCCCCCCCACAAGATAAGTTCTATATTTACCAGAAAGTGCAGTAGTTACCGTCGCCATCTCCTCCTCCCACCCGACATATTATTATTTATTACCCCGCCTCCAGACCGTAGTGATATGGCGCGCGACTACGCGAATGAAACAAAGCGAGGTAGCAGGGCGCGCGCACACACGGTCAGTCCGGGACGCTGGGGGGAACGGCTTGGAGTAAACCTCCTTGGCCTAGCCCAAGAAGCGCATACCGCCGCTGTATGCCTAAAATAGCAAAACGTTTTATCAGATTGTTTCATTTATTGCACGGGGCGGAGGAAAACGCGGGAAAACCAAAACTCCAACAGGCACCGACGGTAAAGCAAGGAGGGAGGGAGGGAGGGAGGACCACCACAACAAAAACGGGCACACGCCTCCTCCTCCTCTCCGCCCCCCTTCCCCTTCGTTCACGCCCACTTTCACCAATAGGACGCCTCGCACTGGTGACGGACAAGCACGAAGCCCAACGGGGAAAAGGGTTCCGACCCCGACCGTTCACGCGTCCGTTCTAGGGGATGACATCATCGTTAGTGCGCGTCGGTCTAGCTTAGTGGAAGGAGGGGCGAGGCGGTGCAAATGGCGTCATACGATTGGCAGGTGGACTAGGGCGGGAAAGTGCTAGGAAGGCGGTCGCTCCGGAGTTTACCTCAGGGAGAGGAGGGGGTGAAGAAGAGAGACGTCTGGGTTCGTATGGGGGAAGGGGGCATGGGTTTGCTTCTGTGGAAATATATGGTGGGGTGGGGTGGGGAGTTACTTCATGAAGACGTGAATGAGTAATGTTTGATTCGAGGAGGGGAATGTTGGCACTGGTGATTTTTCTGTCAGGTTACTGACCTGGAAACTTTTGGAACTTGTTTCCTTTTCCTTAGTTGTATTAGAAGGTGAAGGTCCCAACTTGCGCTGATCTGGCACTTTTTATTTTTTTTTAAGGATATCTGTTCTCATGAGCACCCCCCCAATATTAAGAAAGTTCCTTGTATGTGTCCAGGGAGGGATTATTTTCATTGGGTTTAGTACCCCCACAATAAGTTTGAAAAGTTGGTTCCTATGTCTGTTCTGGGATCATTTAAGGGTGGGGAAGATCTGCATGAAGGGCACTGGATTAGTTTAGAGAAGTCATTACCAATTCACTCTTCAGGATATTTCTAGACATTAAGTTTTAAGGGAATGGGACTTGATATACTGCCTTTCTGTGGTTTTTGCAACTACATTCAAAGCGGTTTATATAGTATATACAGGTACTTATTTGTACCTGAGGCAGTGGAGGGTTAAGTGATTTGCCCAGAGTCACACGGAGCTGCAGTGGGAATCAACCCCAATTCCCCAGGATCAAAGGGGTTCTTTGACTAAGGTGCACTGAAAAAGTGGCTGCGCTAATGTAAGCACGTGTTTTGGGTGCGCACAGATCCATTTTTCAGCGCACCTGTAAAAAAGGCAAAATGAAAATTGGCACCCGTCCATTTTGGATCAGAGACCTTACTGCCACCCATTGACTTAGCGGTAAGGTCTCATGTGGTAACCGTGTGGTAATTGTCTAGCGATTACCACCCAGTTTCTGCCGCATGCAGGAAAAAAATTATTTTCCGGAATGAAATTACCACCTGGGCCACATGGTAGCCGGGCGGTAACTGCAAATTGGCGCGCATACGCGTCTTAGTAAAAGGGCCCCAAAGTCTGGTGCACTAACCACTCTGGCGACTCCTCCAGGGGGATACAAGAATGCATAAATAAAATAAATATGTGCTAGGTAGAACTGTATACAAATCTCTCTTGTGTATATGCATTGTGAATATTATGAGAACCATAATGGTTAAATATATTGCAAGGACTGGGCTACAAATCGTACTGTACAGGTAGCTGGGGAGCAGTAGAAAGGCATTGGATTAAGCTGGTCCTGGACCAGCCTCATCTCCCTTGGTCCCAGATACAGACTGACCAAATTTCGGTTTTGATTTCAGTTAAGGCACCAAAACCATCCCCAAATCCTTTTTCTTCCCAGTTTTGCCTGAAACGTTTTTAAAAATTTCAAGCCAGAAAAACAACAATAGCCCTCCATGGGTATCACACAGAAAAGGCAAAACAGCAGAGAGAACCAAACAAAAAAGGAGGCAGTCCACACCAAAGTGCTAGAAAACTTTAAATGATCTTCAATAGACTTGACACTAATCATGTTTTGGCCCTAGAAGGCCTACATGAATCACAATCAGGATTTCGATCCAACCACAGCACCGAAACAGTACTAATCACTCTCCTAACCAAATTTGAAGAAGCAAATGCAACTGGCAATAGTGTGCTTCTCCTACAATTCGACATGTCCAGCGCGTTCGACATGGTAAACCATAAAATACTATTAAATATCCTAGATTACTTCAGGATTGGAGGAAGTGTACTTAATTGGATCAAAGGCTTCCTAACCGCACAAACATACCAAGTGATATCAAATTCGAATACATAATCACCATGGCAACCAGAATGTAGAGTGAGTACCCCAAGGAGCACCGCTTTCACCGACCCTCTTCAACCTAATGATGACACCTGTAGCCAAATCGCTATCCAAACAAGGCCTTAATCCTTACATCTACGCAGATGATGTCACGCTCTACATCCCGTTCAAACATGATCTAACAAAAATCACAAATGAAATCAAGCACAGCCTCCAAATCATGAATTAATGGGCAGATGCATTTCACCTAAAACTCAACACAGAAAACACAATGTCTCATCCTCTCATCACAATATAACACGAATAAACCCACCACTATAAACACCCCAGACTATACCCTTCCTGTTTCAGACAGCCTAAAAATTCTCAGAGTTACAATTGACCGAAATCTCACATTAGAAAGCCATGCGAAAAATACAACAAAGAAAATGGTCCATTCAATGTGGAAACTCAAAAGAGTAAAACCTTTCTTCCCAAGGGAAACGTTCCGCAGCCTGGTACAATCAATGGTGCTAAGCCACCTAGATTACTGCAATGCCATCTATGCCGGATGCAAAGAACAAATCATTAAGAAACTCCAAACTGCCCAAAACACAGCAGCCAGACTCATATTTGGAAAAACGAAATACGAAAGTGCCAAACCCTTAAGAGACTACACTGGCTCCCACTTAACGTATTACGTTCAAAATTTGCACCCTGGTTTATAAAATCATTCACGGCGAGGCCCCGGTCTACATGTCTGACCTCATAGACTTACCAACCAGAAACACAAAAAGGTCAGCATGTATATTCCTGAATCTCCACTACCCCAGCTGTAAAGGACTAAAATATAAATCAACATATGCATCCAGCTTCTCCTACATAAGCACGCAACTATGGAATGCACTACCAAACATCATAAAAACAATGCATGACCTAACAAACTTCTGAAAATCACTACAAACCAACATGTTCAGAAAAGCACACCACAGTGATCCATCCTAAATACCAGACAACGAAACTTATACCGGAACTGGACAAATACCGAACTCTCTTTACTTGACTGCTTCATTTACTTTGTCACCAACGAACTTTAACGCAATACTACTTTATTTCTCATTCCGGAAATGAACTCTCTATACTTGACTGCTTAATTTACTCTATCATTTATGAACTTTTAATGCAATACTACTTTGTATTTCTCATTCCGGAAATGGCAATCATCATTACAGCATAATGCAAGCCACATTGAGCCTGCAAATAGGTGGGAAAATGTGGGATACAAATGCAACAAATAAATACTTCAGGAGTCTAAAAACAATCACAATACTTTTAAAGATTTAGGAAATCCAGAAAACGTATTTAAAAATATATAAAAAATATATATAAATGAAATAAATTCACAAATTAAGAGAGACGTCTAAATACAACCATAAATTATATGGCATAAATGATAAGGTGGAAAAGGCTCAAAGAATATGGAGAGATCAACCAGGACGTGCTATGGCACTGGAAGTGAAATTGGATGGGCAAGATATGTGTCTAGTCAATATAAACGCTCCTAACAAGGACAATTATACTTTATCCAAGGAGAACTTAAACAGCTGAGGGGATGGTCTATTATGCCCATACTCCTGGCAGGGGATCTCAATTAGGTAATGAACGAGCAGTGAGACAGATCTGAAACACTGAGGGAGAGAAGAGTCACTAAATTCTCATTACAATAATCTTGCCATGAATTTTGTCTTATTGATGTCTGGAGGAAAATGCACCACACCCTCAAAGACTATACCTGTTATTCTGCCATTCACAACTCCTACTCTAGGAGTGATTTATTTATTTTGGTTAACCATAGTCTCTATACAAAATTACAGTATTGTGATATTGTTACAATTGTAAGTTCAGATCATTCTCCTTTACATCTTTGGTTACAGACAGGAAGAGGCGGAGACAGAGGTGGAGTCGTATGGAGAATGAATACCACTTTTATGTTAGAGAAATTGAGAGCTATCTTCTAGAGTATTTTGAGAAAATTTACAATGAAGATATGAATCTGGGGACTCTTTGGGACACTATGAAAGCAGTCTTTAAGGGAAAATGTATAGAATTGAGGGCAAGAGCAAAGAAGGAAAAGATAAAAATAATATGGACAAATTCAAAGAGAACTAATTCATATAGAACAAAAGCATAAGAAAGACCAAGCAGAATTGCTGACATGTAAGGTTCTGTCTTTAAGACTGGTTTTAAACCAATTAGCTTTGGAAGAAGTGAAGGGGATTTACAAAAAACTAGGACTTAGACAATATATCTCTGGGTGGAGGATAGATAAGTTATTAGCCTCACAACTAAAAAAACGTGTTGCTCAAAACACAATACAGGAAATAAGAAATGAAGAGGGCATACTGAAGAATGATAGTAAAAGAATAGCCAAATGTTTTATTGTGGAAAAATTACAAGAGGACCTTACGAGACTGGGAGACTGGGCGGCTAAATGGCAGATGACGTTTAATGTGAGCAAGTGCAAAGTGATGCATATGGGAAAGAGGAACCCGAATTATAGCTACGTCATGCAAGGTTCCACGTTAGGAGTCACAGACCAAGAAAGGGATCTAGGTGTCGTCGTTGATGATACGTTGAAACCGTCTGCTCAGTGTGCTGCTGCGACTAAGAAAGCAAATAGAATGTTAGGTATTATTAGGAAAGGAATGGAAAACAAAAATGAGGATGTTATAATGCCTTTGTATCGCTCCATGGTGCAACCGCACCCCGAATATTGTGTTCAGTTCTGGTCACCGCATCTCAAAAAAGATATAGTGGAATTAGAAAAGGTGCAGAGAAGGGTGACGAAAATGATAAAGGGGATGGGCTGACTTCCCTATGAGGAAAGGCTAAAGCGGCTAGGGCTCTTCAATTTGGAGAAAAGGCGGCTGAGGAGAGATATGATAGAGGTCTATAAAATAATGAGTGGAGTTGAACGGGTAGATGTGAAGCGTCTGTTTACGCTTTCCAAAAATACTAGGACTAGGGGCCATGTGATGAAGCTACAATGTAGTAAATTTAAAACGAATTGGAGAAAATGTTTCTTCACTCAATGTGTAATTAAACTCTGGAATTCGTTGCCAGAGAATGTGGTAAAGGCGGTTAGCTTAGCGGAGTTTAAAAAAGGTTTGGACGGCTTCCTAAAAGAAAAGTCCATAGACCATTATTAAATGGACTTGGGGAAAATCCACTATTTCTGGGGTAATCAGTATAAAATGTTTTGTACTCTTTTGGGATCTTGCCAGGTATTTGTGATCTTGATTGGCCACTGTTTGAAACAGGATGTTGGGCTTGATGGACCTTTGGTCTTTCCCAGTATGGCAATACTTATGTACTTATGTTTTATTGATTATTATACCAAATGATATTTCTTTGAACTATCTGGTTTGGGGAACAAATTGAGTCCTTTGTGACAGTTCTGAAAGGGAAACAACTTTCAGAACAGTGTAAAGCTAAGCTAGATGCCCCAATTCAGGGCAAATAATTGTGGGAGGCAATTCATAGCACCCGTCCTCCCCTCAGAAAGGTTGCAGACCATAGTGCCCTACCCATAGAATTTTATAAAAAATTCTGGCACATTATAGTGGGTCCTCTGTTGAAGGTACTTAATCTGGCCTTAGAAGTTGGGGTTATGCCAGAATCATTTTCATATGCTAATAAATTATATTGCATAAGAAAGGGAAAGATCTAACTTACTATAGCTCATATTACCCCATCTTGCTACTTGATGTAGATGCTGAATACTATAATAAGACCTGTAATTCATAAGGATCAAATGGGCTTCATTAGTGGTTGAAATGCATCATATGAACTCAGGATTAGAGGTCCTACAATTTTTTTGGCCCTAAATGCAGAAAAAAAACTTCAACAGGGTGGAGTGGAAGTTTTTGCTCACCCTGTTGGAGGCCTTAAATTTTGGACCAAAATTTATAGAGGTGATTAAGGCTCTTTATAAAGCACCAAAGGCTACACTGTAAATAAATGGAAAATTGTCAGACTAATTTCTGCTAGGGAAAGGGACCCAACAGAGGTGTCCGCTCTCCCTTCTGCTTTTTGCCTTGTCATTAGAACCTTTTGCAGAGGCTATCCACCAGAATAGAAAATATTAAAGGAATAATAATTGACAAGGTAGAACATAAACTAGCATTATTTATTGATGGTTCTCTGTTTTTCCTGTACAATCCAGAACAGTCATGCCTGGCTTTCTTGAGTATGTGTGAGGAGTATGTGCGGGATGGAACTATTCTGGACCTGGTGTTTGCGAATGGAGAAAATGTTTCCAATGTCAAGATGGGAGACCATTTGGCATCTAGTGATCATCGAATGGTGTGGTTCAATATTAAAACAGGGGAGGGGGCTCATTCAAGATTGAAGGTCCTGTATTTCAAAAGAACTAACTTTGCTGAGATGGGGAAATTTCTCAAGGAACAGTTAGTAGGATGGGAACAGCTGAAGGATATAGAACAGCAATGGACAAGACTGAAAGAAGCTATATTAAAGGCAACTAACCTTTATGTTAGAAATCTACATAAAAGTAAGAGGAAAAGAAGGCCGCTCTGGTACTCAAATGTAGTAGCTGAAAAGATAAGGGGAAGGAGGTTAGCCTTTACATGTTATAAGACGACTCAGAAAGATGAAGACAGGTGAGAATACCTGGATAAGTGAAGAAAAGCTGTCAGGAAAGTGAAGCAGCAAATGGAAGAAAAGATAGCTAATACGGTAAAATTGGGGGATAAGACCTTTTTCAGATATCTAAGTGACAGGAGGAAGTGCCAAAATAGCATTGTGATGCTCAAAGCTGAGGGAGAGAAATATGTGGAAGATGATAAGGATAAAGCTGAACTGCTTAACAATTATTTTAGCTCTGTGTTCATGAATGAAAGACCGGGGGTAGGGCTGCAGAAAACAAAGGCTAAAGGGGATGGATGGATGGATGGATGGAAGGTAGACCAAGACCCATTTACGGAGGACTGTGTTCATGAGGAGCTTGCCAAACTAAAAGTAGACAGAGCGATGGGGCCAGATGGGATACACCCGAGGGTGCTTAAGGAACTCGGAAAAGTTCTGTCGGATCCGCTGATGGACCTCTTCAATGCTTCCTTAGAAACTGGAGTGATACTGGTGGACTGGAGAAGGGCGGATGTGGTTCCTTCGCACAACAGTGGAAGTAAGGAGGAGGTTGGGAATTACAGACCTGTCAGTCTGACCTCAGTGGTGAGTAAGCTAAGGGAAACGCTTCTAAAAAGGAGGATTGTGAGCCGTTCTTAGAAGACCGTTCTTAGAAGACCTTTGGGATGGAATTTGGGATCTATTGCCCTGTAACATAGATGTGCAGTTATGTACCTACTATTGAATCTACAGATTTAGGGTTCTTATTTGACTTTGCATGGCTGATCATTTTTTGGAGCTTTAAACCAACTTTCAGGAAACACTGCGCCATGGAATTTGGTGGACTACTTCCATGTAGCGAAGATAAGACATACAGAGAATCTGTGTGTGGGGGGGGGGGGGGGGGGGATTTCCTTCCCCTTTCTCTCTTATGCCAGTTATAACAGTTTTGTTCAAAATCTTAGATTGTTTTAACTGCATTGATTAGTATGATGGGAGCTTCATGGAAATTAAGTTGTACAATCACCCCTATTCCCGGTGGAGATAGGGTGTGCTAGTACTGCTCTCCGGTTTATAATAGCTCATGTGCTCATCAACCATAAGCCTCTGATACTATGTAATGTTTATGCCCCTATTGATTATAACAAATCTTTTTTACAACTGGTGTCCCGGAAGGGTGGAAGGCCAGGTTTTAGGACTCAGGCTGTAAAAATATCAGCTAGGTTTAAAAATCTGTGACTGGCTGAGCAAGGACGTGCTTTTCCTGCAGGTTAATATGTGTTCTACTTTGAGACCTATCCACTGGAATAGTGATGGGCCAAGCTACATAGCTTTAAACAGCTGAAAAGCACTGACTAGGCCTGATAACAAGATGATGGCCTTATAGCAGAGAGCCTGCAAGAGCAAGGACTGCTTGGTGAGGTCTAATGAAACCTGGTGCAACTTCCAAATTGAGTGTAACACACATGATGTAGAAATTAAAGACAGAAATGATAAGAAGTTTGGTTCATAACACGGAGTCTGTCTTTAATAAGTTGGCACCCAGATCACAAGATGTTATGAAATTGATATATCCATATTTAGATATCTTCATAAGAACAAGTTGTTGACAGAAAAGGAACATAGTAAATAAAATAAGCCCGAATGCGATGGCAGGAAGCTTTTGTGCCTAAACAGGTGAAAGGGAAAAAAACAAATTAAAACATGTGATTCTTACACCAAGAACTTCCAATAATACGGCATAAAACATACATACTAATCAGTGACTGAAATGATATGTCTAAATGATGACAAGCAGGACAGCTGCAGCATTAAAAGGAAAGAGAAGGTGGGTTGGGTTATAAAGAACCAACAGGAAATAACTGAAGAAGTGAAGCAACGCTGTATTCTCATGGCACGCAGCCATCATCTTCTCAACAGGAAAGGTAAAACTTATTTTATTTACTATGTTCCTTTTCTGAGTGTATGGGTATTAATTTGTCATATTTATGGGTATTAACTTGTCATATTTGCACCACGATTCTGATGTCCTGTTTCACAATTTATTGCATTATATGCTTCTCTTATATTTTCCTGTTTCGATGCTACTTCCAACCTATCCGGTAGCCGCCCCAAAAGCATTTAATATATATTTACCTTTGTTTTATTTATTCTAGAGGTATAGCTCGAAATCGGTGTTTCAGTAACATATATGTTACTCTTATTATAGTATGTAGAAGTATCATGTTTTGTTTAATGTCTATATTTTGTTTCTATACACAGCTCCCAATATAACTTTACAGTTTATTATTTGCCTTACATTACAAATTGGGTAGGCCCAGTTTTTACCATATAATATGTACACTCTACTTTTATTTCGCAGCTGGATCCTTAAAGTCTTCAGAATCGGCTGCCGCCCTTAAGGTGCCCTACAGTTCATCCCTCATATACGTAAATATACAGACATGATGCCAAGCTCTGCTGTTACAGGCTGGAGATTATTGCCAGGTCCTTGTTTACATTTTGTAATTTAAAATTGGGAAATTTTTACTCCAATTCCCTATACTCTATACCTTTTCTATTTCTATATCTTTATCTTGCAATAAGTTAGAACAATTGACAATTACTGGTACTGGCTGGGATTGCGGTAAAACACCCCATATTGGGACTAATATCTGCCATAGGCAGGTTAACCATGGTTGGGGTGACAGTAACTAAAAATATAGATTTTGGAAAATACACCTGTTTTAAGGTGTCCTCTAGTGAGGTGTTTGATTTTGCGTAACTGGTATATCTGGCCCCCTTGGATATACTTATAGCTGGTGTCGATCAGTTGCTTGGGTTTAACTACTGATCTAGAGATTAGTCGGGAGGTTGCCTGTCCTAATTCCGGCAGGGTATATCCTGGATTTCTGAGTCTAGAACACTTAGGAACGTTAACTGGGGGTGTGTATAGGTCAATGATGCGTTTATGGGGCTCTTGACTATGTATAATCCCTACTCTTCAGACTTTTTTCTTTAATACTTTTACTAATTTTAATGCTTATATTGGGTTGTGAGCAAATGTTAGTTCTCTGTCTCTCCAAATTATGGGGATTTCTTTACCATCCATTTTGTGAGTAGTTAAATCTTGTACAAGTACTTTGATGGTGGAGTGAGTTCCTATTTCTTTGGACAGACTACATAAGGTCTAGACATTAAAAGTTATTTGAGTTATGAAAGATACGTAAGAGTTATTGGATTTATTACTGAAGATACATAAGAGTTTTTTTTTGGAGTTATTACAGAAGATACATAAGATGTTTGATATAGTGTAGAAACAGTTAGATAGAGTTCAGGGACTGATGCTCTGCGAGGCTTCCACTTGCTGAGGGGCAAATTCTTGTGTTGTCCCTATGGTAGGTGACAGTGCCTAGTTAGGGATTGTTAGGGGTTTAGATACAGCTAGGGGACTAACACAAACATAGTTTTAGGGACATGTAAATACTTGGATATAGCTTAGGTACTAACCCAGATTTCGTCATAAATAATGTAGGGAATTTAGTAAGCACGGTTAGAGTAGTTAGGGAATGACGGAACGGACATTTGAGTCCTTTAGCATAGATTTTGCGCGGTGCGTGTCCCCCGCCTTATATCTATCTGTCTACCCGGCGCAGGGTAACACAGTAGTGGGGGTGTGCCGTTAAGGTATCCCCACCGAGACGTTGGAGTGACCTTTCGGATTTCCTCCGTGTACCTGTAGTTTATTGTCACGTTAGTTGTGATAACCTACGGAGTTGGTGATTTTTAGTTGTATTCATAGTCGGATTTCTATTGGCAATTTTATATTCGGATTTCTTGTGGAGATAATAGTAACAGATAGTAGTGATATAGGTGTTGTATAAGATTAGATTTGCCAGTACACCTCGCTTACCGTGTTGGCACGCCCCTGATTGCCACATGTAAGCCGCATTGAGCCTGCCATGAGTGGGAAAGCGCGGGGTACAAATGTAACAAAAAAAAAACAAAAAAGACAATACAATCAAAAAAATGAGGACAAATGTAGAGGGAATCCAAAAAAGCTTTATTAATAACCATAAAACGTTTTATGGTTATTAATAAAGCTTTTTTGGATTCCCTCCACATTTGTTCTCACTTTTTTGTTGTTAAAAAAAAAAAAAAAAAACCCTCATACCAAAAATAATTCTGCTTTATAACAAGCTCTGACAAATTAATCAAAAATTCAGTGGGGATCCAAGCATCCAAAGGTCTCTGGGTTAGGGCTTCCCGGATAACTTCAAGGGCACCCTGTTGAGGAGAAAGTGCGTAGAATCCCGAAAGCGCGGGGTACAAATGTAACAAAAAAACAACAAAAAAGACAATACAATCAAAAAAGTGAGGACAAATGTAGAAGGAATCCAAAAAAGCTTTATTAATAACCATAAAACGTTTTATGGTTATTAATAAAGCTTTTTTGGATTCCCTCCACATTTGTCCTCACTTTTTTGTTGTTAAAAAAAAACCCCTCATACCAAAAATAATTCTGCTTTATAACAAGCTCTGACAAATTAATCAAAAATTCAGTGGGGATCCAAGCATCCAAAGGTCTCTGGGTTAGGGCTTCCCGGATAACTTCAAGGGCACCCTGTTGAGGAGAAAGTGCGTAGAATCCCTAATATAAGATGGGATTCCTGACGTCAAAGGTTTAAAAAAAATGTCCACAAATTGCCAAAGAGGTTCCAAGATCAAATTTCTTGTACAAACAATGGGACATGCTGGTGGACATTCAAGCCGTTTATGAATTTTTGGTTAAAAAATAGATCTTTGGGGGTCCTTGGATGTTACTCCTTAAGAAAAGTTGCTTCTTTAGAGGTAAACACCCCGTTTTAAAGAAGGCACTACCAAAGTTTCAATACATTCCTGTACATTTTGCACATGATCGGCCTGTAACTTAAGATACGTAGTAGTGTCCGTCAAATGCCTTAGAGCCTCCTCATGATAATCATTCTTGGATTGTACCACAGTCGCTCCTCCTTTATTGGCTTTCAACACTAACAATGAAGTGGATGTTTGTAACTGTTTCAAGCCTACAGCCTCCGGTCTTTTCAAATTAGCCCCCCGTCGGGGTAATAAAGTAGTAGTTTCAGTATGAATGAGATCTTCATCACCAGTTCCTTGAACGTAGTAATCAATGGATTCATATTTCCTCCCCTCAACAAAGGTCTCCCTCCCGATACACCTAAGCTCCACAGTGCTCTGCATCTAATCCCTCCTCCATCCCCCCTACAGACTAGATAAGTGAGTGTTTGAAGAAAAAAGCCTTTCTACACAAGATGTATCATAAATAAAGACACAAATCTGCTGGAAATTGTACCTATAGAGTCCGAGGGCCCGCCTGTCTTGCATGGCTAATCCATTTCCAGGCTCAACATGGTGTGTACTGATAAGATCTCAGGCAATACAAGCATACTGATGTCATTTTAATTCCCTCTGTAGTGTGGCATCTGTAACATCAAGGTAATCAACCTGCCCATTTCTAGCCATCATAACAAACATAAAGAGCTGTTTAAGGTGGTCTGTCCACAATAGTGAACTATGCCATCTGGTTATTTCTAATCTTCCCACACAGAGGCTTGGCAATGCGATCCAATGAGTTACGATGATGGCAAGTTCCCATAGATCAAAGTTGCGAGTAGGGCACAAAGTGCTTCTAGCATACGGTGGGTTAGGTCGCAAGACTGGTGTCTGCCCATAGTAGAGTATAGTTTTAGAACTATTCAATGCAAACTTCTACTATTGACCTATAAGTGCATTCACTCTGCCACTCCCCAGTACCTCTCCACTCTTGTCTCCCTCTATGTCCCCCCTCGAGTACTCCGTTCTGTAGATAAATCTCTCTTATATGTCCCTTTCTCCTCTACTGCTAATTCAAGACTCCGTTCCTTTTATCTCGCTGCACCTTACGCCTGGAATAGACTTCCCGAGCCTGTACGTCTAGCCCCTGCTTTGGCTGTTTTCAAGTCCAGACTCAAAACCCACCTCTTTACCACTGCTTTTGACTCCTAACTCACTTGCCCTGTCCTTTATCCTCACCTCTTTATTCCCTTACCCTTAATTGTTCTGTCTGTTTACCTGTCTTATCTAGATTGTAAGTTCTTTGAGCAAGGACTGTCTTTGTGTATGGTGTACAGCGCTGCATATGCCTTGTAGCTCTGTAGAAATGATAAGTAGTAGTAGTAGAACACAAACACTATCAGTTGAAAAGTTGCAAACCTGACAACTGCACAAGACAATGAAGGCCTGTACCACCACCTCAAATAGGTAATGGGTGGGTCCCCTCCTAGAGAAGGGCGGCGAAAATGATAAAGGGGATGGGACGACTTCCCCATGAGGAAAGGCTAAAGCAGCTAGGGTTCTTCAGCTTGGAGAAAAGATGGCTGAGGGGAGATATGATAGAGGTCTATAAAATGATAAGTGGAGTGGAATAGGTAGATGTGAATCGCTTGTTTACTCTTTCCAAAAATACTAAGACAAGGGGTCACGGAATGAACTACAAAGTAGTACATTTAAAACGAATCAGAGAAAATATTTCTTCACTCAACATGTAATTAAACTCTGGAATTTGTTGCCAGAGAATGTAGTAAAAGCAGTTACCTTAGCGGGGTTTAGAAAAGGGTTGGATGGCTTCCTAAAGGAAAAGTCCATAGACCATTATTAAAATGGACAGGGAAAATCCACTGCTTATTTCTAGAATAAGCAGCATGAAATGTATTGTGCTGTTTTGGGATCTTGCTAGGTACTTGTGACCTGGATTGGCCACTGTTGAAAACAGAATGCTGGACTTGATGGACCTTAGGACTGTTCCAGAATGGCAATACTTATGTGCTTAGATATAGTGAATTAGCTCGGTTCAGTTGGTCTATGTAGCACTTTACCTCCTCCTTGGTGTTGAGAAGGAATGTCTTGCTATCATGTTACACACATAGTTTGGCAGGGAAGAGAAAAGCAAATTTCAGGCCCGCTGATGTAGATCTGTACAAAATGGTTCCAGTTCCTCCTGCTGCTGCTGTGCCACATGTGCAGAGTAATCAGTGAACAGCAGTACTTGTGGCCCCTTTAATCTAACTGCCTCACTTTACAGTAAGCCTACAATGATTTCTCTTTATCTGCCCAGCACATATACCAGGCTCAGGGCCACCGAGAGGGGGGGTCAGGGGGCGGCAAAATTCCCCGGCCCTGGGCTTCCAAGGGGGGCCCAGCGCTGGGGTCTCTGTCTCTCTCCTTCTCCTGACGGGACCCCAGGTGAAACTCAGCATGCACGACCTGAGAGAAAAAGCAGGGGTAGGCCACGCAGCAGAGTGAAGAAGAGCAGCACTGGAGGAAGACTCTTCTGCTGGCGGGGCCTTTGGATCCCCGCCAGCCAAGGTATTTACAGTTGCAGTGGGTGGCAGGTGGTGGGGGACGGCGGTAGCAACAATCTTTGCAGGTGGGGGGCGGCAGCAGCAACAATCCTTGCAGGTGGGGCGCAGCAGCTGTGGTGGTGATCCTGGGGGGGTGGGCCCGGCGGCGTACCTGCCCCGAGCCCTGCTCAGTCTCTCAGCGGCCCTGACCGGGCTATGGCTGCCCGAGGCTTCTGGTCACTTTCTCTTCGAGGGCCAATACAGTGTGCATGCGCACAAATAAAGGACAGTCCCATCTCCTCCCACAGTTCAGCGTCTAGGACACTTTCAGGGAGGACGATAAGACGTAGGTTGTTCTGTTAGCTGTGGTTGTCCTGTTCCTGCATGCATTCCAACAAAATGGCTGTGTCCGCCTACAACGTGATTCATCCTAGCTAAGTGCTGAATATTAAAGTTAACTAGCTATGCCTGGATATTCAATTCTGGTGCCTGAACGTGGCCCGGCATTGAATATCTTGGAATAAAGCTGGCTGAAACACTCTAGTTTAGCTGTGCACCTATTGTTGCATGAGGAAGGCTCCTGTGGATGCAGAATTCATGCTTGCATTTAACACTGTGACAATGCAGAGTCAGGGGTCAGTATTTTTTTTATAGTAGAGTTCCAGGCAACATAATTTAGCTCAGATAATTTTTGTTGATTATAACCAATGTTGGCAGGTTTTTTCTTTTTTTTTGTATTGCTTGGGAATATACAAATTGCATTCTTTTTTTCTTGGGACAACTGTCTAACTAGTGAATAGTATACCTCAACCATTAATTATCTTTAATTGATTTTGACAGGTGGCTATGCCCACTTCCGGTTACGCCAACCAATCAGAATTGAGGATCCGCCCAGGCCATGCCTATGACCCACCCCTTTGATGATGTCACTGGATATGACGACATGGCCCTGCCCAAGTTGCATCTTTTTTGCATAATCCTGCCCCTAACCCTGCCTTATTTACATACCCTGCTCCAAACTCCACCCCTTTTTGCATAACCCATTCCAAACCCGACCCCTTTTGTGACATCTCATGAAGTGACATTATAGCCAGACCCCTTTTGGTACCATGGCACACCCTCTTGTCTCCCTCTTTCCTTGGTAGGGTGACTCAGATGTTTTCCTTTTTTTTGTTGGTTGTGTGCTTTGGTCTTATTTCCAAATGATTGGATTTGTCTCTAGGCTTGGTATAGCGATTTGGCTGCACAGAATCCCTGTGATTGGATTTGTTTGTAGGTTTGGTGTATCATGTCTGTGCTGAAACTAACAAATAAGCGCTCTTTTGCTCGCAGGTTCCTGTCATCCAAGACCATCAAGATGACCGTCAACACAGCAGCGTGCAGACGCCCATGTGGCCACAGCTACATATGTCATTTTGTAAGACTATCAAGTGCTGACAAGATGGCCATCATCACCGCAATGTGTGGATGCTACATGGTCGCAGTTCCAAATGCCATTTTGTAAGTCCATTAAAAGCTATGAAAAAAGATGTGGCATCTATATTGGTTGTGATGTTACTTTGAACAGTAGGGCTGATTGGCAATCCCAGTTCTGTTCGTGTTCTATCCTCTTTTTACAACACTATGGTTCAGTTTGTCTGTAGGTTTGATGCATGATTGTGTCTGCACCTTTTCCCCTGTTGTTGAAGTTTCACTAGCCAACTCTTTTTCTTGATCTGGGGATAAAAAAAAAGTAGAACATCATGACACTAACAAACACACACCCCCTTTCATTCACAGGTACCACCACTGGGGGGAGGGGTTGTCAAGATGGCCGTGAACACAGCACTGTGCAGATGTCTTGTGGCCACACCTAAAAGCACCATTTTGTAAGATTAGCAGGTGCCATGTGGCAGCAGCTACAAGTGCCATTTTGTAAGACTATCAAGTGCTGAGAAAAAAGACTGTATCTATAGGCAAGTAACCTCATATTAGAAGCAGCTTAATGGAAAAAGCTGCTCTTTTCAAAGCATAAATGCTTAAAAATACCATCATGGATGCTCAGACCAAATGTATTCCATATATTGACAAAGGTGGAAAGAAGAGCAAATGACAACCATCATGGTTAAAAGGTGAAGTTAAAGAGGCTATTATCAAAGAATGGAAAAAGGATCCGAATGAAGAAAATAAGCAGCATAAAAGCACTGTCAAGCTAGATGCAAAGCATTGATAAAGAAGGCTAAAAGAGAATATGAAGAAAAACTTGCCACAAAGACAAAAACTCAAAGTAACACCTTTTTTAGGTACATCAGAATCAGAAAGTGAGGGAATACATGGGACTGTTAGATCATGAAGGAACAAAAAGGAGCACTCAGGGAGGACAAGGCCATAGTGGAGAGACTGAATTAATTCTTTGCTTTGGTTTTTACGGAGGAAGATGTAAGAGATTTACCTGTACCAGAAATGGTTTTGAAGGATGACAGTGTGGAGGAACTGAAAGACATCTCGGTGAACCTGGAAGACATACTGAGCCAAATAAAATTTCAGAACACATAGAGGGGCATTATCAAACAGGGACGACCATCTCTAAGGGCGCCCATCTCTAAGGACTTCCCGGCGAAGGGGCAGGGAAACCCGTACTATCGAAACAAGATGGGCGTCCATCTTTCGTTTCGATAATACAGTCGGGGACACCCAAATCTCAGCATTTAGGTCAACCTTAGAGATGGTTGTCCCCGGTTTTCGGCAATAATGGAAACCGAGGACGCCCATCTCAAAAACAACCAAATCCAAGGCATTTGGTCATGGGAGGAGCCAGCATTCGGGCACCCTAGGGGGCACTGCAGTGGACTTTTCAAAGTGCTCCCAGGTGCATAGCTCCCTTACCCTGGGTGCTGAGCCCCCCAAAACCCACTCCCCACAACTGTACACCACTACCATAGCCCTAAGGGGTGAAGGGGGGCACCTACATGTGGGTACAGTGGGTTTCGTGTGGGTTTTGAAGGGCTCACATTTACCAGTACAAGTGTAACAGGTAGGGGGGATGGGCCTGGGTCCGCCTGCCTGAAGTGTACTGCGCCCACTAAAACTGCTCCAGGGACCTGCATACTGCTGTCATGGAGCTGGGTATGATATTTGAGGCTGGCAAAAATATTTTTTAATTTTCATTTTAGGGTGGGAGGGGGTTGGTGACCACTGGGGGAGTAAGGGGAGGTCATCCCCGATTCCCTCCATTGGTCATCTGGTCAGTTTGGGCACCTTTTTGAGGCTTGGTCGTGAAAAAAAATGGACCAAGTAAACTCGACCAAATGCTCGTCAGGGACGCCCTTCTTTTTTCCATTATCAGCCGAGGACGCCCCAGTCCTGCCTTCGCTAAGGTGCCAACAACACCCCCCCCCCCCCCCCCCCCCCCCCCCGTGAACTTTGGTCGTCCCTGCAACGGGAAGCAGTTGAGGACACCCAAAATTGGCTTTCGATTATGCCGATTTGAGCGACCCTGAGAGAAGGACACCCATCTCCCGATTTGTGTCAGAAGATGGGCGCCCTTCTCCTTTGAAAATGCCCCTGATAGACAAACATGGTTTAATAGGACAGAGCCAACATGGGTTCAGCCAAGGGAAGTCTTGCCTCACCAATTTGCTTCATTTCTTTGAAGATGTGAATAAAGATGAGCCAGTTGATATAATATAGCTAGATTTTCAGAAAGCTTTTGACAAAGTTCCTCATGAGAGACTCCTGAGAAAATTAAAAAGTCATGGAATAGGAGGCAATGTCCTTCTTTTGGTTTAGGAATTGGCTATTGGATAGAACACAGAGGGTAGATTTAAATAGCCATTTTTCTCAATGGAGGAGGATGAATAGTGGCGTGCCGCAGGGATCTGTACTGGGACTGGTGCCATTTAACATATTTATAAATGATCTGGAAATCAGAATGATGAGTGAGGTGATTAAATTTGCAGATGACACAAAACTATTCAAAGTTGCACATGCGAATTGTGAAAAAGTGTACTATAGACTTCTTTTCTGCGTTAACATTCATAGTTCTATGTGGATCACATAAAAAGAAGAAGACATCTGGGAATTTACATATTAAAAAACGAAATCTAAAAAGAAAATCAGTTCACATATTTCTTAAGGCGGTTTTAAGTTGCTTACAAAATGATTGAAAATGAGTGAGAACATGTACAGATAAAGATAGAGTATTCCAAATTGTCGCAGCTTGATATGAGACTGAAGCCGAATGTTGTTTTAAATATTCGACTCACTTAACTGAGGGAAATAACAGAGATGTTTGTCCCTGCAACTGTTGTCATCTCAACACAAAGAAAAATCCTACCAAATATGAAGGAATATTTCCTTGCAAAAACTGATAAACTGTACACAGCTTAAAGCAACATCTTGCTGCAACCACAAGCCAATATAATTTATAATAATAAGGAGTGATGGATTCATCCAATGTTAAGGAAAAAATCACTCTTATGGCTAAATTCTGAATCGTCTGCACATATACCACATATACCACATTACAGTAATCTTTTTTTTTTTTTTTTACAGCAATAAGGATTGTACTATAAGCCTGAAAGGAAACAGTTTGAAGTTTCTTTGAATCGATCTTACCTTTCTTAATAACAGAAAGGAATTTTTATTTTATTTCTTTTATCATTTTAAAAATTGAATACAAGACCACTCTTGCATAGGAAATTCAGAAAAGAAGCATATAGTACAATTACATAAACAAATTACATAAGAAAAATGACGTATACACTTCTACTCTTAAGTAGCCCACTCAAAAGAGAGGGGGGGGGGGGGGAGAGAGAGAATAGATGAAACAGCATGGAGCTGAAAAAAAACATGAAAAACAAAATCTAATATGTGCAGACTGGTATCAGACTTTCACTTTAACCAAGCATTTATCTAAACTAGAATTACATCAGAGACCAAAAAAGTTCAAACCCCCGATCCCCCAGAGGCAAATTTCTTCACATTACATAGTAACATAGTAAATGATGGCAGCTAAAGACCTGTACAGTTCATCCAGTCTGCCCAACAAGATAAACTCATTTTACATGGTATGTGTTACTTTATATGTGTACCCACGTTTGATTTCTCCTTGCCTTTCTCAGGGCACAGACCGTAGAAGTCTGCCTAGTACTGTTCTTGTAATAAGTTCTGAACCTAACGTCGAAGCCCCTTAAAATTTACACTCCAGCGTCCAGCCCATCCCTATCTATTCAGTCACGATCAGGGCATAGACCGTAGAAGTCTGCCCAGCTCCTGTTTTGGTTCCCCAAATACCAGCGTCGCCACCCAATCTCCGCTAAGATTTTATGGAACCATTCTTTTTAAACCGGATTCCTTTGTGTTTAAGGATCTCAGTTGTTGAGGAATAAAGAAAACATATTGTTCATTATTACATTTTATAACACATTTACAAGGAAGTCTTAGCTGAAAAACAGCACCTATAGAGAGAGTTTCTTGGCATGTTGTAAGAAATAATTTATGTCTCTCCTGGGTAGCCCGGGAGAGATCCGGAAAAATCCAAACCTTTTTTTACCCTCAACCATTTTTGAAGCTTTCCTAAAATATATCCGCATCAATGAGTTCAGGTCCTGTTCGAATATCAAAGACACAAGTAAAGTAGCCCTTTCCACCACAGCAGTTGCAGATTGAAGAACTCCTAAGGTATCTAAAGTATCTACTGAACCCAAAGTTCCCACAGGCGCTGAATCTTTTCTCTTAGGTAAGAAGTAAATTTTCCTATAGATGGTATTGCTTCAAGCAGGTAATCCAAAACTTCTGCAAGATGTCTTTTAAAAGCTTATCACAGGAAAATTCAGCACACGAATGCTAAGATGTCTTATTTGATTTTCCAAACTCTCCATTCTTCTATTTAACACTTCTTTATCCTTAATTATAGCAACTTGTACTTCTTTAATTTTACCAGATTCTTCCTTTATTGCATTATCTTGATCTTTAAAGTCCTTAACGCTACATTCGTGTGCCTGACCCAATGTTTGCACTGACTGCACCAAAGATGAAATTTCCAAAGAACAGCCATGTATGGAAGACTCTAGATGGATCAGTGCTTCTCCCAGAGTCTCTAATGTAAAATTCTTGGTAGTAGTTAAAGCTGGGGGTATCTTTTCAGAAGATTCCCGGGGAACCTTCTCTGGGGCCTTGCCAGATATCGGCAGAGATATTAATCCAGATGCTTCATCTTAAGGTGGTTTTCCTCCTGCACTCACTGCTGACAAACCAATGACAACACTAGATCTAGGAGAATCCCCCATTACGGCTGCTGAAGATGCCATGTCTTTCTTTGGGGTCTTCTCAGCCTCCTCCTTTTTCTGCTGTTGCCAAAGCAGTAGAGCAATCTGGTCTGAGGGGGACAAAGATGTCTCTCTCAAAAGCTGAGATTCACCCTGCATCCCATGCTGAGCCAGGATCTCACCCACATTTCCTGCCTGATAAAGGAGCACGAATCAAGCTTCAGTTGAACCAGAGGGGTAGATGTGGCTTTGGTGGGGAAAAAACTGCACTTTCCCCTTTCATGTAGAAGGCATAATGAATCAGGAAAACAAGGTAAACAGAGAGCTGATATTTTTGCTTCCTCTCAGTCAGCCATTAAAAAAAAGGAATGTTTTATGACCTTATTAACTTAATCTGTCACTGTCAGTTGGCTATCAACTTCGACTCCTAAGATCTGAAAGGAAAATTCAAATTTAAATTGGGTCTTATTGATAGTACCCTCAATATATTTTGGGGAGCAAAGCCAAAGAAATGTAGTCTTTTCTTGATTATGTTTTAATCAAAATTCCTTTGCCCAACTCTATGATGTCAACACATTTCTGTATTTCCCTCAGAATATCCATATATGCTTTTGGAGCCAATAAAATAATGGTAATACCATCAGCATATATATATAGAAGAATACTTTCAACTGTTCCAGGAGTTTCCCTAATGGCTGTAACAATACATTAAATAGCATAGGTGAGAGGTGACCCCTGCGGTACCCCGCAAACAGGTACTCAACTGACAGTACACCCTGAAGGAAGACCTTAGGAAACTGGAAGTCTGGGCATCCAAATGGCAGATGACATTTAATATGGACAAATGCAAAGTAATACATATTGGGAAAAATAATCCAAATCATAGTTACCTGATACTAGGGTCCACCTTAGGAGTCAGCACTCAAGAAAAAGATCTTGGTGTTATAGTACAGAATACACTGAAATCTGTTGCCCAGCGTGCAATAGTGGCCAAAAAAGCAAACGGGATGCTAGGAATTATAAGGAAAGGGATGCAAAATAAGACCAAGAATATTATAATACCTCTGTATTGCTCCATGGTGCAACCTCACCTTGAGTATTGCATTGAATTCTGGTTGCTGCATCTCAAAAAAAGATAGAACTAGAAAAGGTTCAAAGAAGAGCAACCAAAATGATGAAGGGGATGGAACTCCTCTCATATGAGGAAAGGCTAAAGAGGTTAGGGCTCATCAGCTTGGAAAAGAGAGGGCTGAAGGGGGGGATGTGATTGAGGTCTATAAAATCCTGAGTGGTGTAGACCAGGTAAAAGTGAATTGATTTTTCACTCTTTCAGAAAGTACAAAGATCAGGGGACACTCAATGAAATTACATAGAAATACCTTTAAAACACATAGGAGGAAATATTTTTTCACTCAACAAATAGTTAAGCTCTGGAACTCACTGCCAAATGTTGTGGTAACAGCAGTTAGCGTATCTGGGTTTAAAAAAAGGGTTTGGATGAGTTCCTGGAGGAAAAGTCCAGAGTCTGTTATTGAGATGGACATGGGGGAATCTGCTTCTTGCCCCAGGATTAGTAGCATGGAATGTTGCTACTAATTGGGTTTCTGCTAGGTACTTGTGACCTGGATTGGCCACTGTTGGAAGCAGGATACTGGGATAGATGGACCATTGGTTTGACCTAGTATGGCTATTCTTATGTTCTTTTTTTTAGCCATACTGAATTTCTGCTCTGCATGAGATGTTTTTTTCAGCAGTAGGAGTGGCTGGGGGTTACAGATCTGTTCATATTCTGCGCTGTCAAAATATACAGTATACCAACATGTTAAACACTTGTACCTGAATACCTTGATTGATTTAACACAATAGCTTGAGAACACCTCTGCACGAATACAGGGAGTCCCTATAACTAGCCCCTTCAAATGACACAATGATTACGATTTAGAACTAATTACTACTCTAACCGATGAAACCGGTACTTCCTATATGTATAGCCATACGCTGCACAAATCAGCAAGTTTGAAAATATAAGTGAGATCAATTAAAAATGCTACCAACAATAAAGAACAACAGCATGGATGCAGCAGCTCATTGCCTATAGTTGACAAGGTATGAATTTTGGGAGCGATTATAGACAGTTCACTGTCTTTTAATCATTATATCATGCAAATTGTGAAGAGTTGTTTCTTCAAATTGAGGAAGTTGTGCTCTGTTCACTGTCTACTTACTGACTTAGCCCTCAGACTACTTGTGCATACCTTGGTTCTCTCTACATTGGAGTACTGTAACACTTTTTTATGTGGCGTTATTCAGTGGCAGATGCAGCGCTTGCAACTAGTGCAAAATGGAGCTGTGTGTCTACTTAAAGGAAGTGACCGAACCAAACATGTACCCCCTCTTCATGGGATGAGCATTGGTTCCCCTTTTCTTATAGAGTGACATATATGTTTCTACTATTGATATTTAAGGCTCTTTCTTATGGAATCCCATTTTATTTGGACTTGGTTTTTTTTATTGCCCTTTACTCCGTCATGGACACTTCGCTCGTTTCAGAATCAGCTGCTTCAGATACCCACGCTTTCCATCACTCCTTTAGCCACACTTAGAAATAAGTTATTCACTGTGCAGGGACACATCTTGTGGAACTCCCTCCCCTTAGATTTTCAGTTGGCACAATCTCTTGATGATTTTAAAGTTAAACTTAAAACCCATCTGTTTCACCAGGTATTGGGCATTAGGTGTTCGGTTGCTGCTAGATGGCGGTAAGTGGATTAATGTGTGGCAGAATTGATCTGTAACTTCCTTTCATTATTGTAATTCCTTTTCTTTTTTCATTATTGTTTGAAATTGTAAACTGCTCTGATATCTTTCTCCTGAGTCATTTATTAAGGGCCTCTTTTACAATGCCGTGTTACTGATTCTCCGTGCGGCAAATGAGAGTGGGCTTCCTCTCATTTGCCACGCGGGAATCGGCAGTGCAGCTTTCTAAAAGAGGCCCTAAGTGTGTAATAGACTTGAAACTTGAAATCTGCAAGCACTTACATGGTCGTTTTTTGGTGACAGAATCTTTTCTTCTGCTGTAGGCACGCTGTAGCAGTATGTGGCCTGGTACTTTTCGGTGGGTTTTTTTCATTCTTATTCCCTGGCCTCTAATATACAGAATGATTGTGTTCTTTCTGCATAGAACACGTATACCTTTGGTAAGGATCGTGTTAGTTTGTGCGAAGAGACAAATCTTGACATTCAGTGCCACTGCTCTCTGTAAATTCCATTTCTGTGTTATGGTGTTTTTTTTTTAAATTGAAAAACTACAAAAGATCATGCAGACCTTATACACTTCCACGGTCTGTGCCAGAACCGGTGGTGGGAGGCGGGGATAGTGCTGGGCAGACTTATACGGTCTGTGCCCTGAAAAGGACAGGTACAAATCAAGGTCAGGTATACACAAAAAGTAGCACATGTGAGTTTATCTTGTTGGGCAGACTGGATGGACCGTGCAGGTCTTTTTCTGCCGTCATCTACTATGTTACACCATACCATTCATTCTGGCACATGCGCTGGACTATAGTATCCTGTTCGGGGGGGGGGGGATTTTCCTGGTTAAACCTATCTATAAGGAAATGATTAGACAAATGAGGAGAGCCCCTCTCCTGTGTAACACCCTCCCATACCCCCACCAACACCACTGCCTGAAAGGTCAACTGTGACCAGATGTTCTGACATATAGGGAAAAAAAAAACAAAGCCCCTGAAATTTTTACAGTTTCATAAGAACACATGTGATATTACATTACTACTACTACTTATCATTTCTAAAGCGCTGCTAGACGTACATTACAGTTACTCTTATAGTCGTCCGCTGCCATTTCAAAGTTCTATGCAGATTACAAGTTTAACAGCGTGATGCTTCATTAGTTTATGATTTTTATTATTATGATATGTGGTAAATTGGTTACTACTGCCTTTTCATACATGTTATGCAATGACCATAGCCTGTACAGGCTGTGATTTACACTTCTATGCTTTGTCACTGTTCAGTATGTCCCAAAGTCTGAAACAGGTACAAATATATTGAGAACTACAGACTTTTGTAAAAGGAATCAAGTTTTCTTTCGAGTATAATACAATAGATATAATTTATTTAATTTTGCTCCTTCAAGAGAGATAATAGAGGGGCATAATCAAACGGGGTGCCCAAGTTTTCCTGAGGGTGTCCTCGGAAAGGGGCGGGGAAACCCGTATTATTGAAACAAGATGGGCGGCCATCTTTTGTTTCGATAATACGGTCGGAGACTCCCAAATCTCAATATTTAGATCGACCTTAGAGATGGTCGTCCCCGGTTTTCAGCAATAATGGAAACCGAGGATGCCCATCTCAGAAACGACCAAATCCAAGCCCTTTGGTCATGGGAGGAGCCAGCGTTTGTAGTACACTTGTTCCCCTCACATGCCAGGACACCAACCGGGCACCCTAGGGGGCACTATAGTGGACTTCAGAAATTGCTCACAGGTGTACAGCCCCCCCCCCCAAAAAAAACCTAAAACCCGCTCCCCACAACTGTACAACACTACCATAGCCCTTAGGGATGAAGGGGGGCACCTAGATGTGGGTACAGTGGGTTTGTGGTGGATTTTGAAGGGCTCACATTTACCACCACAAGTGTAACAGGTAGGGGGGGGGTGGGCCTGGGTCCGCCTGCCTGAAGTGCACTGCACCCACTAAAACTGCTCCAGGGACCTACATACTGCTGTTTGATTCTGTTTGAGTGGGTGGTTCTTCTGTTTGCTGTGACTACTAGCTCAGCCTTGAGCTGCCTCTCCGTGTGGCACGTGGACAGCTCTTCCGTTTAGCTGGGTCTACTAGCTCAGCCTTGAGCTACCTCTGTATGTGATTTCTGTTTGACTTGGTTAGGATTATTTGTTTATAGCTGTGGATGTAGCACAGCCCTGAGTGTCCTCTCTGTTTGGTTCTGTTTGTGCTTGAGTGGGTGGTTTTTCTGTTTAGCTGGGACTACTAGCCCAGCCCTGTGCTACCTCTCTGTGTGATGTCTGTTTGACTTGGTTAGGACTATTCATTTATAGCTAGGGTTCTAAGCCCAGTCCTGTGCTGCCTTCCTGTGTGGTTTTCTTATCTTTTACTCGTGGTTTCTACCATGTGAGTCTAAGTGGGGTTGTCTTTTCCCCTTCAGTTTCTTTGTGTCTATGTGTAGGGTCTTTTGACCCCTTGTTGGTGGCTCTGTTTAGTGCAGTCTGTGTGCACTGCTTGAGTAGTACTTGCTCAAGAGATTCCGTTCTGTTTCTTTCCCTTTCCCTTTGGTGTGATTTGGTTCCAGTTCGGCCGTGAGGCCCATATGCTTGGACTCTGTACGAGTGGATTCCAGTTCGGCCATGAGGCCTGCCTGAGTGGTCTATCTCTTTTCTGGTGGTGCTTGTTACTTATCTTGAGTGTGCTGTCTATTTGCCATGTTTCGTATCATGTGTATTCAGTGCCTGGTTCGCCTCTGCTCCTCCCCAGAGGACTTGTCTGCTGCAGCCCAAGGACTCACTATCCCGGGTTTCATGACACGTGCCCACTTGTCAAAATGAAAGATAATTAACGGTTGATGAATGCTAGTGAGGTTTACTCTAGTGTTTATTGTGAGGGGAGCTCCTCACCCTCCTTCCTGATCAGAGTTTTCAGGGGACCCTCTCTTTTGGGTACCACTTCTTTCCTTGCCTCAGGCAGCAAATTGCCATGAGTTGCTCCTGGGGGTAAGTGCTGTCAGTGGAGGGGGGCAAGAGGAAAAACGTTATACCTGGGGGATAAGTGCTGCCTCTAGTGGAGAAGGGCTAGAAAAAAGTGCTGCCTGTAAGGGGGGGAGGAAAAGTGCTGCCTGTGGATGGCCTGAGGAAAAAGGTTCTGCTTGTTTAGGATGGGGTTGGGGGGGGGGCTATGTTTTTCTATCCATGTGTATGGTATGGGAAAGTGCTGGTAAGGTGGGAGGAAGGGAGAAAGAGCTGGGATTTGGAGAAGGAGAAAGTGAGTGGGTGATGGTGTCAGGCCTAGGTAAGAGGAAAGGGAATGTGCACTCTCCCCTTGCTAATTTATGTGAATGTGAGGGGGCATAATGAGAAACATTTCCTCTGGGCAGCAGCCCTGGACTCCACAGCTCCAGGGGGCCCTCGCAGTCCATCATTTCTTCCTATTCTTGCTACCCCATCTAAGGTCTCCTTCCCTTCCCCTCACCTTCCTTTTATAACTTGTCACGTTTTTGTTCACAGGAGGTTGCCAGCGTGGCAATGATTTGGATACGCTGCCTGTGTCTGCCCTGGCGCTGTTCCTCTACCGCGTTCAACCCCCTTCTGATGCAACTTCCTGTTTCAGCCTGGGAGGAACATGACAGAGAAACAGCTACGGGACAGACACAGGCAGCATATCAGAATCACTGCCGTGTCGGTGACCTCCCATGTCTAAAAACGCAATTTAAGATAGGGAAGTTAAGGGGAAGGGAAGGAGAATTTAGAAGAAGGGTAAGAGATGGCAGACCAAAGGGCCCCTCCCTGGAGCTATTTTAAAGTTGATTGGGGGGAGGGGGTTGAGAGATAGGGGGACATGCCATACTGAGAGTAGGGGGAGGGGATGGAGGAAGACATGATGGGCCCTGGAACAGAGGGGAGGAAGAGAGATGGCAGACAATGGGGTGGAGAGAGGGAGAGATGTTGGACCCAGGGGTGGTGGGGAGGGAGGGAGAGATGCTAGATGGAAAGGCAGTTGGGAAGAAAGATGCTGTATCTAGGAAAGGAAGAGATGCTGGCTCATGTGGGATGGAATGGAGGGACGGAACAACAGCAGGAAATAGAGAGGGAGCAATGTTGGACCATGGAGGGGGAAGAGAGGTGGAGAGATGATGGACCATGTTGGGGGGAGGGCGGCAGGATGGGATAGGAAGATGATGGGGGTGGAGGAAAAAGGGACATGGAGATGTCAGGCCATGGGGGGGGGGGAGGGGGAAAAGAGATACTGTGCTACGAGAGTGGAGGGAGGGGAAATAGTGGAAATGGCAGAACCATGTGGGAGAGCCCAAGAAGGGTGGCAGGATAATGACTGAGAGGAGGATAGTGAATACAGAGGTAGTAATGGAGGGCAGATGAAAGGTGTAAGGGAATAGCAAGCTGGGGAAGAAGTGAGATGACACATGGGACAGCTAGGGAATGAGAGAAGAATTTGGAAAGTTAATAGGTAGCTGTAAAGTTAAAAGAAGGAGAAGGGTGAGAAAAGGTGAAATTTGAGTGGATAAAGAGGTAGAAAAGTAAATAGAGAGGAAAGAGCTACAAGGGAAGGATCAATATGTCAGAGAGGTGCAAAGGAATAGGACAAGGTAGGAGATAAAAGAAAAGAGAAATGGACAGCAGCTGCTGGAAAGAGATTTAGCAGAAGACAGGCAGAGAAATTGGTACCAACATGACTGAAAAATAAAATGTCTGGACAACAAAGGTAGAAATAAGTGCTTTATTTTGAATTTATTAACCCAAATATGTTAACTTTGAGAGATGTATTTCACATTTGTATTGTGTTCAGTGGCATAGCAAGCCGGTTGGGGGGGGGAACAATTTTTCTCTCTGCCCCATGCCCCCCACCTAAATGCAAGGTATAAATACCTGAGCTGGCAGGGATCTCCAGGCTCCTCCAGTTGAAGACTTCCTCTTCCTTTGCTGCTCCAACAGCTAGAACTCTCCAAGCTTTGAAGCCAGTGACAATGTTTCCGAGCAGCTGCCACCACTGCTGACCTACCCCTGTGAATGCTTGGTTGTTCTGTATATGTGAAAACTGAGCATGCATGGGGAGCCCAGCAGTGACGGCAGCAGCTTGAGGACACAGCCACCAGCTGCAGAGCTTGGAGAGCTCTGGATTTTGAACCAGAGGAGGTGGTCTTCAGCTGGCACAGCTTGGGGATCCCTGCCAGCCACAGCAAGGGTGATGGCTAATTTTGGGGGGACTCAGGCCCAGGTCCCCTGTGACTATGCCATCGATTGTGTGAAGTGCATTTGTATTCTTTTTGCTGGGATGTCTCAATCCATTTTTTTTCCAGTGTTGCAGTATTTGCCAAGTTTAACTTCTTGGAGTTCCTAGTTAATTTTGGTGTTCATATTTCTATCTCTTGTTCTGTATTTGGTGAAGGTCCGTCTGTGTTTCATGCGTGTTAGTAATGGTGGGTGGGGAGGTTGGGGGAGGGGGCCCCCTCCTTAATTTCTGCCCTGGGCCCCAACATGTCTAAAACTGGCTTTGGTGCTGGCTCATTTCAGTTAAAAAATTATATATATATTTTTTTTCCCACTGTTTGATATGCTGGCTTCATGTTCAGTGTGTTTTGAATAACCATACTGAGATGTATGCAAATGAATATGCTAATGTGTGAAGCCCCACCCTCAACATGAAATTGTCAAACTACTCCCATGTAAAGGAGACCTGGGAAAAGACACTGTTTATCCTTGAGATTAAGTATAGCATGGAATCTTGCCACTTTTTAGGACTCTGCCAGGTGCTGGTCACTATTGGAAACAAGGAGATTTGGGTTAAATTGACCCTTCATCTGACACAGTAGGGCAACTCCTGTGTTCTTATAAGAAAGCTCCAGCCAAGTTATTGCTACCTTCATTTGCTCCCACCCCTGTTCATTCTGTCCCAGCAGTAAACTATGAAGTGATTATCTACTGGCTACCTTTGAGCTGTACTGAGCACACTGTCAGCACTAACTAAAAATAACCACTCCAGGCCCAATTTACTACATGGGATCTCCTGGGCTGAGCTTAATGGAACCTAAACCTATTATTGGCTGTGAGCAATCTGAATTCCAGAAGTGAATCCCTGCAATAAAGTTTAATATAGAAAAAACAAACAAAAAAGGAACATAAGGAGCTCCTTTTTATTGGACTAGCTTAGTACTTTTTTTTTTGTTGTTGCAAAGTTTTGGGAGCAAAAAATGGCAATTTCCGCTATTGATGCAGGAAAGAGAAAGGGTAACGAAGTAACTCCTGATGCCCGTGTGTCTTTAAGAGGAGGCGCTTCCCCTGCTCTTCTCCAGCTTGCAGGCGGGCTCGGGCAGCCTGCAAGTTAGGCTGAGGCTTCCTGCTCAGCTCGTATAACTTTGTGTTACCGCTGCTGATTGTCAGGAGAAGGAATGTGGAAGTCAAGCGTGAGCTGGCTGGTTGCAGACTTGAGGCTGACAGCTTTATTCCCCCTCTGGCCCTTGATTTCTTGCATTAAGAAGACTTGAGTTTTTGGTGCTGACTGCTTGCCCCTTTCCCCATACTGTTCTCCAGCAAGATCTGCGAGCAGCTAGGCCGTGGAAGGAGAAGGTTTTGCATGCTGTGGATTGCTAGTCGCTGCTCCTGCTCCCCTTTCCCTTGCCCGGCTGTTACCACCATTGCCTTTTTTTTTTTTTTAAATGACTTGAGTGAAAGGGGGGAAAAGGAAACCTGTCAAGATGGCAGCAGCAGGAGCAAAGAGGTTATGCATCTGAGCTATGCACATGTCAGCAAAAAAACCAAAACCAAACCAAGAAAAAGAGGAAAATTCAGCTGTGAGCGGCTCCCCCCATTTTAAAACATTTTGCTGTTTGGGATGATTTTGTATCTTTTTAATATCCTAGGAGGAACATTATAACAGGGGGTTTGTCTCTCTTGGTTTTGGAAAGTGGCATGAAGATCTGGGGGAAAATGATGGTGTTTGCTGGGATGTCTCAATCCAAGTGGATGGTAATAAAGTAATCCATGTGATTGAAAGAGCCCGAAAGTACTGACGCTACACACAAGACTGACATTTAGTCACGGCTCGGGTATCTTTATGGGAAATCTAAGCGTGTACTGCGGATCGGAGGCTGATGCTGGACAGGACTTTTTTTCTTAGCGGCATGGAGTGGTGAATATGAACCTGGATCCTACTCGTCCTCCTGCTTGTTGCATTGTCCCTGCAAAAGGCTGATCTGCAGTTGTGAAGTGCACCGTCCCCGCCGGGGTTTGCAAGGGAGGAGGACTGGAGAAGGAAATCTGGCGTTCATGGAATTTTTGCGCGTCAAGTAAAGGAGCCCTAGTTTCAAAAATTGCCAGGCTAAAGTAAGTGAAGATGGCAGAAGCTGCTTCCCCTCTCTCCCCTCTGGACTTGGAAATCGACCCCGATTTCGAACCCCAGAGCCGACCTCGCTCGTGCACTTGGCCCCTGCAGGGGCCCGAGCTGCAGTCCAGTCCGGCCAAGGAGCCGGGCGACACCTCCATGATCCCGGAGGAGGAGGACGACGAAGAGGACGAGGAAGGTGGCGGTGCTGCGACCCTGGGCGGCGGAGGCCTGGTGGGGGCAGGCGGTGGAGGAGCCCTGGCGCACGAGGCTGGTGCCCTGCTCTTGTCCCCAGCTCCAGGCTCCGGGCCATCGTCGCTTGGCACAGCGGGGCTCAGCGTGACTGTCGCTGCCAGCGCAGGGCAGCAGCAGCAGAGGAAGTGCTCGTCCCGAAGGAATGCCTGGGGCAACATGTCCTATGCTGATCTGATCACCCGGGCCATCGAGAGTTCCCCCGACAAGCGACTCACCCTGTCCCAGATCTACGACTGGATGGTCCGCTGTGTGCCCTACTTCAAGGATAAAGGGGACAGCAACAGCTCCGCCGGCTGGAAGGTGAGAGAGTGGGCCTGGGACCCCCTCCCCTCCCCCCACACCCGGGAAGAATGGGTTTCTAGCAAAAGCCTTAGTTGCAACTTCACCTTTCATTTTGATGCACAGGGCAGGAGCCAACTTTTCAAAATGATTGGGGGTGCTAAGCCCAGTGGAAATAACCCCTCCCTGGACGCATACAAGGACTTTTCTCCTAGGGCTGTAGTACACACCTGGTGCTTGAGCACCCCCAATATTGAGAAAAGTCCAGGGAGGGGTTATTTCCACTGGGCTTAGCACCCCCAATAAGTTGGAGTTACAGAGCTTGCAAAAGAAAGCCTAGAATTTTGTGATCTCTGTAAAAGAGATGTTAACCGAAGTACTTAGCCCACAACGCAATATTTCTGCAGCCTTTTCATATCTATAGTGCAAGATACAAATATTTAGAATCTTGAAATCATGCTTCTTTGTTGAAAACCCTAATACCACGTCTTTCCCACCTACTGTACATATATATATTTTTGGTGGGGGCATAGATGTTACATTTCAGAGCACAGGGTGAATGAATGCCAAGGAAACGTCTAACTCCATTCTACAAAAATTGATCCTGCTGGCCATGGACTGGGACAGGAAATTTGCTTCAGTTAGAAAGAGAATCTTCTTGCTTTGCATGACATTTTAAGTTTCCAGCATTGTTGCAAAGTTTTGAATGAGCCATCAGATCGACTGGCAGTTTCTTTGGTAACCTGAGATGGGTGGGATGCAGTATTATAAATAGAATAATTACCAAGGGTAGTCCTGGGAGAATTCTGCACAGTGCAGAATTCCTCTCCTGCCCAGAAATTTGCATTTCACCTTGGGGTGGGTGGAGAACGGAGGGACTAGAGAGCTAGAGGACTGATCTTGGAGAAGCCTGAGAGAAGTTTAAGGGGGTGGAGTGTGTGTGTGTGCACAGAGGAAGAGAGTGTCAAATCTGGGTGAGGATAAGAGGCAATGATCATTTATTTATTACATTTGTACCCCACATTTTCCCACCTATTTGCAGGCTCAATGTGGCTTACATAGTACCATCAAGGCGATCGCCAAGTCGATGCCTTATGATGTCTGATATTATACGTTATTACTCAATACAGTGATTATATGAACCAATAAAAGCCATATTATTTTACAATATTGTTTTCTGAATTCCCAACTAACTAAAAATGCACTAAGAAAGTTTAATGATTTTAACAGAGAGCTTTTGCTAGGAATGCTGCCAGTGCCAGAGTATCTTTATTTGTACTTGTGATCTTGTAAAGTACCCTCCTGACAGCTAGCACAATCCCCAGTTCTTACAAATAAAAATCACTGGCCTTCTGTTTTTGTTATTTTCTTTTGCAAACGGAAAATAGGGGGAATTTTCAGAGGATCCGGTTTTTACACATTTCCAGGCCTTGTGAACGCCCATAATCTACTGATAAATATAATTGCTGGGGCACGTAATTGCCCCAGGACCTTCTCCTAGGTGGGATAATCGGAATCTGCCCCACTGCTGCACTTCAGCTGTCTGTTAGCAGAGCTCTGTTTCTGGCTTCCCTGAAAAAAGCTGAATGGATCCAGCTCAGTGTAGCCAACCAAGAGCCCCGTCCCCCTCATGTGCCTGATGGTCGGATCCTATTGGAACTGCATTGTACAGAGAGGGGGAGGGAGAAGGGGTGAACTCTGTTTACAAACATGTGGCTTGCAGTCTGCTTAGAAAGCTGAATCCAGACAGGAAAGAGGAGGATCTGGATTTGGGGGGAGGGGATGTACAAGACCAGCTGTCAGGCCCCCGGGTTTCAGGTCATCCTCACCTTCAGTTCTTAAACCATTGTCTTGGTGCTTCAGGTTGCTGCAGAGAGCTCTAATACTTTTAACTGTTTAGTTACTGCGCACCCCTATAATTGCTTTTATTCAACAGAGTGCGAATGTGAGCACTGGATTGAATTAGTTTCAAGGGCAAAGGTTAGTCTGTAGGTCAAATCAATCCAAAAATACCATTAATCGGATTGTTCTCAAGACAAAGGGCGCTAGTAGCCAGACCATTATCAGTAAAGGACTTGCAGTGCAACAAGGTAACAACGTCCTTGTGTTGGGATATTGTGTTATGTGCATTGCAGTTTGTTTTCTTCTTTGGTGATAGGTTTATTTCAGGTTGGGAGAACCTTGATTTTATTTTTTTTTTTTGTTTCTAATTTTTATTAAATGAAAATGTGTATCCAGTAACATGGGGCTGGGGGGGAGATGAGAAACGTGCTAGAGCTATTAAATCCCTGCTTTGACCAGCAAATGTCGGGTAATGTTTCAGATAAATATAAATACACTGGAGCAGTTAGCTGTGGTTCTGGTACCCCATGTGGTACATTTCTTACTTGGTTAACGTGGAGGCTCATTTTCAAAGCACATAGACTTACTACATGTAACTGTACAATCTTTAATATATATAGGAATGTCTTATAACGTCTTTTGCTGTAATACAACCATGTACTTCACCACCATGTAACCCTAACCCTCCATAAACCAAATGTAAATTCTTGTCTATTTCCAATATCCACGACGAATCGTAAGCCACATTGAGCCTGCAAAGAGGTGGGATAATGTGGGATACAAATGCCATAAAATAAATAAATGCTGTTACTTTTTTTTTTGTTTGTTACATTTGTACCCCACGCGTGGCAGGCTCAATGCGGCTTACATGGGGCAATGGAGGGTTAAGTGACTTGCCCAGAATCACAAGGAGCTGCCTGTGCCTGAAATGGTGGGAATCGAACTCAGTTCCTCAGGACCAGAGTCCACCACCCTAACCACTAGGCCACTCCTCCACTGTTGCTACTATTTGAGATTCTACCTGGAATGTTGCTATTCCACTAGCAACAACATTCCATGTAGAAGTCGGCCCTTGCAGATCACCAATGTGGCCGCGCAGGCTTCTACATGGAATGTTGCTAGTGGAATAGCAACATTCCATGTAGAATCTCCAATAGTATCTATTTTATTTTTGTTACATTTGTACCCTGCGCTTTCCCACTCATGGCAGGCTCAATGCGGCTTACATGGGGCAATGGAGGGTTAAGTGACTTGCCCAGAGTCACAAGGAGCTGCCTGTGCTGGGAATCGAACTCAGTTCCTCAGTTCCCCAGGACCAAAGTCCACCACCCTAACCACTAGGCCACTCGCCCACTGTTGCTACTATTTGAGGTTCTACATGGAATGTTGGTATTCCACTAGCAACATTCCATGTAGAAGTCGGCCCTTGCAGATCACCAATGTGGCCGCGCAGGCTTCTACATGGAATGTTGCTAGTGGAATAGCAACATTCCATGTAGAATCTCCAATAGTAGCAACATTCCATGTAGAATCTCCAATAGTATCTATTTTATTTTTGTTACATTTGTACCCTGCACTTTCCCACTCATGGCAGGCTCAATGCGGCTTACATGGGGCAATGGGGGGTTAAGTGACTTGCCCAGCGTCACAAGGAGCTGCCTGTGCCTGAGGTGGGAATCGAACTCAGTTCCTCAGGACCAAAGTCCACCACCCTAACCACTAGGGGAAGATGCACTAAAACAATCGTTAATACCCGTTGCTTACCAATTCCTCAGCGAATTGGTAAGCAACGGGAATGCATCAATGAAAGGGAATGCAAATGAGCTGCTCGTTGTAGCTCACTTGCATTCTCTATTCCCTCGGAAGCCAGTCGGCCGGTCGAGCATGCGCAGAGCAGCCAAGTGTTATGCTGGCTGCTCTGCGCATGCCAAATAAGTCCAAAAAGCGCCAAACACCCATCTCAAAAAAAAAAAAAAAGAACAAGCTGCGTGTCCCAAGTGCTCGTGAGGGACTTAAAATTTTTTTTTTAAGTTATGGCACCTTCGCTATGCCTGTGGCCATCCCTGCACCTCCCTGTGCCGCTCGGGAAAAGGAAGACGCCGCGCCATTCGCCCGCTCCACAGCCTGCTGCAGGAAGGCTCCGATGTTCCTCCCTTCCTTGATCCCGGCTCAGCCGCCACCCCTGAGAGCCCACCCCAGGCAAGAAAAGTGCAGGAGAGCGCAGTTGAGGACGTCTGTCGTCCACGTCTTCAACTCCCGTCCATCTTCCACCCCTAGGTCTCTCTCAGCCAGTCACAGCGCATTTAGCTCTCACTGGTGTCAGCTAAACGCGCTATGATTGGCTGAGAGGCCGTGGGGTGGCCGCACAATCGTTCATTAGCCCTCTCTTCAGCTGCCGATGAGGAAGGGAAAAATGTCTCAAAGGAAGATTTAAAACAGAAGATCAAGAGTAAAAATTAAGAAGTACGACGTCCTTTTTTTCTTGTTTTGTTTTGCGTGAAGGGCGTCCATAAAGGACGTCCCGGATGAGCACTTGGACGGTTGGGGTTTTTATTATTAAGTGAAGGACGTCCAAAAAGAACATCTTTGGAGTGGGGTTTTTTTTTTTTTCAGGTGAAGGACGTCCAAAAAGGACGTCCCTGATGACATTTATTTTCTTCCGATTCTTTCCTTTGCCCCAATGAGAGATGTAGACCTCCCATTAGGTTTTCCACGGTAAGGGGATCGGAAAACGGTAGTGCAGCTCATTATAATAACCTTTGGATCATCTGCATTCCGTTTTCATTAGCTGCTACCGTGATCGGAAAATGGCTCGGAGAAGCCTTTAGTGCATGCCAGGGTTTACTACTTGCTCGTTAATGGCTCGTAAGTTTAGTGCATCTGGCCCTTAGAGGCATATTTTCAAAGCACTTAGACTTACAAAGTTACATAGGGGCTCTTTTACTAAGACCTGTAGGAGCATGCATGCGTACGACGCATGTCAAATTAGAACTACCGCCCAGCTACCGCGTGCCCTGGGCGGTAATTCTAATTTTGACATGTGTCCAAAACGCGCGGCAGAAAATATTTTCTACCACATGGTACTAGCCAGGCAGTAATCAGCAGTGTACACGCGTTGACGATTACCACCTGGTTAACGCACGAGACCTTACTGCTAAGTCAGTGGACCTGTGCGTATCCAGTACACGCGCCTACACCAACGCAGACCATTTTTTGGCGCACCTTAGTAAAAAGGGCCCCTTAATAACTCATGTAGCTTTGTAAGTCTAAGCCGACTGGCATTTTTAGTGCACGCTAAATTGTAGAGTCACCCATGAAACATATGGGGACAGGCTTATGAACCTCGACATGTATACGCTGGGAGAGAGAATATGATAGAGACATTTAAATACCTCAGTGGCGTTAATGTACAGGAGGTGAGCCTTTTTCAAATGAAGGAAAACCCTGGAATGAGAGGACATAGGATGAAGTTGAGAGGAAATAGGCTTAGGAGGAATCTAAGGAAATACTCTTTCACGGAAAAGGTGATGGAAGCATGGAATGGCCTCCCGGTGGAGCTCATGGAGACGAAAACTGTGTCAGAATTTAAGGAAGCGTGGGACAGGCACATGGGATCCCTTAGGAAAAGGAGGAGTTAGTGGTTACTGAGGAAGGGCAGACTGGATGGGCCATTTGGCCCTTATCTGCCATCATGTTTCTATGTTTCTATATGGGCGACTTAGCGTTTAGCGTGTGCTAATCATTAGCACGCACTAAAAAACGCTAACACGCCCTTAACACTGCTTAGTAAACAGTGCCCTAAGCGCTTTGAAAATACGCCTCTATGTAACTTTGCAAGCGTGTGTTCTTTGAAAATGAGCATCTTTATTATTAAGAATGTATTGGAGTATTAGTAAAATGTAAGCCTTACTTTTTTCTTGGCATTCGTGTTACTACTACTACTACTTAACATTTCTAAAGCGCTACTAGGGTTACGCAGCGCTGTACAGTTTAACAAAGAAGGACAGTCCCTGCTCAAAGGAGCTTACAATCTAATGGACGAAATGTAAAGTTGGGGCAGTCTAGATTTCCTGAATGGAGGTATAATGGTTATGTGTTCTTCTCTTCTCCCCCCCCTCGCCTCCCCCCCCACAAATCAGGCTTCAGCAATCAACATTGTCACAGTTTGATGCCAGTGCAGCAAAGCGATAAGGAGGTTTGTGAAATCTTTTGCAGCACGGGACCTTTTTCAGAAAGGTCTTCCCTGCAATCTGTAGCTGTATAAAAAAAAAAATCTTTATTGACTAGAGGTCCCATGTGTTCCTTGTTCTCAGTGGCGTCCTTTTACTAAGGTTCGGTAAGCCTACCGCGCGGTAAAAGAGCACTATCACGGGATGCGCTGAGAAATGGGTGTATTTAACACTGATAAAGTTTGACCACCTCGGTGGGTGGCAGTAAGTGCTCCCAATCAAAATGGCCACACGGTAAATAGTTTCTCTTACCGCACGGCCATTTATATTCCAGAAAAAAAAGCCTTCCTTTTACCCACTGCAGTAAAAGTGGGCCTCAGCGCATGTAAGAAACACACGCCGACTCTAGCATAGGCCCCCTTTTACCATAGCTTAGTAAAAGGACCCCTTAGGGCTCTGTCGCTAGGAGGTGAAGGAACTATTTTGAATAATTTCGGACTCTTCTGAGGACGTGCACTGTTCCCAAGTTTGCCAGAGTCAACTTGCTGCTCCCTTCCACCTTTGTGAGACCTACTTACGGGATCACAACGCGCATCCAGATACATCCAGGTCATAGGTATCTCAGATCTCAAACAGAGAAATACCACTTCCAGTACCATGTTCTGCTGTTTGGCCTTGCGTCCGCTTCCAGTGTATTTACAAAACTCTTCAAAATTGTCGAAACGCATGCGGATTGTGAAAAATTGCAGGAAACCCTTAGGAAACTGGAAGTCTGGGCATCCAGATGGCAGATGAAATTTAATGTGGACAAATGCAAAGTGATGCACATCGGGAAGAATAATCTGAATCATAGTTATCTGATGCTAGGGTCCACCTTTTTTGAAGTTGATCGATTTAGACTACTTGTTTAATCTTTGTCTTTGTTCTCTAAATTGGATTATTGTAATTGTTTATATTTGGGGGCATCTAAACAAACTTCATAAAAGTTAGTTAATCCAGAATACTGCGGTGAGATTGATTGAATCACTAAATGTTATGAAAAACTTCATTGGTTAAGCATTACCATACTGTCAAACTGAGGGTTTGCCTTGGCTTCTTGCGTTTTGTAAACCGCTTAGAACATGGTACTGGCAGTCTATAAAAGTATAGTGTAATGTAATGTCTAAAACACAGGGCTTTTTTGTGGGGGTACTGAGTACTGGCACCTTTTTCATTGTCTACTAAAATTGACCTATGGCCCCCAAGTTTATGTGAAAGAACTCAGGCCCTACACATCAATTCTGCCTTGTCATAGATTATGTGACTGGTTGCAGGGGGCCTGACCATTGTGGTGTGGGTCCCTCAGTGATCACCTCACCCCTGAAGGGTGGCCTGGCATTTGAGTACCGGCACCTTTTACGTTAGAAAAAACGCACTGCTAGAACAGAATACCCAATGCGGTTTGGTCAGACAGTGCTGCGTAATTTGTTTGGAGTCTAGCATGCAACCCCACCCTCCTAGGCCTCTTCTTTTCGGTTCCAGGCTGCACCTTCACTACACAAAAGTTTGTTATTGGTGTTGGTTCACATTGGCCTCGCCGTTGCAAGTCCCTATTGTTTTCAGGGATTCCTGTGTGTGAGAACAGCATGTCTTGTTTGTCCTCTGAGAGAATGAAGTTACTCACCTGTAGCAGATGTTCTCACATACCCTCTCATGATCCCCTAGGAGTTGCATTCTTTGTTTTCTTTTTAATCTGCGAGTCCCACGTGAGTTGAGCGGACAGCAAGGCATTCATGTATGTGCGGTCAGGCCTGCCAAAGTCTTCTGAAAAGTGTAAGAACGCTGGGCAGCGTCCATAGCGTGGCTCCGTGGATGGATGTCACCCATATGTGAGAACGTTTGTCTTGCTGTCCATAGGAGAACACCTACTACAGTTTAAATAACTTCGCTTTAACTACATGCCTATCTTTGATAGTGCCCCGTACATCTAGTAGCGCTATAGAAATGATAAGTAATAATAGTAGTAGTAGTAGTTTTGTACAGTTGTCCTCTTAAGGGCAATTCTGTAATCAAGGTGCTCGCATTTACATGTCTGTTATACATATAAACGTGTAGAATTAGAATTAGACTTTTTAATTTGTAAACCACATTTATCCAAGTCGGGGTACAAAAAAAACAAACATAAAATACAAATAAAACGTACAACAGAATAGCAGTCCATAAGTAGTACTAAACAGCAATCAAGTAGAAAAAAAATGCCAGACAAAACGAGAAATCTTTTAGGTTCTTCTTAAACATGATCAATAGAAATCAAACAAAATAAAACATGGAAAAGAAAATAAGATGATACCTTTTTTATTGGACATAACTTAATATATTTCTTGATTAGCTTTCGAAAGTTGCCCTTCTTCGTATTGACAATCAAGAAATGTATTAAGTTATGTCCAATAAAAAAGGTATCATCTTATTTTCTTTTCCATGTTTTATTTTGTTTGATTTCTATAGATTCTACATGGAATGTTGCTATTCCACTAGCAACATTCCATGTAGAAGTCGGCCCTTGTAGATCACCAATGTGGCCGCGCAGGCTTCTGCTTCTGTGAGTCTGTGCAGGACGTCAGACTCACAGAAACAGAAGCCTGCGCAGCCTTCTACATGGAATGTTGCTAGTGGAATAGCAACATTCCATGTAGAATCTCCAATAGTAGCAACATTCCATGTAGAATCTCAAAGAGTAGCAACATTCCATGTAGAATCTCCAATGGTATCTATTTTACTGTCATAGTAATGCTTGAATGTTTTCACTTATATACACTGTCAGCTAGCACATTTGCTTATTTCCGATCTGACGAAGAAGGGCAACCTTCGAAAGCTAATCAAGAAATGTATTAAGTTATGTCCAATAAAAAAGGTATCATCTTATTTTCTTTTCCATGTTTTATTTTGTTTGATTTCTATAGATTCTACATGGAATGTTGCTATTCCACTAGCAACATTCCATGTAGAAGTCGGCCCTTGTAGATCACCAATGTGGCCGCTCAGGCTTCTGCTTCTGTGAGTCTGACGTCCTGCACGTACGTGCAGGACGTCAGACTCACAGAAACAGAAGCCTGCGCAGCCTTCTACATGGAACGTTGCTAGTGGAATAGCAACATTCCATATAGAATCTCCAATAGTAGCAACATTCCATGTAGAATCTCCAATAGTATCTATTTTACTGTCATAGTAATGCTTGAATGTTTTCACTTATATACACTGTCAGCTAGCACATTTGCTTATTTCCGATCTGAGGAAGAAGGGCAACCTTCGAAAGCTAATCAAGAAATGTATTAAGTTATGTCCAATAAAAAAGGTATCATCTTATTTTCTTTTCCATGTTTTATTTTGTTTGATTTCTATAGATTCTACATGGAATGTTGCTATTCCACTAGCAACATTCCATGTAGAAGTCGGCCCTTTTAGATCACCAATGTGGCCGCGCAGGCTTCTGCTTCTGTGAGTCTGACGTCCTGCACGTACGTGCAGGACGTCAGACTCACACAGAAACAGAAGCCTGCGCAGCCTTCTACATGGAATGTTGCTAGTGGAATAGCAACATTCCATGTAGAATCTCCAATGGTATCTATTTTACTGTCATAGTAATGCTTGAATGTTTTCACTTATATATACTGTCAGCTAGCACATTTGCTTATTTCCGATCTGACGAAGAAGGGCAACCTTCGAAAGCTAATCAAGAAATGTATTAAGTTATGTCCAATAAAAAAGGTATCATCTTATTTTCTTTTCCATGTTTTATTTTGTTTGATTTCTATTGATAACCTTAAGAGTGGACTAACACGGCTACCACACTCCTCTTCTTAAACGTGGCAACTGTGGTTCGTTCTTTAAGAGCAGAGGCAATTTGTTCCATTCATGTGGCGCTTCTACAGAGAATGCGCCGGTCCTAGTCAAATACAGATGGAAACAACAAAGGGCTGGTGTAGAATATTAGCGCTTTACCATATTTTTGCGTGTATAGCCTAAATCCGTATATAGCCCGCGGGGAAATTGCAAGTAAAATTCTGTAGAGTCCGCATCTTTTTATACCCCACGGCTGTGTATTACCTGTACGAAGATCACCATCAGATAATCTGCTAATACCAATGGGTAATGTAAGTCAACGTTCAGTATTAGTCATACATCGAGAAGCTTTGAACTTTCAGAGTAGTGTAATTATATTTGACTTATATATAGCATATGAATTACTTAAGGCAAATTATAGATCTGCAGCGCTTTGAGGTAGGAAGCAACTGGCAAAAGGATTGGCCACAGCTACTGTGTTACTGTTTTTTTATATTGACTTTTTGAGAGGGGTTGGCAGCAAAGGTGACAGGCAGAAGGGGGGGGGGGGGGGAGGTAAGGAAAGGTGTCGGCACACCATGTCCGCTGTTGTCACTGCAGAGATGACAGTGAGCTCCAGTGAAGGGACTGAGTGTGTGGTAATTTACTTCTGTTGATGTATTTACAGTGGCTGTGTCATTGAAGGGGGTCTGGCTCAGCTAGTATTGAAGGAGAACCCTACACAGACCACCTTGGACACTGTTTTTAGGCCTGCACTGATCCTAGACCCCGGGCCAGTCACTGTAACTTCCTTGATGCCTTTTGTTCTAATTCCAGCTGTGTTGTTGACTCTTTGTAGGACTCCTGGCAGGTCACTTTTCCACCCTGTGCCTCCTTTCTAATCTCAATTCTGTCACTGACTCAAATATGTAACCCTAGCTGACTCACTTTATCTCCCTGTGTTCTTCTGTAATTGAAATAATAAAAATATAATTGCTTCTTCTCTTGAAACTTTCATGTAGTGTGGGAACCAGAAATGTGCTTGTCAGCCATGCATATCCGAGGTAGCGCTAGCTGCACTTATTAAAACCCACCATGATCTTATGTGGATGAAAAGGGACAACATAAACCCGACATATTTTATCGGTTGTGCTCGGATCCTGGTCATGTTATCAGCTGGGAGATGATTGAAAAAAAAAACCCAGGAATACCAGGGGATTTCTGTGACATAGCACAATATTTATGAGCAAAGGGACAAAGTCCTGCTGCTGAGAGCTGAACGAAAAAAATGGCAAGAAGTGAACACTGCACTTAAAAATGATTTACACTTTGAAAATATCAGACGTACCATGCTGGGATTAGGTCAGACTAATGGTCCATCAAGCCCAGCATTCTGTCGTTGACAGTGACAAGTCCAGGTCACTGAGAAGTACCCGGTATCCCTTAATTAAGAGCTCT